>NC_053489.1:319941971-320311971 GCF_905171775.1 Rana temporaria
AACGTGATACTGAGCATGTGCGCGCATGTGCCGTTCGTTAAGCGCATCATTTACGTGGGGTCACGAGTCATTAACATACAACACGCCCACTACCAGCCTAGTTTGAATTAGGCGGGCTTACGCCGGCCCTTTTACACTATGCCGCCATAACTTAGAGCTCAAGTTCTTTGTGAATACAAGACCTGCCGCTCTAAGTTACGGCGGCGTAGTGTATCTGAGATACGCTACGCCCGCCTAGAGATATGTAAATACGTCTCCATCCCTGATTCAATAGAAACAAAGTAGAACATGAGCACATACCTCATATAAAGTCCCACCCAAGTTCTCTTTTGTTTCATGTGATGGAAGGAGACAAGTGAATACCTTCTGTTCTAAGAAGGTTTTACTTTGCCAAGCAGTACTTTGTATTTATTTAACACATTTACTGATGAATATGTATTTCCTTTTAAGCCAAAATCAAACATTGCTTGGAGATGAAAAAAGCAGCAGCTACTGTGGCAGGTCTGAAATCTCTGTTATATAAACAGGACTTTCCCATATCTGTGAGCAGACTTATTCTGCATGCACATGCATCTCTGCTGTTTGTAATGGTGAAAGGGCCATAACAATTGCTATGCTTACCCTTACCCTTAATTCATAAACAACTTGATTATCACAAAAAAACTCCATATTTTGTCATGACTGTGGAAAATAACCAGGTAGCATGTCTGTTAATTGGCATAACTTTTGCCATTTTCTACAGGTTGTATTTCCTACAGGTGTCTATTGTCAAAGTTCACATTGGGATAATGTCCTGGATGAAAAGAGATTCAGATTCAAATACTTTATGAATTTCAAAGGGAAATAAGAATAAGAAACAGCATTTTCCCGGAGTGGAATACTCAACAGACACATGAAATGTCACATGATCTAGGCGACATTCCATGCATGTTTTTAAATGTACATACAGTACCCTATAGCAGTTTTAGAGAAGCACTCTACATCACCAGTTCTGGATATGCATCTGGCTGATGGGATGTAAAGCAATGATTAGTATACTATTTAGTATTAGTATACTTGCTTTAGTCACTTCTCACCATAACCTGAGTAGTTATATTGTCTCATTGGGTTCCAAGGCCTACTCCCCACTTTTCACGTATTCAGTAACAAAAGAAAACTGAATGTTCTTTGCTGGTACCCAAGCCCTAATCAATAGAAGTCATGTTCATACCACAATACCATAAATAATAACATTTGAGATTTTTTCACTCCAACGGTATATAATGAGTTTGGAAATTGTAGAGGAATGTTCACTAATGCATTACAATTTAATTACACCCATTCGATTTTAGTTGACTAAAATGCACTGGAGATTTAGTCAACTAAATACGACTAAAACAATTGCAGAAGACTAAAATGGGACTAAAACTAAAATGCTATTTTAGTCCTAAGACAGAAGCCTCGTACACACGCTCAGTTTTCTCGGCAAGGACCAGCAAGAAAACTGCTGCCGAGTAAACCGAGCGTGTGTACGAGGCTTTCAGGTTTCTCGTCTGGAAATCTGGCCAGAATCTCGATGAGAAAAATAGAGATCCTGCTCTCTATTTTCTCGTCGAGATTCTTGTCGGCCTGTTTCCCGACGAGAAACCTGAGCGTCTGTATACTTACGTGTCGCCGTGGAAACCCGCGCATGCTCAAAATCACTTTGATGCATGCGCGGTAGCTTCCACGGCATAGGTAGGGTGAAGCAAGATGGTGGCGACGGCATCGAATGTGACGAGCGCATGCTCGTTGTACGCGATGACGTCACCGTGTTCTTGCCTTTCAAAGGAACTGCGGTTCTTTTGAAATGAGCGTGTGTACACTCGGGCGGCAAGAGATTCTTGCCAAGAATCTCATCAGGAAAACAACGTTTTTTTCCTGACAAGATTCTTGCCTGTGTGTACGAGGCTTAATTTAAGCTGTTCTTTGGGGAACTGCTGAAATTCATTGGTTCTCAACTGATGTCTGGTTTAATTAACCAAAGATAAGCCAGTGAGTGGAAATGCCATCATAATCTCATGTAGGGGAGCTGTTTGCTTCAGAATCCATCTACTGTGTTTTCATGTATTCTAAAGGGCTGGAACATACAAGCTTTAGTTCATGGGTCTCAGATTTGTGTTGCATTATCTATATTGTAACAAGAACAAAAATCCAACAAGAAAGGTATAAGCCCTCAAAAAACAGTCATGTCAAGTGGGTGGACCTGGGAGTTCAGATCACTTACAGCTGGAGGCACAAGGATAGAATACAAAATCATGCTGACTAAACTGGTCAGCATCTGCTCAAAGCTTAAATGTAATATTTGCCATGCACTAGATGTAGGGTTAAACAGCACTTTCAGATAAAGAGGATATTTTCTGGAAGCAATGCCTACATAATATAAAGCATGGAAGTTTAAGTCACTTTTTAATATAAATAATACAATCCCTGTTCATAGGAGACATGGCCTTCAACCAATGGGTGTAACTTACACATGTATGCAATTTACATCCACTTTAGAGATTTGTTAAAATTGAAAAGATTCTCATTTAGTCTTGCTAGAGTATAGCACGTTCATAGCTTAGATTGCTGTTTAGAAGAAAAGAGGTTGCATCAGGCTAGTGCATTAGTTAAAGAGCTCTGTTTAAGAACAGAACAATAATTACAGTGTATGAGACAGGCTGATTGCACAATGTAAAATGCTGGGGCTGCTGAGAAACATATTCCCTTCCACCAGGCACTAATATCAAAATCATGGCTATGTGGTTTTATGCTGTGTGATGTAAACAGATATATAAACTATTTCCGCTATATAAAAAGGAGAAAGACAGAAAATATAAGCAGATAACTAACACAAATAAAAATCTGTAGAAAGATCCCATTGGCCAATAGGTATGGTTAATGTTATATATTGACACAGAAACAAAGCTAAGATTAGATATTCAGACAGCCGATGGCATAAATGAGAGTTTGATCAACATAAATAACAGTTCTGAGTAATTTCCTTAAAAAGAACCAGTCACTAATGAGCATGTGTGATTATCTGAATCTCTACCCTTGAATTGTTATACTATTCAGGGATTATTAAAAATTAAAATTATTTACCATTTTTTCCTCTAGAAGACCAGAAGGACAATTATCTTGTTTTATCTTGTTTTCTGCCTGAAATTTATACACGGAAAAAACTAAATAACAAAGGTGCTTAAGTCTGCATTCATTTAATTAATGAGGGACAGAAATTGATATGTAGTCTAATGCTTGTTTTTAATACATTTTCATAAAAGCTAGACTGATTACTAATATCTGGCTGGTGGAACTTTACCATGCTCTTTTTATTTATTTTCCACTTGTTCCCCCTTTTTTACCTAATTCTGTGTTGTCCTCAAATCATATACTCACATGTCCACCAGGTCCTGCACTGCCATCTTCGTTCGTGATGTCTTCAAGAGGCGGCTGTCTTTTCTGGGTTCAGGCAGTCACCAGGTCTGCCCTCCTCCTCTTCCCATGAGTGGAGGCTGATGTCTCCTTAGATATGTTTTGCATATCTCATGAGGCACCAGACGCAAAGCATTTCTCTTTTTCCTAGGCATTGGAAATGGGGCAGGCCAGAACATGCATACCAAAAAAACTAAAAAAAGATAAGTAAGAAAAAAGGAGTTCCTTGCTGTGCATGGGGAAGGCTTTTAGGGGAGGAAGGTATTTTTTCCCAGTGATAATATATGTATATATAGGTGTAAGTCTGCTGATATTCTTTTGTTTCACCTTTTATACCTCAAGTTCTAAAAGTTCAGGTAAGATAATAATAATAATAATAATAATAATAATAATAAAAAAAAAAAACCTAAACCAGTGTTCAGCATTTTTGGTTAGGGTAAATCCTAATGGGCCCACAATGGTGTCAGAGGACTATTCTCTAATTTGACCCAACCATTTTGTACATATCACCTAATTATCATATATAACACACCACTTATAAAATGCACAGTGCAGCATACATCAACACACACTGTGCATCTCCCATAATACAATCTGCAACGTTACACCCACACATGGATACATCACACACAGACTGTACCCACAAACACTTAAGCCTTCTGTTTCATTATTGTAGTAGTATGTCACATTTAATTTAATTGGAGGAACAAATGGTCATGCAAATGCTTGCAAACACCAGATTCATGCTCAAATGAGCATTACGTTCCCGGAAAACAATTCCTCTAATGCCTTGTACACACGATCGGAATTCCCGATGAAAAAAGTCAGATGTAATTTTTTCATCAGATATTCAGACCGTGTGTGGGCCCCATCGGACTTTTTTCCGTCGGAGTTTAGAAATAGAACATGGTTTATTTTTTTCCGAAGGAATTTCCGATCGTCTGTGTGGAACCCCGAAGGAGAAAAAAACATGCATGCTCAGAATCAAGTCGCCGCATGCTCAGAAGCATTGAACTTAATTTTTATCGGCTCATCGTAGTGTTTTACGTCAGTGCGTTTTGGACTGTCGGAATTTGGTCTGACAGTGTGTATGCAAGACAGCTTGAACGGAATTCCGACGGAAAATTCCATTGGATTTTATCCCATCGGAAATTCCGATTGTGTGTACAGGGCAAAAGAGTAATCCTGAACTGAATTTAATATGGATATAGGCATTGCTGACCTTCTGAAAGTGCATATTGCCTGGCTGTCTCTTACATCAGTTCTTCCAGTTACTGATCCCGAAGTACTGGATTAAGCAAGCCAAGTCAGAACCCAAGCCAGTGACACAGAATGTATTGAAAATAAGGCATCAGATTGAGCTAGCAAGCTAGCATTTTCAGAAGTACTGTATACATTGCTAATGGAAGCATCTATAATTTATAATTCAAGATTTTGTGAAATCAAGTAGGTTCTATGCATGCCAGGAGTGTAGGAGACATTGACTGACTATTATTTTATTCATAGATATGTTCAAAATATTTTTAGGAGATTGAATTGGGTTGACAGCCAGTGAGCTAGATTTACTCAAGCAAATGTTGACAATGGCAGGCTACACGTGCCCTATGTACAGATTTGCTTAAAAATCAGGCCCCAATACAAAGAAACTACAGTAATAGAAGGAGAGATTTGGACTAACTGGGCTTCTAGCAAAGTGCCTTGATATGTACTTAATGATTTTATTTTGTGTTTTTCAAATATTTCCATGTGCAGACTGGTCTGCTTTCCTTTATATGACACCTGGCAAATCCAACTAAAGCGTAGTTTGATTCCCCTATACATTACAATCAGTTTAGTTATATGTATTACTTCCAGAGCAGGGGTGGAATTTTGTGTTAGCAATTTAAGGTTGGTATATCACTAACATTATATTTTAAAGCAGAGAAAGAGTTAAAGCAGACTGCTATTAATTCACCATCATGGCCAAGAAAGTATTTGCGTACATGGAAGAAGTGCAACATGTGGTTCTTAGTAAAATGCACTGTACACAAAGTGTATGATAATCCACTTGACCTGTGTGCTCACTTCTCCATGGGATAAACTTGTCAGGATACTGATGAATCTCATATGCATTACTCATCCACAAAAGACTATCAATTCGATGGATTGTGTGAATACACAAACCAGATACAACTAAATAGAAAGGCAGACAAAGGGAACCAATGGTACCTTCTATATATACACCTGGGGGTTATTCTAGGAATAATTGATAGCACAATGGCTAACCATTCTATAGAACCGTGATTATCATTAGCAGAAAATTTGGTACTTTGATGTCACCTACCAGAAATAGTAATATATTTGTCATCTGCTTAGTGAAATACATGTAATGATAGCTCATGAGAGTTAGGCATAAATCTGATCAAGTTAACCTTATTCATTTTTATCATAACTTCAAAATTGTATCAGTGGCAATGCATTTAGTTCTTGTGTAGTGCTTACCCCCGAAGGAGCCGCTGGTTATAGATTGGGATGGCGTGTTACCTCTGTGAGCGTCTAGGGTAGATGATGAGAGCCTCAGCAAATGGAATGTCCAAACAGCAGGTGTCTTTTCTTGTGCTTTTATTTTACCCAACACGGTAAACAGTAAAACTTGAGGTAGACAGCAAATATGTTAGAGGAGGAGGAGAAATAGCAGATTCAGGCTCAACAGTATGGAAGCAGTCCTGCTTCCAACGACACTTTACTTTTGTCGCCACTCCAGCCGGAGTGGGTATAGTGTACCTGGACAGGCCGCTCACACCGACCTGGCAGCCAGGGTATCACTCGGAACCTTGAGGGAAAACAAGTCTCTGCCACAGACCCTTCCCTAGAACGTGGATCATGGAAGAAAATCCTCCTCAGTAGTATTTGTGCCTGAATCCCCCTTAGGTAGTTCTCAATTGGGTCACCGACTGACAGGTGGCTGACACCCAACCTTTCAGTATCCGATTACCTTGATCCCCGATGGATTGTCGAGGCCCTATTGGATTGCCTGCCTCTCTTGGCTCTCCTCAGGGTGACTCCCCACTGAACAGCTATCTCGCTTGGGATCTTTCCTCAGAATTTGGGGACCCAGTCGACCACTGGGCCCCACCACAGCTTCAGTTGCTCCGGGCCAACATGGTCTCGGAACCAGGAACACCGCGTGGCACGCGTACCCGGCCTGGTAGGCCATTTCACCGGGGAGCCGTGATGTGTGGTCACCCTGAAGGTGGGCGCCACACCAGGAACAAGACAACGCCCAATGGCGTCTGCTCCAGAAGTACCCTCTCCCAGCATGCCCCGCGAGGGAAAACCCCTCCTGATTGGCTGCTGGCAAGAGGCACCCCAGCCTGGACTTCACTGGTGCCACCTGTCACCCCGTGGTGGTATAGCACCCCGGGAACAACAAAATGAGCCCACAGTACAGCCCAGCTGAAGCAGAGACCCAATTTAGACAAATCAACTGGATGAGAGCTACAGTAACTAACTCTCTCATCCCCCTTTAAATTTAAAATGGCACCTGTACTGAAAGTACACAGGCGCTACACTTGTTATTTTATTGATTGCTCCTATTTTGTATTCAATAGCAATTTTGCATTACATGCTTGTTTTATTACCTAGTATGAAATTGTGTACTTATTTTCATGTTCAGTTGGATTTGTGGAGTACCCTTCTAGCCGCTATTTACATTTAATGGCCACATAATCTCATTGCTTTTGGTAGATAAGCACCAACACAACAATGCTCCCAATGGTTTTAAAGACACAGGTAAGAAATGGTTCTAAGTGGTGGTCAAATTTTAGAAGAACTGAAGTGGCTTCCATGAGCTATATCCCTCACACCCAGTTCCCTAGACAATGAATAAGTATTAACCAATCATTGATTAAATTAAAGTGCTTTTTTTCACAACTACCTTTCCTATATAATAACAAAATAATAAAAATTTTTTTTTATAGATTGGATAAAAGGTGCAGTAAGCTAGTTAAATAGTACTTTTTTTTATTGAGTTCGATATATCAGAGGGGTCATTAAGCAGAAGAGACAGAGGGATTTGGTTCCAAAAGAGGGACGTTCCCTCCAAATGAGCGACATTTTGGAGCAGCTATGGATGTCTGGGTCTACCTGTTAGATATATTTTGCCTTTGTATGCTAGTGGTTTCATATATAGCATCTTTGGAAGGTGACCTGTAAGACGAAGAGCAGCCCAGCATTGGTTAAAGAGCCTAACTTTAGAGAAGTGGTATAGAATGCATTTTTTGGTATTTAAGTGGTATAAAATGCAACATGTATATTTTGGTGGCGCACAAAGTATTCTGACATAACAGCCAAAGCCCTAATGCATAGATAGGTGCCTCTGTTATACTAAGTGTTACATTAGGTGCTTTATATAAGTGCTGACTTGGCACAGTAGCCAAGCTGGGTAGGCAGCTTTAATACATGTAATCTAACTAGGGGAAATTAAAAGTTTGATAGGCACCACTAAGCAGCTATCATGGGGCAGAACATTTTCCTGTGGATGTAAACCCCTGCATAAAATGATGGTCTTTATTTATTCAACAAGAAAGTGCAAATACCAGTAATGAGCAGTAAGCCATATGAGCCAAATCACCCTTTATTAGCCTTACTATTCTAAGCTGCAAAAACAAATATGATATTGTGGTTGCTTTACTAAAACTGGTGAGTGCAAAATCTTGTGAAGCTCCGCATGCAAACCAATCAGCTTCCAGTTTTTTTTTTTTTGTCAAAGCTTATTTTAACAAGTTGAAGTTAGAAGCTGATTGGCTACCATGCACAGCTGCACCAGATATTTCACTCTCCAGATTTAGCAAATCAACCCCATTGCCTTAGAGTAGATATACTGTACAACCTAATATAAAAACTAATGACATCTAGTTTTCTAAAGCAGTGTGTATCATATAATAATATATGCATGCAATATTCATACACTTCAGAGATGGTTGCCTGCTATTTCTCAGGGCAGGTGTCTTGATGGTGATAAAAGTCAACCATGCCTGGGTACTGTGTGATGAAGCAGCCACTAGTAGTCAGCCTCTATGTCTTTGAGACCTGTATGCCAGGGTGACAATACAGGAGGGTAATTAGGAGATAGGGACAGGGCATTTTGATCCTATAACAGAAAGTGGCAAACAGATCCTTCATGGCAGGTATTCTTAAGAAAGCTTTACATTTAAATTGTTAAAACCAGGGCTTTTCTTCAGCTGGAACATGGTGGAACCACTATCACCTGTAATCACAGAAGTCACCTACAGTGGAGGTACTAGGGCCGGCTGGGTGCTTCAGCTTAATACAGCAACAAAAGTAAGATATGGCAACAATAGTGGAGCTTTTAAGGGGGGGGGGGGGCTAAAGATCTTCAGCTCTGATAGAGAGGTCAGAGCTGAAGATGGATGAAAGTGGGATGCATAAGTAAGCTGCTGTGGAAGAAGGCTGAACTCTGAACTCTATTTGCTTGTAGTGCACCCCCAAACTCTGCACTCTGTATGTAAGGCACTCCTGGTGTTTAATGCCCCTTAATGTAACCACACTATTAACCCACTATGTGATGAGGTTTGAAGAGTGTGAGTGTGTGTGAGGGGGTTCAGGGGGTCATGGTTGAGTTCCTACACCTATTTTCTGAGAGAAAATTGCCCTGGTTAAAACATTAATTTTGAAACTACATCATCATGTTAAAGTTTATATGACATGTAAGTGATTAAGTTTAGAGTCGCTTTAAACCACAACCACAGCCAAAATGTTTTGGAAAGGGGTTAGAACCTTTATCTGGTTTAATACCCTTGTTTTATCCTTGTCTGTCTCTTTTGGAGAGATTTTCCCTAACGTCATGTCCTAATGACCACATAGAAAGCTCACTAACATGGACACAAACAGCAATGAAACTTGAAAAGGGTTCTAATTCTTCCACATCATATAAAGGGGTGCTTTATATGCATGATCCCTGCTGAAGAGTGTTCTCAATTTCTACTCCAGTGAGCACACAGGAAGTGAATGAAAACTTTCCCAGTGAGAACACAAATTAAAATACATTACTAACAGATTATAACACTGTATTTTAAACTACAAAATATATATATTGCTGGATCTAAGCGTAAAACAAATTACTGCACCCTGATTTTGATTTTAAGGCTAGTTTCAGGGCAGTGTAGCTTAAGTCAAGCAGCTTCACTGTGAGTGACATCATCATTCTGGAACTAGCATTGAGGAAACAGTGCTCCACGTCGCCACTGCAGCAAAATCAAGCATGGAAAAACGTGTCTAATTGAATTATTTTCCAATAATCTACAGTGGAGTTTTGACTACATTAGTTAGTATAGTAACATTAAACTTCACAGTGCATCGGTTTTAATTTGCATTTTAAACTAGTTTTTAATGAATGGGGATTTCTGGCACCACAAATATACAGAACATTTAATTAATATGGGTCAGAGGGGGAAATTCAATCTACTCTGCAGCAGCCAACTGAACTACGGTCATCCATAAACACACATTGACTTGCACAGGAATGTTTGGCTTTGTGTATGTTGGAAAGTTATGAATTACCTCTGCTAGAGTGTTGTGATTTTAAACAATAAACTTAAACTAATTCAATTTATAACTGAGCTCTGCAAACAGCCCATCGACAACCTAAAATGATTCAATATCAGTGATTTTATTTTCCAAAAAACGTTCTTTCTAAACACGTTTTAAAGAAGAACTCAAATAATTCTTAAAAGTCAGGATCGGTCTGTCATGTTTTTAATTATTTAGCCACAAGCCTTTTATTAAACAAGAATGCAAATTCCTTAGGGATGAAAGACTATAAAAAAATCAATATGTATATGATGAACTACAGGAGAGTATTTCAATCTGTATTATATTAATATAAGAACAAATTGATACCTAGCATAAGTCCAATTTTTTTTTTTTATCAAAGACTTTTATAGCTATAATTTTTGCCTGGAGAAGGCACCACAATGTCCTGCCAGCTATCATTCTATATCTGATTTGCTAGCCAAAAGTCTTTTTTTTTTTGTTACTGTATGTAAGATGTCTTACTGTACATAATGGCAACTAAAAATAATAAAATAATTCTTATAGATAAAGGTGCCCATAGAAATATAGAAAATGTCTCCTTGTCTGAATAATTACAGTTGAAATGGGAAATTATCATATTTATCAGAGGTTTGGCAAATCAACTGGAGTGCCCCTCCATTCTGTGCATGCGTGGGCACTTTTTGACGGAGGGCACAAATCGACAGAACACAGGCACTGTGGAGCTACAGTTTATTGAGGGATCCATGAATGCCAACATGTACTGTGACATACTGAAGCAGAGCATGATCCCCTCCCTTCGCAGGGCAGTATTTCAACATGATAATGACCCCAAACACACCTCCAAGATGACTACTGCCTTGCTAGAAGCTGAGTGTAAAGGTGATGGACTGACCAAGCATTTCTCCAGATCTAAACCCTATTGAGCATCTGTGGGGCATCCTCAAATGGAAGGTGGAGGAGCGCAAGGTCTCTAACATCACCAGCTCCATGATATCATCCTGGAGGAGTGAAAGAGGACTCCAGTGGCAACCTGTGACGCTCTGGTGAACTCCGTGCCCAAGAGGGTGGACTGACCAAGCATTTCTCCAGATCTAAACCCTATTGAGCATCTGTGGGGCATCCTCAAATGGAACATGGAGGAGCGCAAGGTCTCTAACATCCACCAGCTTCATGATATCATCCTGGAGGAGTGAAAGAGGACTCCAGTGGCAACCTGTGACGCTCTGGTGAACTCCATGCCCAAGAGGGTTAAGGCAGTGCTGGAAAATAATGGTGGCCACACAAAATATTGATACTTTTGGCCCAATTTGGACATTTTCACTTAGGGGTGTATTCACTTTTGTTGCCAGCGGTTTAGACATTAATGGCTGTGTGTTGAGTTATTTTGAGGGGACAGCAAATTTACACTGTTATACAAGCTGTATACTCACTACTTTACATTGTACCAAAGTGTAATTTATTCAGTGTTGCCACATGAAAGGATATCATTAAATATTTACAAAAATGTGAGGGGTGTACTCACTTATGTGAGATACTGTGTGTATATATATACATATTGGGTGCCGACATCCCCAAGCTGCCTGAACTGGGTGTCGACATCCCAACCCAAGCTGCCTGATATATTAAAGTGTCCATATATTAAAAGTCAGTAGCTGCATTATTTGTAGCTGCTGACTGCTCTGTTATGATATCTATAGATATACATATATATCTATAGATATCTATCTATCAATGTATATATACATATATACATTGTATACTACATTGTGTACAGTCAGAAATTTAAGTACTATATTTTGCTATTTTAAAACAGAGCAGTCAGCAGCTACAAATAATGCAGCTACTGACTTTTAATATATGGACACTTACCTGTTCAGACAGCTTGGAATGTTGGCATCCAGCAGATCTTCAGATGCTGTCGGGTGCAGCCATCTCTATTCCTACTGAGCTGTGCTTTCTAATTGGCCCGGCGGCGGAGGAAGGCGGAGGGGACCGAACTTCCGAGAGATGGCACATATATAACATGTACGGGGCACGTTTAGGAGATATTTACAGTACCTATAGGTAAGCCTTATTCTAGGCTTACCTATCGGTACAAGTGTTAAAAAGAGGTTTACAACCACTTTAACCTAGTTTCTTAGCAATTATCTTGAAACATAAAAAGCCAGTTGGTCTTTGTGCTGGTCTTTGTGCAGCAATCTCACCAGAATCAAGTACATTTCAATCATTTGCAGGGAGTGTTTTGTAAGGAAATAAATATTTGGATTTCACTATGAGACCTGCTCATTTTTAGCAGAGAGGGGAATTTTTTTTTTCAAATATCCCATATAATGTCTTTAAAACCAGTCACAAGAGTACAACTGATACAGTAAGTCTAACACAGAAGTTCTGCCACATCATCCCAGTCTGTATCCCTATAGGACTAATAATCACTTGAAAGGCAGACGACCCTTCCATTACAACATGCAGACATCCATAAACATGCACTACTTTATAGATGTGTGCAAGTAATCAGATATGAAAAGACCCCTGTTCTTAAGGAAAAAATGTATGCTACGTTTACCATACTGTCAGGAGGATTGTAATATAAATAATAAGGTTAAAATATTTTAAAACAGATTTCAAAGTATGAGGTTCATGTCCAAGAATAATATTATACGGGACATTCAGTCAAATGCTAGCCTCTTATATAATTGTTCCTTCAAATATGGTTTGCTCACTGTAGAAGGGGTTGAATACTGATCAAATGCCAAAATGAAAGCTAACACTAAAGATGTGTTATCTTTATCAGCAGGTATCATCTTAATTTCTCTTCTGATTTTCTCACATTGGAATTCTATATTTGATCATTGCTCACAAATTTTCCATGTCGGTGGCTCAAAACTCTATAAACGTGTTAAGCTTTTTATAAGAGAGCAGGCAGATGAAAAATGCAAATTAGTTTGAAAGGGTTGTGTAACTTGTCTAAACAATGTACAATAATGTGCAGTCAAGAGACAAACCTTATTAGCTACAACACCTTTTTTAAAGTGGATGTAAACTCACTCTCATCCTTTCTAAACTACTGTCATGGTGTTGATCTTTAAGGATATACATGCCTCCTGCATGTATCCTTACCTGTCAAATGTCTCCCTTCTGTCTGTTATGAGACCCGAAAAACTGCAGATTCTGTGGGTGGGTCTGTTGTCTGGAGCTCGGTGGGTGGAGTCGTCATGTCAGTAGTCTCTCCGCCCCCTCTACACTCCCCTTGTCAACATGCATTTTTTCCTATGTATTTCTTACACTAAATTATGCTATGATCACTAAATCCCAAAAAGTAACCACATGACTTCAGAAAAGGAGTGGGGATGGAAATTAAAAAAGCTAATGCATGAGATATGTAAATAACCTGTCACTCACAGCAAGGGGGTGGAACGGACTAAGGTTTTTCTCTGTAAGTCCATTTTATTTCACTGAACAATAAAAGAGGATTGCTCAGAGTTGGATTAACTCTGTGTGGCAAGACTGGGCACAGATGATAGGAAATCTTATACTGTACATTGTGACAGCAAAATTTCGGGTTTACATCCACTTTAAGGATTAATTGTACTAAACAAGATCTGTGATCTGAGATCTGTGATACTGCATTGACCACTGTTAAGCAAATAATTCAAATCTTGAAAATATATTGTATCTCACTGCTGCTAGGAAATGCTGCTGAGACATAAAAGCAGAATCATACTATTTTAGAATCATTTCTGGAAACAAGGCAGATGGGGTACTGCAGCTCAACCTTTATATTATTATCAGTTCTCTAAATCAAATGCTTTCCAATGAGTCTCTGACTTCAAAAACAAATTGGAATATAAACTTCCATAAACTCTAATGTTGATTCTATCGCCAATATGGTTTCTGATGTAGCACAAGTCTACTTGTATATTTCACAAGCATTTACAGTCAGGACTGAGATCGATTCATTTCTTCACTGTGTGCATAACATCTTTGTTCCAGTTACTTTATTAGTATTTATTGCACCAGGGAATGGGTCTCTATCTTTGTACTTTCTTTTAGATCTCTGTACATTTTGGCTGCCTCTCAACGTTTACTTCAGTTCTTCATTTGAACCTGTTGATGTGTTGAGATTTATGGTTCTAACAGTGAACTAATCTACTGGATATTGTATTTTCCTAGAGGAGTACCTTGGAGCTACTTGGCACCTCTGCATGGAATAAGTTGGGCCTGATTCGTATTGGCATGTCGCTGCTTATGACATGATATCATGACATCATTTTGCCTCTGAACAGTTACACTGAACTGCTCAATTAGTTAAAGGTGAATGCCAGTCAGTATTAAACTTGCCAATAAATGTAAATATTGTTTTAAATGTAAGCTGTTAATGTACCTGCAATTAAAGCGGGGTTCCGGGCATAATTTTTTTTTGCAAGCTAAAATTAATCACATTAAATAGTCCCTAAAACATATTAATAGCTCCCCAATCGTTCCAGAAATCATTGCAAACACTTGCCTTATATCCTCCAGCTCATGTTGTGGCCGTATCCATCATATGTGTGGGCATGTGAAGCCCAGTTCCCTTTTCTTCCTGGTTTTCAGGAAGCGGTGCATGCTGGGCGATTTTTAGGCACAGTAATGCCCAGCGACTCCTGGGAAATGAGTGTCATCATTTTCCAGGAGGCAATGGGGTCTTAGGACAGGAAGTTGAACCACCTAGGACCAGGAACTAGGCAGATTACAAATACTGACTAGTAACAGCCAGATATAAGTTTTTTTTTTACATTAAAGGCAAGCTGTTAATAGAAAGTAAATTTTTAGGGTGGAACTCCGCTTTAAGATGCAAAAACGGTCCTCAGCATATTTCATTGGGAACAAATGAATGTTTAATTAAAAAATGAACAGTTAACATATGCCAATTATATCTGTAGACCAGGTACAATAATGCTAACTACTACAAAATTAAAGTGAATGCAAAACTTTACTCCACAACACATATGAAAATCAAATACCTACAACCAAAATGCTCTTATATTTCTAGGAAATCATAAAAAAAACTAAACAGAGGTAGAGAAGGATGGGGGGATGAAGAAGGGAGCCTGCATTCCCACCTGACCAGAGCCCGAGCAGAGAATGTTCCCGGTGATTCTGAAGCATTTTTGGGAATTTTTAAAGCTTTTTTTAATCTTTGTGCATACACTTTTGCACGTGTATCAAGGTTCAGGTATTTGTTTCTAGGGCTTGGTAAGGGGAGGATAGCAGTTCTAAAGGCGGAGAATAGTTCTTCAGGTGTGAAAATGTGCATCTTGCGCATATACAGGCCCTCTCACTGAAATCCACGGGGGCAAAAACACCCGAAAATGCTCAACAAATGGTTAATTTACTTCTTTGAGTGTAGAGCGTACAAGATACTGAGTGATTAACAGGCACAATTATAAACAAATGTTGAGTGCAGTTAGGTGTATCAGACATAGAAAAACTCTTTACAAAATGCTCAAGTGTGAATAGGTGCTAAGGGGGAGAGGAAGGAAGAGAAGGAGGGAGAAACAGATTGGAGGGAAGGATGGTATTCTGGGGTGCGTGCTGCATTGGCTGTAGAGGAGCCAATGCAGTAAGAGTATGCAGTTGCATCTATGCAATGGGATACATGCATTTTCTTCAGTAAATCAGGCCCTGTCAAACATTTACTAACTTTTGGAATCATGCAGCTTCAAATTTGTGAAGCTGCCTAGTGACCCCTTGCTTTTATTGCTCTCACGCTGTTGGGTTGTGGAACAATGCTTTTGTACAAAGCATGTCGCCAACCAGGGCCGATCCTAGGGTCACAGACGCAGAAATATTTCTGGCGCCCCCACTGGCGCCCCCACATTTTACTAACTCCTCCCCTTTACAAATGTTTCTATGGCAATGACTCAACCACAGAGATGCTCCCCCACAAAGTCTTCATTACCCTGGGATCCTTACATGATCTCTTAACAATAAACAAAAGAAGAAGCGAAGGAAGGAACGAACGAAGGAAGAGACGCAGAGTACTTTATTGGGACCTGGAGGGGGAGCCTCTGTGATGGACACAGAGGGGGCTTCTGTTAGAGAGCCTGTTAGATGTTCGGCGCCCCCAACTCTACAGGCGCCTGGGTGCAATGCACCCTGCCTAGGATCGGCCCTGTCGCCAACAGCGTTCACCCACGACTGGATGGAAACCTATTTTAAGTAACAGGTGACAATTTATTCCTGTTAAAATCTCCCAATGGAGCTGTGTGTTGTTACACCAAGATATTCCACCACCTATTTCCTGAATGACCTATGGATAAAAAGAACCTCCCACGTCATCAAGACCTTTAAAAAAAAAAGCTAGGACTGATCACAAATACAATATTTTTCTTATGACCGCAAAAAATATATTTGTGCCTGTTTGGGAAAGAAATTGCTTCTGTCAATTTCAGACTAGTAAGCAAATAAACAGAAAGAACCGCTGCATCACATGTCGCTGGCTTTGGTTTTATGTAGCTTCTGGCATGGGTCAACCCTTTTTTACTACTTTCCAGATTTTATAGTCCGTGTGTGTGAATTGAAGCTGTCATCCATTCATTCAGCCATCTGTCATTTTTTGGGGGTAATGATTTTCACTACATGAACTATGGACCTATGGGTTTTGGACTTGTGATTTATTTTCATCTGTACGCACAATCAGGTTTTTACACAAAGGATATTTGCACTCATATACATTTTGTCTGTGTATTTACTTTATGAACTTTCTTCTTTGAATATCTCTAGTGAGTTGCATTCACTTTAGACTGATCTAAAATGCTACCTGTGTCCCTAGGTTTTAATGTTCCAAGTTTTTTATATGTGAATTTCAGACACTGTTTTTCTTCCAACTGCATACCAGACCACACCAGGGGCGGACTGACAACTCATGGGGCCCCCGGGCAATAGAAGATTATGGGGCCCCTCTGGCTTACAGATGGCCACCACGCCAGGAGGCAGTGCAGAGGCAGGGCAGCTAAAATCTTGGGATATTCACATTAAAAGCATGTCAGTTTCGGACATATCAGGGACATATCTAAAAAAAACACAGATTTTTACATACTGTCCCTGGTTTTACTGAGCCTGGCAACCCTGATGGGGCCCCCTAGTGGCATGGGGCCCTCGGGCAGTGCCCGAGTGACTCAATGGTCAGTCCGCCCCTGGACCACACCTTTATATGTTACATATCCTGTAGCTATAAATGTACACATTTTTACTGATAAATATGGTGCATATGGTACAATTAGTATAATACACATCAATGTACGTTTGTGTAAAAAATTATTTTGCCCATTTTTGGTCTGTAAAATACACCATTTAAAATGAAATGTTTCATTATACCTGTTCAATAAATTCAAAAGCTACCTGTTGATCTTCCAAGAAATCTTTAAAAAATTCGATTTTTTTAATTGGACTGAAAAATCAGAACCTGCATCCAACCAGACGTAGGCACTGTTCTGGTATTCTGGCAGCCAGGATGGTGGAAATGTGGGCTGACAGAAATAAATCTTTACAGTTTATGGCCAACTTAAAGCGGTTGTATAATCCAAAAAAAAGTTTTTGTCACCTGTAAGGCAAAAGGCATAATGAGCTAGTATGCACCGCATATTAGCTCATTATGAAATACTTACCTTAGAACGAGGCATCGGTAACTCACCTGATCCACGCCAAGGTAGCTGACATGTTGCCTCGGGGTGTCTTCTGGGTATCGCGGCTCCAGCGCTGTGAGTGGCTGGAGCCGAGATGAAAAAAAACACTATACAACCACTTTAATGTACTGTGCTCTTTGTCGTTCTTATCAGTTACATTGTTCTATCTATCTGGATGGACTACATAACACCCTTAAACTATGCAATGTGGAATAAGAGAAGGGAAGGTGTTCTGTTGTCCTGGGTTAGAACATTGCACCTTCCGTAGATACAGTACAGTGAATGCTAGTTATCCTCCTAGAAAACTAAAAAGAAAGAAAGAAAACAAATGCAGATACCACATCTAAGGACTGGTTAACTGCAATATATTACATTCTGGTTCTTAGGTTTAGATATACCTTAAACATTAGTTAGGGCTGTAACTCTGCATGAAATCAACACCAATAACTGCTTGTGGAAAGCAATTATTATTTTTTTTGCCTAAATAGACAATTTTTTTTCATTTATTCAATTTAGATACCTTACAACATGGGTGCTTAATCCGTGGCCCGTGGAGCCAGCTAATGTGGCCCCGCGATCTCATACCAGGCTCATGCTCTGAGATGGTAAGGTAAACCGTAGCTTTATGGGGGGGCTCAGGACAGTAAGGGTACATTTAAATTTGCAGTTTGGGGGGCAGTAAAACACTATAGTTCATTGTGGCCCATGACCAGTTACCAAATCACTTCAGTTGCCTTAGTTCTTCAAAAGCTTGAGCGCCCCTGCCTTATGCCACATACACACGGCCAGACTTTCTAACGGGAAAATTGAGAACCTGCTCTCTATCTAAGTCCATTGGAAATTCCCACAGAAAAAGTACACTTTTTCCATCGGAAATTCTGATCGTCTGTACGTGCAGGGTGGTGGGGCCTTCTGGGCTTAATAATCGAAGGGGCCCCCCTGAAGGAGAGAAGCGGGGGGGTTGTTACCGACGACCGATCATAGCTGTTGAGGGGGCTGAATCCGCCGACCGACCTATCTCATACTTGTTGAGCGGGGGGGCATCCATCACCCATCCGCCCAAGATGTTGAGCAGGGGGTGCCGAGGATTAGATAACATCCAACGTCAAGTTGGCGTTTGAGCCCAGGGTCCATGGGCTTGAGCCCAGCCAAGCCCAATGGTAAGTCCAGCCCTGTGTACACGGAATTAGGCTCACAAAAGGGACATAAATACATGAGCATGCATGAGCATAGATATTTATTTGCAGAGTGTTTTTGCACCATTTTTGTCTTATAATTCCCATTAGTTGTATGACAGCTGTAAACAAAGTGCTTATCTCCTCTTCAAAAACAAAATGGGGAATTTATCAAGGGAGTTACTAGTAGAATGAGGCGCCTTTTCAGCACAAAACCTGTTTTTCATTAAGCAAACTATTTTTGCTAAATCAGAACAAAAGAAGTAATAAAGTGTAGTAAAATATTTTAGTAGTCTATGAAAGGCAGTGGTTTCTTCTAAAGAAAACTGAGTCTTTTCTTTCATGGTCTGCGGTCTAAATATCTTATCACATTTTTACACATGGTCTTTTCTAAAAGATATTTCTTGCAAGAAATTGCAAAGATGACACTGAAATAAAATGAAGACTGTAGAAAAGAAAAAACACAAATAATTGAATAACGTGTCTGCAGTAGAATCACTTTGAAGTAGCTCTGAAGCTGCTGCCAAGTATAAAGTGCCCTACCCCTCTACCCTTGTACTGAACAAGCAAAGCTCTGTCACCTGGTAGTGTGGAATCTTGCCCTCTCTCTCTCCTGCCTCCCACACATTCCAATTGATCCATTACTGCAATTGGCTCGTTCACAAGTGTGCAATGCTTACTGCTCCTTGAAAAGCAATCTGTAGTGGATGCCTTTTTAGAGACATTTGATAAGCAGGGAGGAGGAGATATGTTGCCTCCTAACCACCTGCTTTAGATGTCAAAATGCTGACCTATTGCATATCAAGAGCAGTGCCGTAGCAGTGCTGTCCCAGTCACTTGAATGGGATGCTTTTGGTGGCAGTACCGTCGGCTTAATGCGACATGGCGCTACATTTTTTACTTTTCATGATTGCATATGCATACCACTGTGGCCCCTGATACATTGGCACATAGCAAAAAAATTGAAAGTCGACAGAAAGTAAAGCCGGCTTTAGCCGGTTCGAATCTTAGCTGGTTCAGCAGGAACCAGCAGAGATTCAAACTGTGTATGGGCAGGCTGAATTTACCAAGTTCATCAGTTGATCAACTTGGGTACAATCAGCATGCTAGGTTTTACCTGCGATTATCACAGTAATCACTGTCTTCTCCCAGAGGAGATAGCTTCCCCCACCCTCCCCGGCCCCCCACCTGGGAAAAGACAATGGCCTGGCAGGAGGGATTCCTGCAACAACATTGTCTGTGTTGATATGGGAATCAAGATAATTTCTTTCCTGCCACCCATGGTGACAGGAAAGAAATTTTCTCTGTGTATGGCTGGCATTAGGTACAACCAACCTGTCAGATTTTTCATGCGATTATTGCCAGTAGTTATAGTCACTAGCAATAATCACTGTATGTTCTCCCAGCCAGGACAGCTCCACCCACCAAGAGAACACAATAGCTTTGCGGGAGGGATTCTCCCATCAACACTGACTGTGTTAATAGGGGAATTACATGATTTTCCTTCTTGCAACCAATGGTTGCAGGTAAGAAAATTGCACCATCTATGGCTGGCTTTAGTAATAGAGAGACAGAGGAAATATAAGACAAATAAAACACAAGTGAAGGGGCAACTAGGGCTTGGGACACATCCATGAATGTGCTGTTGCTCTGCAACTGTCGACAGCAGGGGTGTCAAACTCAATTTCATTGCGGGCCGCATCAGCATTATGGTTGCCCTCATTGTATCTGTAAGACTAGATGTCCAGAGCCCCCCCACCTCCAACAGAAGTCAAGAGTCCCCCACCCTTCCTTACATTGTCAACAGTGCACCCCCCTTATCTTGTGCTGAAAGTGTAGGGTCTGAAGAAGGATCAGAGGAGGGCTGGACTTTGCTGAGACAAGGGGAGGCGGAGAAGACGGGGTGCTGTGGCTGCTCAGAGAGACACAGGATCTGTAGGAGGAGTTCTATCTTTTTCTGCTGCTGACTGTTGAGATGGAGGGCAGAGACAAGCCTCTTCGCGGCTTCATGGAGAAGCACAGGATCTGGTGGAGGCATTCTGTCCTCTCTGCTGCCACCTGCTGAGATACATTGGGGGCAGAGACAAAGGGGGTGTTGCAGCTGCAGGAGAGGTGTGAGGGTCACATGAAATGGCCTAGTGGGCCAGATTCGGCCTGCGACCTTGTGTTTGACACAAAAGCAAATACTCAAAACAAAAGAGTCACATCACTGTCAAATTACTAAAAGCTGACTTCTGGTTGGTTTATATGGGCTGCTACAGCAATTTAATAAATGTTTGCTTTTGGGTTTGATACCACTTTAATATTACTCTGACTACAGTGTTATATTACTAGTGTTGGTATGGAAGTATCCAACCACTATCCAAAATAAAGAATGCATATCACCAGGACTGCCTGAATATTGAACTCAATACTACATCATTTTCATAAAGCAAATGGGTGTGCTGGCACATCACAATTGTCAGCATTAGGGCTAAAAAAGACATCCACATGTTTTGTATAGTGTGTGCAAAGCACTTAATAATAATTACTGGTCCCAATGGAACTATCTACTCTGTGATTTGAACAATTCCAAAATAAACCACTGGCATTTGTACATGCAGGGCCAGATCCACAGAACAATTACGCCGGCGTATCTACAAAACAAGATACAACGGCATCTCGGATGGATCCGACAGGCGTACGCCGTCGGATCTTAAGGTGCAATTTTTCGGCGGCCGCTAGTTGGGGTTCCCGTCAAATTCCGCGTTGAGTATGCAAATTAGCTAGTTACGGCGATCCACGAACGTACGTCCGGTCAGCGCATTTTTTCATGTAGTTTGCGTTCGGCTTTTTCCGGCGTATAGTTAAACCTGCTATTATGAGGCGTACTCAATGTTAAGTATGGCCGTCGTTCCCGCCTCGCATTTTGAATTTTTACGTTGTTTGCGTAAGTCGTTCGCGAATAGGGATTTGCGTAGAATGACGTCATCATCATAAGCATTGGCTGGTTCCGGTTTAATTTCGAGCATGCGCACTGGGATACCCCCACAGACGGCGCATGCGCAGTTAAAAAAAAACGTTGTTTACGTCGGATCACGACGTATTTACATAAAACACGCCCCCATCACAGAGATACACATATGCCGCCGTAACTTATGGCGCAAATTCTTTGAGGATTCAAAAAATAAAAATTAAGTTGCGGCGGCGTAGTGTATCTTAGATACGCTGCGCCCGGCATATTAATGCGCCGAGGTACGTGGATCTACCCTGCAATCTTTTCATGTTCCCTTACAAAAAGACAAAGGCATCCCACACCACATGCCTTCTCCTTGTAAATGTATGTAAAGCAGCTGTCAAACGGGTCGGATGCCCCATGGCTGATTCTAATGTGCTTTCACGAAATTAATGCAGCTTCCCAGTAATTCTGTATTTGGACCTTTCGTGCCAGACATCTTTTTGAGGTATCAATTTTCAGAGTGGTGTAACCTCCATATAAATATAAACAAATGTGGAGTGTGGCTCTACAAACATTTCTTGCTACTTGAGTTAAGCACTTAGCACTTTTCGTTGTCTCAGTAAATAAATCCACATGGGTCATGGAGAAATTTATGGTCTACAGCACAATCTGAGAGCTGTGGAAAAGCATCCTACTGGGGATTCCTTCAAATATTTCCTATTGTGTTTGGGCCACAACTGTGACAAGAGATTTCTTACATAACTGAATAGACCAGTGTTTTGTGAAAGGTTCTGCTCACACTAGTAGGCAATCTTTTCATTGTGGTAGATTTGTTTTCTTAAATTTTTACATGCTTTCACAATGTGATGTACAAGCGTAAAAACATTACTAATGTAGCGCTGCCCTCTTGAGGGTCGCACGATAAATCAGTAACCCTCTGGTTGCCCTGACTCTGTGAGTACTCTGCCACCCTGGGCTCAAACTTTTTTTTCACTAGATAACAGCAGTAAGACGAAAATACACCAGAATTGAATAAATCAGTAATAGTTTACTCAGTGAGATATTAGGAAAATAAATCAACTTAAGTTTACACCTTAAAATGTTTTCTCCAAAGAATGTTATTGATAGCAGAACAACTATCACCTCTAAGATTCAAACATTCAACATTGAACACTATAATCTCTATACTCAAATAAGTGCATACAATGCCTATGTGAATAAACTACAGGAGAGCAGAGAAATGGCTCTTATGAGTGTCAGACCCCTCTCTACGGCTGCTTCACACATAAATGCAGAACAGTAGATAAACAAGTCCAACTTTAAGCAAACAAGAACTGTATTCAATTCAGCCTGCTCTTACGGAGAGTTCTTGGTGAACTGTAGCTCTACAAGCTTCAGCAAAACAAATCCCTGAAGTGGGGAGGGTGGTAAAAGTAGTCCTGTGTTGCTGTGTAGCAGTCCGGTTAATCTTCATCTAGCTCTTAGGTGTTTAATTGCATGCAAGAAATATTGCATGGTAAAGAAAAATAGCTGGCCCAATAGGTTGTGTATAACCAGCAGACAATATTCCTGTGTAAATTAAAACTAACTGGATTCAGAGTGATCAATGACTTAAAGATGTTATATTCTGTGAAACTACAAGCAACAGCAGAACAATGGATGGCAAAAATGTCTGTATATAGTGTCTATGATAGGTTGGTAGAGATCCTTGAACTAAAGATGGTAATGAGTGCAGGAGACAATGGTGTCTTATACAGTGTCATTAAGACTGGGCTATTGCTCGCTCACCACACTGGAACAGGAGATGATGATTTATGATGAGGATGACCTCTCAGGAATATGGCTCAAGGAATGACATCTGGCATCCGCCGCACCGCACCACGGCTCACACAAATTCAATATTTCTGCAGGATGGATGGAACATGAGCGGCCTCCGGGCTGCCGCCGGACAGTGAAGGGGAACTGTCCACAGGTGTCCCTGCAGATATCCGCTGGGTAACTCTGCCAGAGTAGGCTGCGACTCAACTGCAGTCCACCCTGTAACAGATTCCCTGCATGCAGATCTATGCCGGTACCAGGCGAGTGCCAGGCCTCAAGCCTTCCCTCTTATAGTCCTTCCCAGCGGTCTGCTCTTCTCCATCAGTCAGCTGATAGTTGTATTTTCACATACTACAGCCAGAGGGGAATCCTATCCGTATGGACTACATGTCCCAAGATGCTTTACTATGACTTGTCTTTTTAAAGAAAGTAATAGCATATCCCCCACTGGAACAGCTTCCCCTGAAACAATGCCACACAGCGTCTTCTGATTGCAAGAAAGGAGAAGGTATTCAGCTCCTGGCTACACTAATTAATTCTCCAGCTAGGGTTTTCTTATGCTTAGGTCACCCACATACAAATGGCAAGATGCCTTTTGTATCCAAATATAAAATATTATTTAGTAACAGCGTTTCTTCTTTTTTACACTCTGATGTAGAAAAGTGTGTCATTTAGGGACCTCTATAGCTCAAGGTGAAATTTACATACACAAGTAAATAACTCAATGTAGTAAAGACAACTCCTTCCCAGGGCAATTCTTTGCCATGTTTTAAACGTATGCAATACACGATAGATATAAAATGTATGTTTAAAAACATATACAGGTTTCCTTTCATAATTCAAATCAAGGCAGTGGTTCCAGCTGAGGGTTGCTGCAGGCATTAGGTTGGCAATAGATGGGACGATATCTCCCTGACGGCAAAATCTTGGGGTTGCATCTTGGGCATCTATTGTATACCCAAGATGAAAGTATGCATCCCTGTCCTCCAATGTAATTTACTACCAGTAGTCACTCACAGTGAGGATGATAACTATCCTAAAACAGCAATATATCTTCAAATTCACAGGGGAAAAGTTGGATAAATTAGAATCTCGCTAAGATTAATGGAACCTTTTTTACAATAACAGACTTTAAGGAGTGTCCCACTGGCATGTTCTATGAAAGAGAGGTGCAAGCTGATATGAAATCCTGCTGATATGAAATTGCATGGTGCAAAGGCATGAGAAACTGACACAGATGTCAGCCCCTTGGAAAAATAATAATACAGCAAAAACACAATAAGCTAAAGAAAAACATACAGAGATATTTTGTTTTAAAATGGCAGCAAAATAAATCTTCAAACTCTACAGGAGTCTATACTTTCCTTTCATAGGCATATTTTCAGCTATAAAATCTCACGCTAGATTTAGCCATGTATTTTTCTGCAGATAGAGCACAAGCTAGGCAAAACAGCCATTATCAGAATCAAGGTATAATAAAGCCAAGATTCCAGGGCTTTTGCAATGCAAATGCATACCTAATACCAATTGTCAATGATTACCCGAAGTTGTGGGCACTGTCCACTTCGTATGATATAAGAAGAAACCACCGACAACAAACTGGACACCATCTCCCATTCTGGGACAAATCATCGCACCTAGCTCCAAAGTCAAAAGTCTGGGAGTCACGTTTGACACCTTCATGACAATGGACGCACAAATAGGGTCCGTAGTCAGCGGGGCGCACCATTTGATGCGCCTACTACGCAGACTGATTCCATTTATTCCTAAAGAAGACGTAGCAGTCGTGGTGGGAACAATCGTGAATTCCAGACTGGACTATGCAAATGCCCTTTACCTCGGGCTACCCAAGTACCAAATCGCTCGTCTCCAAGTCGTACAGAATACGGCCGCCAGACTGGTGACTGGGAAAAAATCTTGGGAATCAATCTCACCTTCACTGAGATCCCTTCACTGGCTGCCAGTGAAGGACAGAATTGCATTCAAAGCACTCTGCCTGACACATAAGTGCATCCATGGGAAGGCTCCTAGATATCTATGCGACAAGATCAAACTGCACAATTGCAGTCGCATTTTGCGTTCCACCGACCAAAATCTGGTCAAGGTTCCTATAACCAAATACAAGTCCAAAGGAGAAAGAAGGTTTGCCTTCCAGGGCCCCAGGCTTTGGAATGCCTTACCAACCAGCATTCGGTTGGAGCAAAACCACCTGTCTTTCAGAAGGCAGATCAAAACCCTGCTTTTTTGAAAGGCATGAGACTTAATCAACAAGCGCCCAGAGGCGATTCAGTTCGCATGTGCCGCGCTATATAAATTTTTCATTCATTCATTCATTCATTCATTCATTCATTCATATTAGTGGGTATGCAAAAAAAAAATGTAAATAAGGTCTTTTTAAATCATTGGTGTTTAACTTGTTTATTATGGTATCTGGAATTGCTAGAACTTTGTATACTAATGCATTGTAAACCCAATCACTAAAGACTCATAAGAATTAAAGTGATATTAATGATATTATTTTAGAAGGGGTGGTCCATACTTATATCATATGATGCTTTTTTTTCTATAAAATGTTTTGTTCTTTTGTTCTCCTGCAGCTGATCTCTAATCTTTTGCAGAGGCCGCTTCCACTGTGCACGCATATACATCCACAGGTGTTAGGAAATTTGTTTTAGCAATTTCTGAAGGTTTCTCTGTCAGTGTTGGCAGTTGTTGGGGAGAAAGTCGCCTCTCGGAGGGTGGTGTCTTTTCCCCCAGTTGTCAGGGAAGTGGGGTAAGCAGATACCCCAGGGTTGGGGGGACAGAGAATCCCAGCTGGTGAATAGGAGACACTGAGCAGTGTCTTACCTTACCAGTAACAGCGGTCTTATCGTGGCTACAGAACTGCACTCTCCTCTTGCCTTGTTGAGCTTGGTTACCATTACATTTGCCAGCACACAGCACAGACACTTCCGCATCCTGGGATGTTCTCACCATGTGCTCCTCTCCATTTAGGAAATGGTTCACAGCTTCTCCCCAGCCAATGAGAATGAATGGGGTTTGCACTGTGGGAGGCAAAGTAGAAGCCCAGTACTGAAGCGTGGCTGTGGGGCCCTTGGGCAGATTGGAGCTGGACTTTGTGGAGGATATGATAATTTGACAGGGAGGCTGCTGGGGCACCCTGGAGCTAGGTGCCTTAGTTAGCCGACTACTAAGAAGACACCTGTGTGTGTGTGTGTGTGTGTGTGTGAGCTCCAGATCAGTGCTGTTTGTATCTACAGGTGCACATATGGCCTGGCAAGCCATACTCCCTCCTCCTCTTATCAATTTTACTCACAGCAGCAAAAGCCTTCACCCTGCTGCCCTAACTACCTACCTTTATACATGGACATGCTGATGCTCATAAGTGCATGTTTCATCTTTGTCACTATCAGGAAGCTTGCATCGAGTAATAACATGGGGTGAGTGCAGGTAGACAGGAAGTGACAGATATGAGGAAGAAGGAGATCAGTAGTACTGAGATGCAAGATGAAAAAAAAGATGGCATTTTTTTTCTTTAAGAATATTACTAAATAAATAACTACCTAGTAAATGATAAGTTTAGGTTGAATAATGGCCCGTACACACGATCCGAATATCGTTCGAAAAATGTCGTCCGATGAAGAATCGTACGATAATCGGATCATTAGTACAGGGCTTCCGTTATGACAGTTCATCCAATATTATTTTATCGGACATGCACGAAAATGTTCCTTGTACGATACCTAATTGTACGATTTTCATTTAGTTAGTATAGTTGTCGTCCGAAAATACAACACAAATACATTACAACACATGACATCACTTCCCATTTTTTTTTTCTGTCGTACGAGAATTTTCATGACTTTAGTAACCTATTCAATTTCTACTTGCGACTAGTAGACGAAAAAAGTCGGACGATCTGCCGTCCGATTTTCGGATTGTGTGTACAGGGCATAAGGTTTCTACCTGTTTCAATGGATAATCAACTTAATATTAACATTGCCTGGATGTTGAATTGGTAAATGTTCATCCATGAATGCTTGTTTGGCAAATCATCTCTGCAATTCGTTACTACTTTTTACTGCAATGTCAATACAGGGGTTTTACATTTACGTTTTTTTTCATAGTATATAGATGTTTTGACACCATACCTATCAATGCTGTTGCGCCCATGTTCACCATTAAGCTGTTACCAACAAGGGATGTAAGCACCGAAGGTAATCCGGGTCCAAGTTCAGCAAAAAGCATTAACAGTCGCTCCACTCCAAACAGGTCCAAAGCAGGCTCTGCAGTAATTGTTGGAAAAATCATACCAAGAAACATATGAGACTATGACAATACTCCATCATACAATCATTGAAAAACAATATTAAAAAGTTTTGTCCTGAGCATTGTAACCACAATTTTGGCAATTAGATGTTTCGTTTTTTTATTGCCTGCCAAGCTAAATATGTGGAGCTGCATCATAGCCCTTTATGTAATTTCCACAGCTTTGTTCTGAAAGTGTGAGTCCAAAAACTCTGCCATCTTGAATTGATAATAATGGATTTTAGGAGGGTGTTGATTAATTCACCCTATGCAAAGTGTATCCAAAAGCTTTTGTACAGCCCCAATCTGAATATTGGCAGGAGATTAAATATGCTTTGGTAAAATTCCTTATTGTAAGATATGATATCTTAATTAGTATTATTAAATGATATCTAAGGCCTGGTTCACACCTATGCATTTTTTTTGGTGCGTTTTCAGTTTTGTATAAACACACTACAGTCCATCTAACATGGTTTTCTATGGGTCACTGGACTTTTTTTCTGGTTTTTGGTTCCAAAGACTTCAATTGATCAAAAATGTGTAAAATGCAAAATGCACCTGGAATATGCAAACAGCAACCTGCATAGGTGTGAACCAGGCCTAAAGCCAATTTTTGGTAAACACATCAGGTTTACTTTTGCTGTCTGTATGCCATTGGTGACATTTACGAGAAAAGAAAAAGGGGGGTTCCCCTGGATGGACTTTTAAGGCACTAATAATATTTCAAAATATACAGGATATTGAGAGTAAAAAAGGTTTTATTCACAATTGTACATATTCATCAAAAAATGTTTAAATATTAAATTAAAATACAGAGTTCCAAAGATTGTCACCATATAGGTAAATACAAGAAGAACCTTCTTTACACCCGACGCGTTTCGGGATAACCTTCTTCAGGGGTGTGTAGAGAAGGACAATTAGTTCATGTATTATAAAGGATGGTGAATATTTCATTGGATAAGTTTTAAAAGAATTGAAAATATACAGCACGCTGGGTTCAAGCAATGGGGTTGCCAGTCAAAAAAGGTATCAGGATGTATAATTAATGCAAGTTTTGGATGTTCATCCCGTTAGGGAGAAATTATTCCAAAGATCAAGATGCCGGTGGATCAGCCAGAAGGGATATACTGGGACTAGATTGGAGATCCCTGATTATATGAGATCCGCAGCAAACCTAATAATGTCCACTGTCAAAGAGTACACTGAATTATTGACAGGAGCAACATCACCGCTTGCCAACCCAGTAAAGAATGCTTAATTTCCTGTCCTGTAGAAACAACAGAGAAATATATCCAAAGTGTGGTAAATCCTTCCTTAAGCCAGCCATACAGGTAACATTTTTTTGCTTTCAGTCTGCAGACTGAATGGAAAAAAAATGGCACATTACCCCATTCCAGGTCCGTGAATGGATAAATCTCTCACTGCGACTATTGTATTTTGACAGCATGCCCTGCCAGGTCTATAAACACCTGAATACTACTTGAATCTGTTTGGATGCTGCCGCTGTTTGGCCAACAGTTTTCCAGCTAGCTCCTTTTTCAATTAAGGGATGTCAGTCGGAGGCAGCTGACAGGGCCATCTACTGAGGAAATTTTGACTGGTTCATTAGAAACAGTGGTCACTTTAACAGGTGTCCCCATTGAAAATGTTCCCTCTATAAATTAGTACACACAGGCCGAATGTCGGGCGACATCGGCTGGTTCAATAAAAACTGTCCGACATTCAGCCCGTGTGTATGACAGCCAGCCTGACAGAAGCCGTCCATTCTGCTGGCTTCTATCGGACGAGCATGCTGGAAAGCCAGCAGCCGACCAGCTACCAGTGTTGCCAACCTACCAGACTGAAATTTACTGGCACCCGAAATTTACTGGCACAGCCACGTTTTTACTGGCATTTCACAAAAGTTAATAAATTACATTTTTAGGTGCAAATTTCAGTATTTAGGCTACAAACAAGTACGCTAGGAAAATAGCAATGTGATTTAAGGTAGATATTAAGGTAAAAAAAATATATTTTTATTATTTTCGATATAATAAGGGCAAATGATTTAGTCACATCACCCCCTGCCACCAACACCCCCTGCCTTCACCCCCTCTGCGGTGCCTCCAATCTCCCCCAGGCCCCCCGCCTCCGATCACCCCCTGCCTCCATCCCCCTCTGCGGTGCCACTAACAACCCCTGTCTCCATCCCCCACCCTCTGCGGTGCCACCATCCCCCTTTGCGGTGCCACCATCTCCCCCTGCCTCCAATCTCCCCTGCCTCCAATCTCCCCCTGCCTTCATTGCCCCCTGCCTCCATCCCCCTCTGCGGTTCCACCGCAACCACCACCATCCCCTGCCTCTAATCTCCATGCGCAGTTCCAAGCCCAACCGATCTTGGCTATTTTTACTGGCACATTCCCGCAACTACGGACATTTACGAACGGGGGAAAAGAGTGCCTGTTTTTACGAACTGTCCGTTAAAATACGGACGGTTGGCAACACTGCCAGCTACACATCAGCTTTCTCAGCCAATGGCCGAGAACACTGACTGGAGTGTTCTGACAGGCTGACCCTGTTAGAACACAATAGCACAGCAGGGGAGATCGTTGTACTAACATTTTATTGTTAGTACAGCGGCTCCGACCGGAGCTTTGAGCTTTTTTTGTTCAACTCACTGGGCTGAACAAAAAAAACTAGTGCTTTGTACTAGGCTTATTTCTGCTCTGATGACAAGGCAACATTTTACATTTTCCCTCACTTTTATTCTCTGTACCAACAGTCACCAAAGAAAATTGTAGGTAAAGATAAAATTGTCCAGCAGGGACAAAGACAGTAAAAAAAAAAAACTGTGACAAATTCAAAATTAAAAAGTGTGGGCTTTATATACATTAATTCCGGAGGCAAAATTGTTAATTAGCGTGAAGGTTTACTAAGTATGTTATATAAAAGGCAGTGCAAAGTGCATAGGGCTATAGGAACTATACAAAATTCATAACTGTGTGAACATAACCCTGTTACTACTAAAGCCTTACTGCACTTTGAACATATCGACTGCACATTATACTGCTTGATAAAATAAACCTGCATACATAAAGCACTGTCCTTATGCTATAGATAATGGCTATGTTAAGTACTTAACAATTTGTTGGTAAAATAATACAAAAAAAATCTTTACAACTAAAATTGTATATACCTATGACTTGAAGATGGGTTGATTCTAATACCTCTCCATGTATGTTAGCTGCTTTGCATGCATACAGTCCCTGGTCGGTATATGTTATATTTGCCAGGAACAATGATGCATCGCTGTGGTGGGGCACATGGTGTAATCTGCTTTTATTTCTAAACCAAGTCACATCAGCCTCTGGAAGACCTGCAGAAACAAAATTTGCACTAATTAAAACATTACTGTAAAAAATATACATTAGCCATTGGATTTATCATTTGCCTTTGTAAGACATCCCCTGTGTTGCCCCACAGTCTTCAGATTCAAACTTTTATTTTAAAAACTGTCATTTTTCCACTGCAAGTTATGAAGTATTCTGTGGCAAATATTAAGCAAATCAAAGGGGAGAAGAGAGGGGCTACACCGACAGTATCTGACAAAAGTGAGAAAACCCCTCACTTTTTTGTAGAAATTACACTTTGCTACAATGTAAAGTAGTGAGTGTACAGCTTGTATAACAGTGTAAATGCTGTCCCCTCAAAATAACTCAACACACCATTAATGTCTAAACAGCTGGCACCAAAAGTGAAAATGTCAAAATTGGGCCCAAAGTGTCAATATTTTGTGTGGCCACCATTATTTTCCAGCACTGCCTTAACCCTCTTGGGCATGGAGTTCACCAGAGCTTTACAAGTTGCCACTGGAGTCCTCTTCCACTCCTCCATGATGACATCACAGAGCTGGTGGATGTTAGAGATCTTGCACTCCTCCACCTTCTGTTTAAGGATACCCCACAGATGCTCAGTAGGGTTTAGGTCTGGAGACATGCTTGGTCAGTCCATCACCTTTACCCTCAGATTCTTGAGCAAGACAGTGGTTGTCTTGGAGGTGTGTTTGGGGTTATTATTATGTTGGAATACTGCCCTGTGGCCCAGTCTCCAAAGGGAGGGGATCATGCTTTGCTTGAGTATGTCACAGTACATGTTGGCATTCATGGTTCCCTCAATGAACTGTAGCTCCCCAGTGCTGGCAGCACTCATGCAGCCCCAGACCATGACACTCTCACCACCATGCTTTATTGTAGGCAAGACACACTTGTCTTTGTACTCCTCACCTGGTTGCCGCTACACACACTTGACACCATCTGAACCAAATACGTTTATCTTGGTCTCATCAGACCAGAGGACATGGTTCCAGTAATCCATGTCCTTAGTCTGCTTGTCTTCAGCAAACTGTTTATGGGCTTTCTTGTGCATCATCTTTGGAAGAGGCTTCTTCTGGGATGACAGCTATGCTGACCAATTTGATGCAGTGTGCTGCATGCGGTCAGAGCATTGACAGGCTGAACCCCCACCCCTTCAACCTCTGCAGCAATGCTGAGAGCACTCATATGTTTTTTTTCCCCAAAGACAACCTCTGGATATGATGCTGAGCACACGCACTTATCTGTTTTGGTTGACCATGGTGAGGCCTGTTCTGAGTGGAACCTGTCTTGTTAAACCACTGTATGATCTTGGCCACCATGCTGCAGTTTTAGGATCTTGACAATCTTCTTATAGCCCTGGACATTTTTACGTAGAGCAACAATTCTTTTTTTTAGATCCGACCTCAGAGAGTTCTTTGCCATGAGGTGCCATGTTGAACTTCCAGTGAACAGTATGAAAGTGAGAGCGATAACACCAAATTTAACACACCTGCTCCCCATTCACACCTTAAACCTTGTAACACTAATGAGTCACATGACACCGGGGAGGGAAAATCTGCTGATACTCCGGCGTACTTTCAAATTTGCTTCGTCGTATCCTTAGTTTGAATTCTCAAACCAAGATACGACGGCTTCTGGCTTCGATCCGACAGGCGTACGGCTTCGTACGCCTTTGGATCGTAGGTGTAATACTTCGGCGCCCGCTGGGTAGAGTTTGCGTCATTTTCCGCGTCGGGTATGCTAATTAGCTGTTTACGCCGATCCACGAAGGTACGCGCGGTCGTCGCATTCTCTTACATCGTTGCTAGTCGGCTTTTCCCGGCGTAAAGTTATTACTATTATTGCTATTTCGTGGCTTATATTTAGACTAGCCATGTTAAAGTATGGCCGTCGTTCCCGCGTCAAATTTTTTTTTTTTTTTTTTGCGTAAGTTGTCCGTGAATAGGAAAAGACGTAACGCACGTCGCCGTTCAAAAGATTACGTCGGTGCGACGTCATTTTGCCCAAGCAACGGCGGGAAATGTCAAAACGGAGCAGTACGTTTGGCGCGGGAACGCGCCTAATTTAAATGATACACGCCCTATTTGAATTAGGCGGGCTTGCGCCGGACGGATTTACGCTACGCCGCCACAAGTTTACAGGCAAGTGCTTTGTGAATCAAGCACTTGCCCGTAAAACTTGCGGCGGTGTAACGTAAATGCAATTCTATGTGAATCTGGCCCTTTGTCTTCATATGCTTTGTTTGAAATTGCTCAGTTAATAAAAGTCCTCAATGAAAACAGGCATCACAATATGCCCGCTATTGTTAACCACAAAAATCACCACTTTGTTTTTAAAAGTTTGAGTTCTCTGATTTGAGGGATAAGTCTCATCATCTGTCATAAAAATACTTCCTTGGATAGGGTAATGACATTTGGTGTGGTCAGTGCCTAAAGTCTGGAAACCCTGAACAAAGGCAATAGCAGACATGTTGTAATGCCCTGATAGTTAAAAATGCTGTCTAGCTAATTAATATGATTATCTTCAGGCTGCCTGTAGTCCCTCTCCGGGATAGCACCAGCATTAGCAGACTGTCAGCATCATTAAATCCAATCAAACTGAGAGCCCAACTCTCTGTCACAGTGGAGGAGAAGAGAGCTGGAAGAAGGTGTGGACATGTAAAGCTAGAAGGAATGGAAGATTGCTGGATGCTTGGAGATTGGGTAGACTGGGCTAAGACTGTCCTTGCATTTTATTGCCTATGTATTCCCCATTTGTAGCCTTTGCCTTGTCACAATTGTTTGTCTATTGCTTGTATATTGTAAGAGTTTTCCTTTTTTCACCATGTGTTGTCTTTATTGCTCATTTGTATGCCCTGGTTTTGTCATAATTGCCTGCTTGTTGCCCATGTATAGTCACGATAGCCCATTTTTGCCTGTGCATAACCACAATTACCAGTTTTATGCCCATGTACTGGCTCAACTGCATGTTTGTTACTCATGTACTGCCACAGGTGCTCATTTGTTGTCAATGCATTCTCACAGCTGTCTCTGCATTCTCACAGTGCAGTTGCTCCAGAACTTAGTAAATGAGATTAGGCTTCACTTTGCATAGAATACTCAATCACGTGCAAGGCAAATATATAAAAAAAACAGCATTTTTAGCTTGCACATGATTGGATGATGAAAGTCATCAGAGCTTCCCCTCTGCTCTGGAGCAACTGCACTTGCAAAGAGCACAGTCTATTTTCCGTCAGTAAATTCACCCCAGTGACTCCTCCATTGTATCTGGTTGCAATCATAGTTATCACCCAGACTATATATACAAATACAGTGGAACCTCGGTTTACAAGTAACACGCTTAACAAGCATTTTGAATTGAGTTTGGTGGTCTCAGCCTGGCTCCCGGTGGGTGTGCTATGCGAGGTAAGCCTGCGCTTAGTACGCTCACCCCCCTCCCACAAAAACCACCACACTTACACGCACTCGAAATTGGGTTAACATGCACGCACTTTGACCACACGGTCTCTAAAAAGAGAGGCGAAGGACTAACGGGGCTGGTTGAGCAGGCTAGATCCTCTCACTCCCTTATAGGGAGTCCCTCTGCCCCGTTGGGCTTCAAAGCGGAGCAGGTAGGGCGGGCTGTGTGGGAGGACCCCCTCACACACCCGCCATTGCCACCCGGGGCATGGAGAAAAGTGGCAGATTGCCTCTGGGGGAGGCCTGCCTACTCCCAACTCCTGCAGTCCGGCTCCTCTCTCGAGTACACACACAAAATACACACACACAAAAAAAAAAAAAAGTATAACTATAGGCAAAAAAAAACAAGCATTTTGAAAGACAAGCAACTTTTTTTTTTATTATTATGACTCGGTTTTCGAGTGTTTTCTCGCAAAATTAGCAGAATTCAAGCTAATGGGGCCTGCAGTACCACATTTGGCCATAGGTGCAGGGGTGCCGAAGCCGAGCAGAGCAGAGTGGAGCCAATCAAAGCCGTTTGGAAATACTTGGAAATATGTTCCTGGGTGTTTCCGAGCCTTTCCGAGGTCAGCTGAGCTGTCTCCAGGCCTTTCCGAGTGTTCCTGAGGCCCTCTGGAGCCCCACCACCTCTGGCCACATGCGGTATTGCATGCCGAGTCAATGCGGAACAAATTATTTTTGTTTCCATTGACATCTATGGGGAAACTCGCATTGATATGCGAGTACTTTGGATTACGAGCATTCTCCTGAAACGGATTATGCTCGTAATCCGAGGTTCCACTGTATGTCTGTTTTGTTCATTGCCATCACATAGGATCTGATAGGATTAATAGTTTACACAAGAAAGATAAAACTGTTTGCACCATTTGTTAAATTCACAGGAAGCAACAAGTACATGACATGTCTGGCAAGATTAATAGCTATTTTCCATGCTTGCTGAAGATGTTCTTAGCCTAAAAAAAGTAAAGCTGTTGCAGCCACCACATCTGGACTGATAAGTGTCAACATATTACATTTTAATTAAGACTGCTACTGTTTAAGTCAGCTGGGGTCAGAAAAGTATTCCCTCTAAATAGTATACTAAAGAGTATCTCTATTCATGTTAAAACTGCTTTGCACAGATCAACTTGTAACCAGGATTTAATTATCCTTATGGGTAGGACGAGGACATTTATAACATTTATGGGATACCAAGACATGCTCATGGCTGACGATAAGCCCATTTTGTACTTTTTTACACTTTGATATGTGATATGGCCTTTATAATACATACTTTTCATGTTCTGATTAAATTTAAATACAGATGGCTACACATTTTATCTTCCACATAATCACCACTAGGTGGCAAAAGAGTAGTGTTATGTCTGCTTTCATAGTAAAAAGTATGTGGGAATTTTTTACATTAGAGATCATCAATTTTATTAAGCTAATAGTAATAATTGTGTTTTTAATCCATTCTGTAACAAGTATGCTTTAACACTTAATTCCAAGCATTGTTTTTCTTTTTTTGTTTTGTTTGGAATATAGTAGGAAAGGTCCTTGTGAAATCAGGTCAAGGAATGGAGGGTGCTGTTGTCACCTGTACAGAAAGCCATAGACAACACAAACTGTCAGAACTTCCAGCCCTTCAGTCCATAACTAAACATGTTTTATGTGTTTTCTATGAAGGACGTCTGATCATTATCTTTAACATGAAGTGAGGAGATGAGGGGAAAATGTGATTGTATAATCTCCCTTAGATCTCCTATCAGCTATGTAATGCAGGGGCCTGATTGACTGTAAACAAATTGAATGGCTTGTTTGGGTTTTTTCCTCATAATACATAGTTTGGTAAATGAAAGCGGAGCTCCACCCAAAAGGGGAAGCACCGCTTGTTTGCCTTCTTTCCCCCCTCCTGTCAGGAAAGGTTCCTCCCGCTGGTGATACTGCCTGATATTTGGCGTGCAGTACTGTGGTCCACCACCAGGTGTCTCCTGGCAGTCTGGAACTGCCAGGGGAGCTCTCCCCTGGTGGTATTATGTGATCTTTGGGCCGCTGTACTGGCGTCCACCAGCGGGGGGGGGGGGGGGGGTTCCTGGCAGTGTGGGGCTGACATCTCCTGCGATTAGGCGTCACCTGAGCCTGATTGCAGGAGATGTGTATAAATACCTGGCAGTGACAATTAGACCTTGCCTTGATACCTTTCTATGCGCCCTGAACCTGAACCTGGTATCCTGTGAACCCGTACCCTGTACCTATACCTGTTCCCCCTGTGATCCATCCCCTCCTTGTCCTGTTTGTGCTCCCTTTCCCCAGCTGCTGACCTCCCGTTGACGATCCTGGCCTGGCCCTGTTGTGATTCCGGTTTGTCCCTATTACTTGTATATATTGGTCTATTACTGTTATTATTTGTGGTTTCTGTTGGTGTTGGTTGGAGTGGTTTTGGAGGTTGTTATTTTAATATTATTTCACTATCCCTGTAAGCTTGTATCTAATTATGTAGATTTTCTCCTGCCCCAGTCACCATAACTGAGCAATAATGACAGATCCTGGTGGCTATGCAAGTAATTGGCTTGCCTTGTATGGTAAGATAGCGCAGGGGGCTAATGCTCCTTTGCTGCAGTCTGTGATTGCCTGTGTCCCAAGGGTTCAATCCCCGTGGGGTCCACTGAGTGCCTTTCATCCTTCCGCGGTCGGTAAAATGAGTACCATTGAGTTGGGTAATAATGACAACCATTATCAGCGCTTAGACACAGCGGCATCGCTGTAATTGGCGCTATATAAGTGTAAACATTATTAATATTGTATGCCAATGAGGGGCTATTATCCCAGCATTGGTCTTTCTGATGTTAGAGGAGATCAAATCACCCCTTAGAGCTTAGAGTGTTGTGGGCAAGAAACTACTGGCACCAGTCCAGCAGTACAGGGAAGCAGCGGATCAGGAAAGTTAAAGTGGAAGTCCAAGATCAATTAAACTAAGCCTAAAATTGCTCCCACTCCCTTTGTAAACCCCATTCTAACTATTCTGTAAAAGAAAGATGCTTATACTTACCTTTTCTGAGGGTGCTCCAGTCCGGTCACGTGATCTCCCCAGCAGCCAGCTTTAGGTGAGAGTCCCTCTTCTCCCCTGAAGCTGCTGCTGGGAGCAAATCTTGTGACTGGACCCCCCCCCCCCCCCCTTTAGGATAGGAAAGTATGAGCACCTTCCTTCTACAGGATAGTTAGAATAGGATTTACAAAGGGAGTGGGGACAGGTTTCAGCTTAGTAAGATCGATTCTGGACTTCCACTTTAAGTTGCTTTTCCAAGTCTCCTAGATCTACACCAGTGGTTCTCAACTCCTGTCCTCAGGACTCACTAGCAGGACAGATTTAAGTATTACCTTAGGGAGATGCAGACTAGAATACTGCAATCACTGAGCAGCAAATTATATCACCTGTGATATATTTCAGTTATCTTGCAAACTTGGCCTGTTAGTGGGTCCTGAGGACAGGAGTTGAGAACCTTGCAGTACAGGTGCAGCTACACTGCAAGGAAACTTAAGTGATCCTAGAGTTCAGGTTTTAAAAAAAATGATATTATACAAGGATCAGTCTTCTGGTATTTGTAATGCCTGGGTCAAGTTTTATGTAGCCTCCTCATGAACCCTGGCATTAGATTACTTAAATGGTGACAATACATTGTACAAATACTACAACTCCATACAAACCGGAGGAAACTGGCCAGGACTACCTGGACACCACCACCCATTCTGGGACAAACTATCACCCCCAGCACCAAGGTCAAAAGTCTAGGAGTCATCTTTGACTCTGACATGACAATGGATGCACAAATAGGATCAGTAATTAGCAGATCGCACCATCTTCTACGGCTCCTACGAAGAGTTGTCCCCTTCATCCCCAAAGAAGACACAGCGGTAGTGGTAGGGCCAATCATTAACTCCAGATTAGATTATGCAAATGCCCTCTACCTCAGACTCCCAAAGTACCAGCTTGCCCGGCTCCAAATCATTCAAAACATGGCAGCTCGACTGGTAATAGGGAAAAAAACGTGGGAACCAATCACCCCGTCCCTGAGATCCCTCCATTGGCTGCCCATAAAGGACCGAGTCACTTTCAAGGCCTTATGCCTAACACACAAATGCGTACACGGAAGCGCGCCACTATATTTAAGTGAGAAAATAAAACAACAAAACCTAAATCGAGTTCCTAGATCAACCAACCAAAAATTATTACAAATTCCCAAAGCCCGATATAAGATCAAAAGAGAACGCCATTTTTCAGTTCAAGGACCTTGACTATGGAACGCTTTACCAAATAATATCTGAATGGAAATTGATCACCTGGCCTTTAGAAAAAAACGAAAGACCCATCTATTCTGAGGGTTATACAGAAGGAAAATGGATTCCAAGCGCCTTGAGGCGATTTAGTTCGCATTTGTAGCGCTATATAAGTAATTCACTCACTCACTCACTCATTTGGGGATCACCTTCAGTCTCTTGACTTATGTGGCCACTGTTCTCCTATTAAGTGGAACTTCACCCCTAAAGGGGAATTCCGCCTGCTGATCCTCCTCCACCCATGCTGACTGTGAAGCCGCAAGGAGTCATAGCCGGCTTCCCACAGTGAACATGATAGCGCCGGTGAAAATCTGACCTGGGCGAGAACAGCATTGGATCCATGGACAGGAAAATGGCTATTTTTTTAAAAATGACTGAAGATCCTCTTTAAAACAGTTTACAGTTTCTACTGCATACATCACTATAGCATAGTATACTACCAGGCCTAGACTGGCAATCCTGAAACTCTGTCATTTGCCAGAAGTAATAATGATTCTTAGGATACATATGGGCCTCTTTAAACATTGCATGTGTTATTATTACCCTTATTTTTAGATTGGACTTGCCTTTATGCACTCTACTGAGTTAACAGTCTAAAGTATATACACAAACATTATTGTTCCTTTGGGGTTCCAGTACTATGGTCTGTGTGGGCTTAAAACACCAGATCTGCTTTTTATTCTCATTCTGGCAGTGTGTACTAAACATCATTCTATATCAAATAAATAATGTGCATATTGGATTGATATCAACTAACATTAAACATCATTTATATACAACTTAAAATCTTATAAATATGATCCTATGCCAGATAACAGGAAACTCTATTATAAAAATCACTTATGGACATCCAAGCGCATTCTGTCCTAGCATGGAATGCACATTAATGTTATCTCCATGGGCCATAATGCACTAAGTGTCATCATTTTTTCACTAATGTAATCTTCTGCCACAGCTTATCAAAGCTTGTCAACAGACAGCCCATTCCAATGTCTCCTGGCATCGATGGTGGGAGCCAAATGTCATATTTACATTGTACAGCTCATCCCTCATTTTCATAGTTACAGTGCGCTGTCTAAACTGCTCATCCAGTAAACATTCACATCTCCTCCTATTCAGAGAGGGGCCTGAGTGTTGTCACAATCCTTTCATTGAGATTTGGCAGTTCCATGATAAGAGGGGTATCAATACATTTTTTATTCTGTGTTTACACACCACAGCTAGGTCATTTTCAGTCATGCACAGCATAGTAATAATCATTTGGAAGATCCCTCTAGCAGTAATGACAATAGGAAAGCAGTTCCCACAGTCAAATATCATATTATCATGACATCAATATTTAAAATAAACTTTTATGCTAGAGTGCGTATACACACATTATTTGCTAGCAGCACATTATGAGACAGTTTAACCATTCAGGTTATGGTTATACTGTCTTGGTGGATCCCTTCACTAAAGAGGCCATATTTTCCATGCACTTTATTAATGATGGCCAAAAAGCCTGAAAATGCTGTATGTGGTTTAGAATAAATGGCTCTATAATATTAGGCTATATTTGCACAATACAACAGTGATACTGGCTGTGCATCTGGCTGATGGGGCATAAAGGAATGAAGTACATGGCTCAATTCGCTGTCCTGAAATTAGAGATAAACCTCATATTTTTGGGATATGTAATGAATTGACTACCTTTTGTTCTAGGAAGAATTCACTGTGCCAACCACAAAATTGAATCACAAATGCCATAGACATTTTTTTAAGTAGTTCTAAAGTCTAACTGTTTTTTTTTTTTTTTTAGCCTAGGTTCACACTGCTGCGAATTCAAAATCGCGGTAAAATGCGCGATTTTACCGCGATTTCGCGGCTGCGATTTTGCCGCGATTTCGGCCGCAATTTAATGTAAATCGCGGCCCGAAATCGCAAAAAGTAGTACAGGAACTACTTTTTGAAATCGCAGATGCGGCGTCGCACTGATTAGGACAGTGCCATTGCCGACAATTGCCGCCGATTTGAGATGCGATTTGACATGTCAAATCGCATCTCAAATCGTTCCAAATCGTACCCAGTGTGAACCAGGGCTAACATAAGTAAAAGTACAAAGTGTACATAACATTTCAAGGAATTCAAAGGAAATCGATGTACAGAAGAATTAGAGTTGCATATAGAAAAAAATCAAAGCAACAACTTCAAGACTGTTTTCCCCCCCTGAAGTGGTTGTAAACTTCAGACATGAAGTTTGAACAAAGGATACCCCTCTATAGTGTGTGCCTGTCTCATTTAGGAGTACTTAGTGACACTTCTGTCATCTGCATCGTTCCTTTGCTATGAGCATAAATAATTTTTGACAAGTTTTCCTGACACCAAGGGAGAAAAGGTGACAGGGGAGGGACCTCCAGCTGATTGACAGCCTCAGCTCTGTTCCTATGAGCTGTTTGAAGTGGGTGTGTCCCTTCCCTCCAATCACCTCACAGAGCTCTCCTCACTGAGTGTAACTTCAGATCTCTGCACCCTTTTTTCTGAACTCTGACAAGATTTATAAATTCTGCACTTTTAACCACTTAAGCCCCGGACCAATATGCTGGCTAAAGACCCAAGGTGTTTTTACAGTTCGGGACTGCGTCGCTTTAACAGACAATTGCGCGGTCGTGCGACGTGTCTCCCAAACAAAATTGGCGTCCTTTTTTCCAAACAAATAGAGCTTTCTTTTGGTGGTATTTGATCACATCTGCGGTTTTTAGTTTTTGCGCTATAAACAAAAATAGAGCGACAATTTTGAAAAAAATTCAATATTTTTTACCTTTTGCTATAATAAATATCCCCCAAAAACATATATAATTTTTTTTCCTCAGTTTAGGCCGATACGTATTCTTCTACCTATTTTTGGTAAAAAAAATCGCAATAATCGTTTATCGGTTGGTTTGCGCAAAATTTATAGCGTTTACAAAATAGGGGATAGTTTTATTGCATTTTTATTTTTTTATTTTTTTTACTACTAATGGCGGCGATCAGCGATTTTTTTTCGTATCTGCGACATTATGGTGGACACTTCGGACAATTTTGACACATTTTTGGGACCATTGTCATTTTCACAGCAAAAAATGCATTTAAATTGCATTGTTTATTGTGAAAATGACAGTTGCAGTTTGGGAGTTAACCACAGGGGGTGCTGTAGGAGTTAGGGTTCACTTTGTGAGTGTTTACAACTGTAGGGGGGTGTGGCTGTAGGTGTGACGTCATCGATCGTGTCTCCCCTATAAAGGGGATGACGCGATCGATACGCCGCCACAGTGAAGCACGGGGAAGCCGTGTTTACACACGGCTCTCCCCGTTCTTCAGCTCCGGGGACCGATCGCCGCACTCGAGCGGTGATCGGGTCCGCGGGACCCGCGGTCCCGGTCCCGGAGCTTCGGACCGGGTCGCGGGAGCCCGCGGCTGGGTACAAGTACAGGACGTATATATACGTGCTTGTGCCCAGCCGTGCCATTCTGCCGACGTATATGTGCAGGAGGCGGTCCAGAAGTGGTTAATGGCTGTAGAGAGAAGACTGCAGATAAGCAGGTACGTATTATTATTACTGTTATACAGGATTTATATAGCTCCGGCAGTTTGTGCAGCGTTTTACAATGTAGAGGGGGGCAGTACAATTACAATTACAGTTCAATACAGAAGAATACATATGAGGGCCCTCCTTGTGGCACTTACATTCTTAAGGAAGGAGGAAAGTGGTACAAAAGGTAATAGCTGTGGGGGATGGTCTGATGAGGGTGTCTCAGGTACAGTTATTAGGTGGGTTGTCAGATAGGCTTTCCTGAATAAATGAGTTTTCAGGGATCTCCTAAAGGTGGACAGGGTAGGAGCTGAATTGATATACCGGTGCAGGGAGTTCCAGAGGATGGGAGAGGCTCTAGAGAAGTCCTGTAGGCGAGCATTGAAGGAGGTAACAAGGGAGCTAGAGAGCAGCAGGTCTCGGGGTGAGCAGAGAGGACGATTTGGGTGATATGTGCAGATGAGGTTGGTGATGTAGCTGGGGCGATGTTGGGGATGGCCTTGTAAGTTGTGGTTAGTTTTTTAAATTTTATACGGTGAGGTAGAGGAAGCCAGTGAAGGGATTGGCAGAGAGGAGCGACAGTCACGGATCAGTAAGTGAGGTATATGAGTCTAGAAGCAGCATTCATAATAGACTGAAGGGGGCATAGCCTATGTAAGGGTAGGGCGGGGAGGAGAGAGTTACAATAGTTTAGGCGGGAAATGACCAAGGAGTTAATAAGTTGTTTTGTGATTCATTAGTCAGAAAGGGGTGAATTGTGGAGATGTTGAAGAGGTTAAAGCGGCAAGATTTAGTCAGTAAATGGATGTGGGGGCTGAAGGAGAGGTCAGAGTCTAGGGTTACACCCAGCCCCCTGACATGTGTGGAGGGACCAATGGTTGTGCCGTTGATCTTAATAGTAAAGTCACAGGGAGGGGATGGGGAGGAGGAAATATTACAAGCTCAGTTTTAGAGATAATGAGTTTGAGAAAGTGGTGTGACATCCATACCGATATGTCATTCAGTAAGTTTGTGATCTGTGAGGAGATGGAGGGGGTGAGATGAGGGTTGGAGAGATAGATCTGGGTGTCGTCAGCATAGAGGTGGTATTGGAAGCCATGGGAGGTTATTATGTAGGAGGATTGGTTTCATCTCTCATGCCAATCATTTCACTGGGTATATGTGTAGGTTTACAACCACCTTAAGGTATTTCCTGCATTAAGGTACAAAAACATGGCAATGACTGTACCCTCATGCCTAAACACTTACCTGACTTCTCTCACCACTCCTGTGCTGTTCCAGTTGCAGCCTCGCTTCCCTCTTCCTGGTCTCACAAGAGACACTGAGGGCAGGGAAAGCCATTGGCTCCTGCTGCTGTCAAACTCCTGTGAGGAGTGGCAGGGGCTGGACTTATCGGTGTTGTTTGTGTCTATGCTAAGGGAGCACCCAGAGGAAGAAGGAGCAGACGGTGCCAGGGGGGGGGGGCCACCAAAGCGGAGGGACCACTCTGTGCAATGTCATTATACTGAGCAGGTGAGAATAATCTCTCTTTTATTTTTATTTTAAAAAAAAAAGCACCTTTAATATCAATTTAAATATTGACAGAAAAAGTAAAACTTTTGCATGTCTGCTGACAATAACAAGATGGCATATCTGTTTACTGGCATACCCTTTTTCTATTACAATTTACGACACATGTCCGTTATCAAAAATCAAACTGGAACATGTCCCAGAACAGCTGCAACAACCCAGAAAGGGAGTTAGGGCTTATTAAAAATGGAGCAGCAGTTTACAAGATTGGAAGAGACACATGAAAGCTTCTCTGATCTAGGAGATATTCCACGCCAGATTTTTAGTGTAAATCACCTATGACAGTCATTGGCTTTTATAGAGAAGAACTAGGCAAGCTTTAAGCACTATGAATTGCAACAAACGTCATGTGTTATTTGTGACGCTCCCTCTTAAAGATAGCTTCATTGTATTGATAAAGCAAGTGATAGCTAAATTGTACCAATAAAGCAAATGATAGCTAAATTGTATCAGTAAAAAAGATCCTTGTTTTAGGTCGGTCCTCCCATACAGGGCCTCAAGAGTTTATTTCCCTCATTTGGACACAGAATGGATTTACATGACAAGGAACGCAGGGTCAACTTCTTTCAAGATCACTCAAAATCTAGGCGATGATGCTAGACAGGAGTGGTGTGGGCACAGCACAACTGCTCTAAAAATGTCACTACAGCAATCCAAGTGCTTTTTTGGGCAATTTAAAATGGTTCTAAAATCTGTTTTTACCTTAATGTATTCCCTTAGGGTAAAAAATGCCCCCATATTTAACCATGCCCCCCCCCCCCAAACAATTACCCGATTCTTGTCAGTGATCCAGCACTGTCCTGGCTGCAGGTCTTCTCCGTTCACATTCTGGTATCACAGAAGACACAGGCAGCAGCGGGAGCCATTGGGTGATGCTGCGCCACACTGTGTGTGTCTATAGATGCACACAGCCAGCCTTTGGAGCACACCTGCATGGGTACCCCCACTGCACACAGGTTGCTATGGGGGCACCAACAGGAGAAAGGACAGTAGAGTGTAGGCATGGGGCCCCAGAAAAAAAGAGGTAAGGATCTGCTCTGTGCATACCAGATTTAATAGCCACACAAAGGGGTTTGAATGGCTATTAAAAGAGAAGTATGTTTTCTTTGCCTAGTTATACTTACCTAGGTGGATGCAGCATCAGACCGATGCTGCATCTGTCCCCCCACATCTCTGCCCTGAGAACCGAGCCACTGAAATACGATGATGGTTCAGTTCTCACTCCTCCCCGAGCAAAGCGATGCTGACTGTCAGTCAGCATCCCTTTCTGCTCTACTTCTCAGCGCTCATTGGAGCGCTGAGCCATGGAGGGGCAGGGTGCGGCCATCTCTGTCTCACTGAGACAGCCATCAATCAAGGCAGCTGGCGGATCTCGACTTGAAAGTCGTGATGACGTGCTGCCTTCGACTGATGGCAGTGACGTCAGCGGAGAGCGGACTTTAGACCGCTCTCCGATGAAAACAGGTCACAGGAGTGCAAAACAAATTGCACTCCTGTGACTCATAGGAGAAGCCCAGCCTAAAAAGCTCAGGCTGGACTTCTCCTTTAAAGGTAACCATCCTCACCTGTGATCTGTTTGCTTGTACAAGAAGGTCAATGAGTTTCTGGACTCCTGACAGACCCATGCAACTTTCATCCAGTGCTGCACTGACGTTTCTGGATTCTGAGTCATGGGGAAAGCAAAAGAATTGTCAAAGAATCTGCAAGGTAGTTGTACTTATAAAACAGGAAAGGGATATAAAAAGATATGCAAGGAATTAACTAAAATTTCAGCCACAACTACCAGGAAAATTGTTCGGGATGCAAAGAAAACCCCACAAATAACTTCAGGTGAAATACAGGACTCTCTGAAAAAATGTGGTGTGGCTGTTTCAAGATGCACAATAAGGAGACACTTGAAGAAAGATGGGCTGCATGGTCGTGTCGCCAGAAGAAAGCTATTACTACGCAAATGCCACAAAGTATCCCGCTACAATACGCCAAACAGCACAGAGACAAGCCTCAAACCTTCTGGCACAAAGTAATTTGGAGTGATGAGACCAAAATCATAAACACTACATTTGGAGAGGAGTCAACAAGGCCTATGATGAAAGGTACACCATTACTACTGTGAAACACAGAGGTGGATCGCTGATGTTTTGGGAATGTGTGAGCTACAAAGGCACAGGAAATGTGGTCATAATTGATGGCAAGATGAATGCAGTATGTTATCAAAAAATACTGGAGGAACATTTGCATTCATCATCCAGGAAGCTGTGCATGGGACGTACTTGGACATTCCAACATGACAATAAACCAAAACACAAGGCCAAGTCGACCTGTCATTGGCTACAGCAGAATAAAGTGAAGGTTCTGGAGTGGCCATCTTAGTCTCCTGACCTCAATTTCATTGAGCCACTCATTGATTGAGTTCATGCAAGACAGCCCAAGAATTTACAGGAACTGAAGGCTTTTTGCCAAGAGGAATGGGCAGCTTTACCCTCTTAGAAGATAAGGAGCCTCATCCACAAATACCACAAAAGACTTCAAGCTGTCATTGATGTTAAAGGGGCCAATACACGGTATTAGGAACTGGGGTATGTAAACTTTTGATCAGGGTTATTTGGGTAGTTGCTGTTGTCATTATGATTTAAAAAGAGTAAACACAGTTGATTGATAATAAATGGCTTCAGCCAAACACTAACCACGAGTGAAAGAAACATTTTTGCGTTATAATCCATATTCTCTGAAAAAGGGCCAAGAAATCATAAATTCTGCCAGGATATGTAACTTATGAGCACAATTGTATATATTAGGTTTTAGTACTACTTTAATATGCCACCCTTTCAATGTGGAGATAATGTTGCATGCAGACAGCAGGGGTACAGAAATATGTTTGCAAACATTAGGACAGGACAGAAAAATGACAGAGAAGCTGTAAGTAGTCATTTCTCTCTGAAACTTTTTACTTAATACAGATATTTTATCACAGTTTCACTTTAAAGATAATGTATAATCCTTTTAACAATGACTGCATAGGTCTATGAGCATGATACTTTTTCTTTGAACAGTACTGAGAGGAACAATTGCACAATGTATTAATCTGGTATATCCTCGGGTTATTTGTTTATAGCTCCAGAAGAAGAATGTGTGACACTGAGAAATACAAAGTAATGAGGTATTGTAGTATACTGAGTGAATTATGTCTGGAGATTCCCACAGACCTCTCTTCTGGGAACAATCACATCAGACCATAAAGACAGACTTGTTTACTTGCAGTGTCCTGCTCTAGCTGTGTGGGGTTTGATTTGTTTTTAAAGTCTATAAAGCAACTGCCTTCCAGACCTTAACACTCAAAAAGCTCAAAATAGAAAACATTCAGGGACTAGCAACAGGAAAAGGACATTTAAGAAAACTCGTATATGAAAGAGAATCTTTAATTGCATGCGGTTGCATTATATAGTTAGATTATACCACAAACTATTTCGATTTTTTATTTGTATAAGTATTTTCCTCCACAAAAGTAATTTAAAAGGGCACCAAGAGAACATAAAAACGTTTACAGAATGACCAAACTCTTTCGTGGGGCAAAGTCACAGTATATAAGATGTAATTTGTTTTTTAAAGGGAAGTATATATGTTTTAGAGTGGAGGGATACAATACATACAGTATATAATATTTTACTAAAACACTGCTCTATATTATGCACCTTTGGATCCAGACCTCTGCCCATCAGAAATCTACTTCCCATAGACTAACAGGTTTGACATATAACAGAGCTTAAAGAGGAAATAAACTTCCTTTACTGACATTTACCCGTAGGTAAGCCTATAATAAAGCTTACCTATAGGTAGTGTAAATATCTCCAAATCGTGCATCATTTAGGAGATATTTACATTAAATGCAGCCAGTGGCGAATGCACTCTGAAGGACTGGCCACCTGTGCCGTAAATGACGGCGCTTGAGGCATGTGTGGGAGTAACGTCATTTTGACTCCGTCAATGCTGTATCCTGGCCTAGGCCAACAAGTCCCAGGCCTAGGGCAGCACTTTGCAGGGGGGCAGCACGGTAAGAGTCCCCGTCGGCTGGTGCTACACTGTTAGTTTAACGCAAGCTGCTTCTAATTTTGACTGTCCTATCAGCCTGGACCACAAACCTTCCTCACTGTGCTATATGTTTTCTGCTGCACCATTGGCATGGTTATATCTTCTTAGTCCTCCATAAAATTATCAGAAATTCGTGCTTAAAGTAGAATTATAGGCAACACTTTTTTTTTTCATTTTGGATAGAGTAAGGGAAAGTTATAGCCCCTGTCAGTTTATTTTTTTACCATCCCTGTCCCATTGCAGAGATTTCCCTTCACTTCCTGCCCCATAGCCAAACAGGAAGTGAGAGGAAATCTATGCAAATTAAGGGAATCCATTGCCCCCCCAGGCCCTAAGAACTAGTGTCCCCACTTGAAAATTTCAGGGTGGGTCTTAAACATAAAGGGGTGTGGCCTTGACAGGAAGGGGTGGGTCATATTTAAATTAGGGGTGCACAAGTTTAGTCAGGCCTAGGGCAGCACAAAACCTTAATACACTACTGGACTCCGGCCAGTCACAAAGCCGGAGCCCGCAAACCCGGAAGCAAGATGGGTGAATATGGAAGCCTCTGCAGCACGGACATTCGTGGCACTGGAACAGCTTTGTTTAAAGGTACATTTCACATAATGTGCTAGTATGCGATGCATACTGGCACAATATGACTTTACCTTGCAGGGAAAAAAATATATAACCACTTTAATGGTTAACTCTACCTTTTCAACATGTTATATGTTACAAACATATTTAGAGTGTAACATGCATCATTATGCCTAGCGAACCCCCCACCCCCTGAAAGAACCAACCCCAACAGCCACTGTTATTTTGGGATTTTGCAAGTCTACGCTGGGTTCCATTGAGATCTGTCAATGAATGCACTACAAGTCCCATCTTCCACCGCAGCAGACGAACTTGAGGTTCTCAATGAAATACAAATGTAGTAATCATTACACTCAAAGCTCATTGACATTTCCTATAGCTTTCCAACTGAATGCCCCTTCCTCGGTACAGACAGGAAGCAGTAAGAGGAATCTACAGGAGACTTGCACTGCACCAGCAATCCACTGATCACAGATGCAATGCTTTGCAAACTTTTATGCAAAATAAATAATTATAGAGAACTTTTTTTTTTTTTAAAGGTGGACTTAGCCTTTAAGGAATTAAAGTTGAAAATATAAAAAAGTGTAAGGTTTCAGAAGAAAAATATGTGAAAAAGCCGAATGGAGTTCCCTTTTAAAGCAGATGTTTCTCCCCTACCAAACACAAAAAAACTATGGTGCATGCAGCTCTGCATGCATATCTCTAAACATCTTTCATTTATTTGTATAATCAAAGAGCTTTTTTTAACTTACATTTTTTTCTGACACTTTCTGGCTTTCAGTAGACATTGGTGACGTGCCAGGACCTCACAGCTTCTCCACAAGGAAAGCGAGATCACTAGGGTCTTTCAGGGTTATCTTGCATCAACTAACGCGTGCACCGTACGAGATCTGGCGCAGTTTCTTATTGTTGAGTAACAAACCACACAGGATCTCGTACTGCACATGCACAAGCTCAGGCAAGATGACCTCAGAGGGCTGGGACAAAAAAAAAGACCAATGGTCACCAAAAAAAATATGATGCTATGGGGTTTCCATCCACAGGGGTTAATTCCGTTGACGAAAATATTTTCATCATAGTTTTCGTCAGCTGCATGTTTTCAGTGACGAAAACGAAACTAAAATAAAATTTGAATTTAGTCAATTGACGAAAACTATGATGAAAATCAAATCTAATTTTAATTTAGTCGGCTAAAATCTCCAGTTCACCTCCAAACTTATTATATACTTCTGGAGTAAAAATTGAATAACATGTTATTATTAAGGCTTCATTTCCGTGGACGTTTTTACAGCCACTTTTTTTAGCCTTTTTTACAGCTTAAAAACACCTGTCCATGTTTTTTTTTGTGCGTTTTTGAGCGTTTTTGAGTGTTTTTTAACGTCTGCCGTTTTTACAGCTCTAACACTGGAGCTTCAGATTGCACTGGTCCTGTTTTTTTTTGCAGCTTAAAAACATCTCAGCCATCTATAGCTCAAAAACGTCATGGTGGGCATGAGGCCATAGACTAACATGGAGAGACGTTTTTAAGCTGCAAAAAACGCTCAGAAAAGTGGCTGTAAAAACGTCCAAAAACATCCATGGAAATGAAGCCTTATGGTATTAAGGTTTGAACATACACTACAGACACAGATTTAGCCATTATAGTTTAGAAAGTCTTTAGAAATAAAATAAGGTTTCATAAACAAACCAATATATTGCTTTATGACAAACAGAAGTCATATACATGTAAACTCTATTGGCTGTAAAACCGGGCTACAAGTGGGGATGGGGAAGTAATGGGAGTAAGGGAGTACACAGGACAGAGAACTAGACAGGGAGGCTGTTATTTTACACAGTGCTAAGCACTGCTACCTTGCTGGGAGGAGAAACTCACCACATCACATTCAGACAGACACAAATCCGATAAATGAGTTCCTTTTCTGTGCATTGTTCCAGAACTCTCAGGCAGCAGGCAGACAGAGGGAGCCTGCGTTTCTCAGCCAATACAGCTTGCTAATATAGTCAGGGGGCCGGGGTTTTACAGACGGCAGAGCTCCGGGGAAAGTCGACTAACATACGACTAAATCTAAAACAATTCAGATGACTAAAATAGGACTAAACTGAAAATTGAATTTTTTCAAAATAATATGATTAAAGCTAAATAAAAAATTGACATAAAAATTAACAGTGCATTGCTGTTGTCAGTCTTACTAAAGAGAATGGGAGGGGAGATGTATACTCATAAAGTGAACCTAGGCTGAGGCAAATGAGTTGTGATTGATGTAGAACATACAATAGGCATTTTGCAGCTGCTTTTTTTCCCAGGCCCACATTTGTCATTCACGCTACAGTGTCTCTGGGATACAGCCCTTCCTTCTCCCGCACCCTACAATCAAATAAAACCACCACTGTAATCCAGTAATCAGAAGTAAGGAGAGTGGAGTATGTCTATTAGACACCTGATAGGCCCATGTAAGGCTAAAAAAACAAAATGTGCCTAGACACATTCAAGTATGTAGAAGTTTTCTGCTGCTTCTAATCAGGTTTTATATTACATAGTTGGTAAGGTTAAATAAAGACACCAGTCCATCCAACTATTTATTCCATCCTCCATATTGAATATTATTATTATACAGGATTTATATAGCGCCAACAGTTTGCGAAGGCACTTTACAATATAGAGGGTGGACAGTACAATTACTATACAGTTTAATGCAGAAAGACCAGAAGGGCCCTGTTTGTGGAGCTTACGATCTAGAGGGGGAGGTGGTACAAAAGGTAATAGCTGCGGGGGATGGTCTGATGGAGGTGGCTAGGGTACGGTTCTTAGGTGGAGGTGGGATAGGCTTCCTTGAATAAGTGAGCTTTCAGGGATCACCTAAAGGCGGACAGGGTAGGGGCTGACCAGACATACTGGGGTAGGGAGTTCCAGAGGATGGGATATGCTCTGGAGAAGTCTTGGAGGCGAGCATGGGAGGAGGGTAACAAGGGAGCTAGAGAGCGGGTCTTGGGAGGAGCTGAAAGGACGATTTGGGCACATCTGCAGATGAGGTTGGTGATGTAGCTGGGGGTATTGTTGTGAATAGCCTTGTATGTCGTAGTAAGTATTTTGAATTTTATATGGTGGGGAAGGGAAAGCCAGTGAAGGTATTGGTAGAGAGGGGCAGCAGTCATGGATCGGTTAGTAAGGTGTATTAGTCAAGCAACAAGTTGAACAAGTTAAACATAATTGTTCCCAGGACTGAGCCCTGGGGTAACCTGCTCAAAATTTTAGACCTTTAGAAAATATACCATTAACCGCTACTCTCTGGGCTAGCTCCTGGAACCAGTTTTCTATCTGGAAACATACCATGTCGTCAATGTCAAAAGAACTTAATTTGTAAATTAATTGTTTATTTTTGTACTGTATCAAATGCCTTCGAGAAATCGAGATACACAGACCTTCCTCTATCCAAATTACAAATGAATTCCTCAGAGAATGTCAAAAGGTTGGTCTGGCAAGAGTAACCTTTCATAAATCCATGTTGGTTACTATTAATGATACTGTTGTACTATTCCTTTCAATAGTTTACATACTATTGATGTTATATGGTACACATACATTTATCTGTTGATTTGTTTTGTCATATGAAGCTATGCTAATGATAGAAATAGATAGAAAGCCAGACTTTTTTTTAAATATAGGTCCACTTTAAACTATGTGCATGCTTTACATCACTACTGCCTTATAGGTATGTGTCCTCTCCCTTTTTTTACACAGACACATTTAACATTCTAGCAACAGATTGCAAGTTCTAAGCTCACCTGCTACTTGGCAATGGATTGTTACATTTGTTCCTGGAATAGTTTTCACCACACTGCCAACATCGATGGTGATAGAAGGCGCATCCATATTGATAAGCACATTTCTGGAGGTCTTTATTAACGGTTTGCCTGGAGACAAGAAAACATGTATTATGGTCACCTCATTCCATTAGTTCAAAGACAAGCACCATGAGGTATCCAGTTGAGAGAAAACCTGCTGTTTTTCAGTAAGCTGTCCATATGAGGCATGCCATAAAGCATCTGTGCTAATCAAGAATGGATGCAGAAGACTGCGGGAGAGCAAACCTTTTTCTAAACACTTACTTAAAATCGTCACAGGGGATAAGAGGTTACGAAAGTAGGGTCAGATCCACAATAACTTGTGACATGCACTATTAATGTCTAATACATACACGTAACATGAGCATTATTTCATATTCAAGAAATCACATTACAACTAAAATTTCAAGGTTACCAACAGAGGATTTATTAAAAAAATATGAATGGGAGGTCATCGTAATGAGAGTGTTTTGCTGACTTCGCTAGCTGCTCTCAGAAATGTGAGACTATCCAGGATTAAATATTTGGTACAATTCAATTCTTTAATCTTTACTCAAGTCGACATTCCCCTTGGTGACATTATTGGTCACATATGTGATAATATGTACTTGTTAAGGATTCTCAGTTCCTTTTTGGTATCCCGCTCATTCGATAACCAACACATGGTTCTGATTCCTTTCTACAACATGCTGGACTGCTTATGGTACATCTTTGGAGGTAACAAATTTGATTCAACTTGTGTGAAATTGCAGTAACTATACTTGTTTTCAAGGGTGGAACCTATGCTTAGGTTAAGAAGTGAATAATGGATTTTTTTTTTTTAATGCACAAGAAGCCTATAATGCAGGAGTCTCTGGATGGCACATATAACCCTTCTTGACCCTGCAGGTTTACCCCACAGCAGGATTTGGGGTGTAGACACAGTGGACTAAGGGGGTCCAAACTCCCTCCCAGAGTATCTGTAGTGATGTGCCCTTGTGCTGGAATGCTAAACATTCCATCACTGTTCACAGCACTTCTGTTCCTTCCTTTAGGTGGAGAAATATTCTGCCTGACACTTGAATTATATTTCCAGGAGAGTGGTTAGGGCAGCAGCGTGGTAGAGAGGGAGCATACTGGTAGCAGACACTGAGGTAGTAAAACACACTGAGCACTCGTTGTTTTGTGCACTGACACCAATCCTTGAGAGATTTTACTGCACTGAACACCAGTCTTGCGAGTACCTTGCTGCAGTGATACCTAGTTTTGAGGGTTTTTTTTTTTATGCACTGACACCTACAGTATTTACAGTATTTATTTTATTAAGAGAAATTATTTTCATTTAACAAAAATATTAATTATTATAATGGTGCACTGTGGTAAAATAGGTCCCATTTGGCTTAAATTGGTGCAATTTTTTTTTTGTAGATGCTTGTACTTTGACACCAATTGTTTTAAGAGAAGTGTTACCTGCTGATAACCGAGGTGGTTATCCGTGATCTGTCTTCCAGAACTAGTTGTAATGGGCCAGGCTACTGCATTTGCCCATTGTGGCTATAAGGTGCAGAGCTTTCCGTTTAGACATCTGGGAGCATTTCACATTGAGCATATAGGAACAGGCTTTCGGGGAGGGGGGGGGTCTTTACGGTCTCCTGGCTCTATCTCCCAGGGGGGAGGTCCCATGTGGTTCCATCATGTGTAGGGGGTGGGTGGTGATGTCATTGGTACTCTGATTTTGCAGTGTATATTTGTTGTTGTGGGGTTGGGAGGAACATATGGGGGGGATGGTGGTTGTGTGGTGGGGGGGGGGGGTAGAGTTTCTGGATAGTCTTTTAGTGATGCTATAAATCTTTTTAACTCAATAAATTATACATGAGGAGATAACCCTTGGGTGTGCATTATATATTATTTTATTTTTGTGAAAGGGTGACACGTGATTGCAGTATTGATGTTTAAATTGAGGGATGACAACAGCAGTTAATTTCTCTTAAGTGTAATCAAAGGCGATTCCAATTGTGCACAAAAAATTATGATGAACAGCATAAACAAACATCTCAATATCACATTGTCTGTACATAACTCCAAAGAGATGTGCATGTCAGTTTCAGGAAGAACATTTAAAAATAAGGTACATTTTGAAAACATACAAAAATAAATAAAGAACATCTATCAAAATCTTAAATTGCATACCTGCTAAAGTAATGGCAATAGACACAGAAGCAGAGCCCAAAGAGTTGGTGGCATTACAGGTGTAAAAGCCAACGTCAGCTTCAACTGGCTCTAGTATTTGCAGGGTATCATCTGATTTTAGGAGGATCCTGTTTAAACATATCAATGACCACAAGATTAAAATTATGTAAAACAAATGTGACATCTAAAAAAAAAAAACTGATCTGGATGTGGAGAAAGCCTCTTGAAGGGGGAGGGGGCGAGCAGGAGTGTCAGGATGCCCACTAACACACAGCTCCTTTCTCTATCTGCAAAGTAGAGAGTGTCCTGACACTCCTGCTCGCCCCCTCCCCCCTCAAGAGGCTTTCTCCACACCAGGGAGAAGGCCTTGCATTACTGTGTGGAGTTACAGACAGAAGAACAGGAAGTGAGGATTTCTTAGAAGAAATAAGGACATTTTAAAGCAAAATCGAAGGATGAGGAGGACTGCACTAAGGTAAAGGAAGCTATTTAGGGGATTTTTTTTTACCTTTACAACCCCTTTAAGCATTCAGAAAATTAATGCTTATTTCAAGCTCAGATTATAAAGGCTAAAATATGTTTAACATTCATTTGGTATATCAGTAAACAAACTGCAAACCTCTTTGCTGGTGACTGCTAACATTTGGTATAAGCGGCATATCCAGGGTATGGCAGGTATGACATGTTCCCTAGGTGCCACTCAGCAAAAGGCATGGCCAGGGCTGCTGGAAGGGTGGTAAATAAAGCCCTATTTTGCCCAGCCCTGTTAGATCAGCAGGGGCAGCCTCAAAAAGAATCCTGTGGCAGCCATAAAACTTTCTGGGACAGGAGCAGGCAGAGGGCGGAGACAGCTTAGTCATGTAACTGGAGCCGAGCTGAGACAGTACCATGTGACCTGCTGCTGTATTCCGAGGAGTATTAACTGAACAGGACGGAAAGACAGACATGTTCTCCTTCACATGATGTGAAGGAGGGGACACTGATGTATGGGGGAAGCTTTTGACATATAGGGAGGCTCCTGATATGAAAAGGAAGCTCTGAAATGAATGGTGTTTTTATATAAAAGAGGGGCTGAAATATGGGAGTTAGATGTTTGTACAGGGATACAATTTAAGTGCTTGCCATATGCACATTTCTGTAGATATGTATGTAATATTGATATATGTGTACTTTTACTACCTGTTACTATATTTCACTTCTTCTCCATTCTTGGCCCAGCTTATAACTGGTTTAGGGTTTCCTCCAGCTTCGCAATGAAGTAGCACACTGAGGGTTCCACTAGCCAGTGCCACAGTTTGTCCAATATGGGTTACAACCTCAGAAGCAGAGAAATGTTGGGCTGCAGATATTTTTCGGAGAATAACTGGCTTTCTGTGAGACTGGCCTGGGAGAATGTCATGTGGTTCAAACACTTCTGCTTCCATTGATGATGACCTCCATGAGCTGGAAAAACCAGACACAGGTTTATACAATGAATGCTCTGAATTTCCTGGACCAAGCTGTTTAGGCTCAGGCTTAAAAACTGGTGGTCCATGGTTTTCTAGACGGCTTTTAACTAGCTCATGAGCCAGTTGTAAAAAGAGATGTTTGCTGTTGTCATGGAGTTCACCAGGTTGCTGGGACAATAACCGTATTACATCTTCTACATGTTTAACATCAGTAACAAAAGTATTAGGTATAGTATGCTCCAATCCATGGTCTTCCTCTGAAGAGATATTTCTTTCAAAAGATTCCTGAGGGTCAGATGGATCTATGTGATGGTCAGACCAAGGTTTAAGTGCCAGAAGACGTGAAACAATATTATCATAGCGGCTACCAGGGTCCGTTATCTGCATCTGCTTTTCAGTTTTGCTTCGGTTTAAAGGATTCGAATTTTGTTGCTTTTCTGGACGATTAAAAGAATAATTTTTTCTGTGTTTTTTAACAGTGTCTTCTTCTCTATGTCTGGAAACCTGAGAAATGATTTTATTGTTCTCTCCAATAAGCTTGATGACAAAATGTTCTTGGCTAGGCCCAGCCATGCATATGTAGACTCCAGTGTCTGATGGCCTGAGATGATGAATTTTAACATATCCATGTGGTGCCACAGTAACATGCTCTGAACTGATCAAGTGTTTTCCATCTTTCTCCCATATAATTTGTGGTTTACGAAACCTACGCACAGGACACCTAAGTACGAGAGAAGTCTTTGGCAGGAGGTAAGCATAGCCGCCAACAACAAATTGAAGCTTCTTCTGCTTTTTGGTTTGTATGTAGATTTTTCTCAGTCCAGATATTTGAGGGTTTGTCTTCTGGCCAAGCCAGGGTCCTTAAAATATAAAAAGTAACACTTAGTGCACATAAATCTAATACAATAATCTTCATCAATGACCTTGAAACTGTATCTTTATCCTTTACTTGATTAGATTACTGGTAGTGTTTTATTATGCCTGTATCTAACTGCTCACATAACTTTGTTTTATCCTAAACACCCCAAATCTGAATTCAGACCGTTTTTAGTTTTGAGTAGTGTGGGGAAGGGTTAGAACTTTGGTCATATTTGTTAATATGGTCTCTGACTGCAGGAGGGAGCATTTTCTCCACTTTTTATTTATGTGACATCAAGACAAATATGTGATGCAGATGTTACCAGGACAGGAAAGCAGAGATAGCAATGAAAAAAAAACACAAGGTTCTAATGTTTCCCCACAATACTAATGCCAGTCAGGAAGAAATCACCATGGCAAAAACAAATCTGTCAGAGGCTGTAAAACGTACTTACTCTGGTTAAATAAAAAATGTTTTGGCTAGAGTTGGGCATTAAAGGAAAAAATGATAGATGTTTGGCTAGATCTTGCTTTCTGAATCACTGACTCAATAAATAGGGTTTAGGGAACCCAGGGGGGAAGACCGCAAATCCCATACTTAGTACTGTACCCCACTGAAATCTATCTATCTATCTATCTATCTATCTATCTATCTATCTATCTATCTATCTATCTATCTATCTATCTATCTATCTATCTATCTATCTATCTATCTATCTACTGAAAATAGCTATAATTTTCTGTATTTTTTTTAAAGCTAATAGGCAAGCTATTGTTGAAAAAGGACAGTGGTAGCTGGGTAATGTCACTGGGGAAATTTACCAATGCAAATTTTTTTTTACTAAATATTGTTCAGCAGGAAGAGGGTAATTTCCTGCAGCTTACATGACAACATTAAAAATATACAAATCTTCTACCCATTCCCTTCCCCAGGCATGCAGCTTGGGTGGACATAAAATGGAGAAACAGCAGAACAGGCCAAAAAAAGCACACACATACAGAAAAATATAATAAAAAAAATGTAAATAATGTTCCTTGAAGTAAATCCTCATCAATACAAACGATGGGATGCCAGTCGATGTTAAGCTGCCACACTCCCATTGCTAAATGGCAGACCTCTAATGCTGAAGTAATGTAAATACAGTGAGGTGGATCCTGGGTGATATCATTGACCATATTTGGTCATGACCAAGTATGGTCAATTACATCATTCAGGATCCCCAGTGGCATAGCCTCCCTACTTTCAAGGCACCTTGTGAAAATGTTGAGACATGGGCCTCTTCCTCTTGCCTGGTCCCCCAAAAATATTGTGATAGGCTTATAAAAGAATTTGGAAGCCCATTCAATAAGGGGGTCCACTGACAGGGAAATTGTTATATTAGCAGAGGTTCAGACAGGCAAATTGGCACATTTTGATCTAATAGTTTGCTCAATACACAAATGTTGAACAATATGGGTTTGCCTCAAACCCAGGTGCCACCTGAACCCAAATTTAATTTCTAATAACCACGAAGTTATTGAAGCCAACTGAAAAGCAGATGCTAATGTTTTTAGCAGTAGAGCTCAACAATGGTAGTATACCATTTTTCTCAGCATAGTTTTTCTTTAAAGGGGTTGTAAAGGTAAAAGTTTTTTCACCTTAATGCATCCTATGTATAAAGGTGAAAAAACATCCGACAGTAAAGCCCCCCCCCCCCCGAGCCCCGGTTTTACTTACCTTACCCCTCGCTAGCCCCCATCATCCTCCCTGGTTTCCTAGTCTGGTCGTTGGTTGGACGGATTGATAGCAGCTCAGCCATTGGCTGATGCTGCTGTCAATCACATCCAATGACCCGGGGGGCGGGGCCAAGTGATACAGTTGGTCGGCTATGGCTGCTGCTGTATCACGGGAGCGTGCCCGCAAGAGCTTTCCACCATGTGAGGGAGCTCGCATGAAGGTGAAAAAGCTCTTGTGGGGGAGGAGCCGAGACAGCCGCAGAGGGACCCCAGAAGAACAGGTTCGGGGACACTCTGTGCAAAACGAGCTGCACAGTGGAGGTAAGTATAACATGTTTGTTATTTAAAAAAAATAACAATTCTTTACTGATCCTTTAAGATGGCTTATTTAAACATATTCAGCTGGGAACCAGATTAAATTGCTAACTGCAAATTTAACACCCAGCCTGGTCATTCACGCCTCAACTGTCACTGAGTAAAAATGAATTGAAGTCACTAGATCAGAATAACAACCAGTCAAGTGCTCAACACTAACATATTTTGTTTAATGCATGCATGCATATGACAACAAGTAGGACTCTAGGATGTATTAAGCATTATATGTTAAAGTATGATCTATTATTCATTATGTTCATATATTCAAGCATTGAAACGATTCACATGGGTTGATGGAACATGTCAATTCGATATACAGTACGACTGCTTTTTATTAGCCTCTAAATATCCCGATAGTTTGACTAGAATTACAAAACCTTTAAAACATCTGGCTTCTCATCTCATGGGTTGGTGGATTGATCTGGAAAAAAGGCTAACATCTATTATCAAATGAAAAAGGGAATGACCAAAATGATATTCCCTGCGAGTTCAATAAATATGCTGCTACTTTCTTTCTCAAGATGATACCCATCATGTGAAGTATACTTGCACCTTTCACTGCTGATGCACACTAACTCTTGTACAGACCAGCATATGAGAAAAGTAATTTATGTCAACACTAATTTAAGTGGATTAAAAGTACACCTAACCTTTACAGGACCCATAAACTTAACATATTTTACCTTTAACTACAAAAATGGTTAGAGCATAACTGCATTTTTGTACAGGCAATACTATTTTTTATTAAGGTGGAACGAAACCCTCCTATCGTGTACAGCCAATGAAGCTGCCATCTTAGCCTCTGTTTGATCTACAGTTGCCAAGGTGCTGCACATGCATACAGCATGCTTTGAATTTAACTGTTTGTTAAATCAGTCAGATTAGTTACGATTTATGTTTTTGACATATTTAACTAACTTGGGTATATATTTTCATCCAATGTTTATAAAACAACTGAGTAAATCTCAACTATGAATTTTAAATAACTATAATGAAGCACAGTTTATTATGTAAAACTCATCTAAATTAGCACGAAACAATCATATAAATAAAACAAATAATAGAACCTGCCATTACTTGTGCATGGTGCTGATGAGCAAGACCGGGTCATCTGGTGAGGAATGGAATCTGGACACAAAGTCGAATTCACTACAATATATTCTCCAGTTTTAACCTTCTGTCTACAAACAGCTCCTTGGATTTGTGTCCCCTCTCCACATGAAACTGAGCACTATACAGATACAGTAAAACAAAACAATATAAATTAATATTACATAAAGATAGATTATCATTCATAAAAGGATGGAACTTTCCTGGTAGTATAGCTGGAAAAGTCCCTGATTGTGTGAATATTCTGCAACAAACACAGTCAGCTTTCACAAAAAAAAATATATATATATATTATTGGTTCAACAAGGTTGTCAAGCAGAAAAGATCTGTAAAGCATTAAACAACAATTCTGTTTAAATTTGAATATTACCTGAGACCAGTCATTTAGAGACCACTCTGGTGGACAGTCTTCATTGTGGCATAATTCCTGTGTCGCGAGTTTTGTAGATGAGCATAAGGTTTCAGGAAGTTCCAAGATGCTGCCATCAGAAAGCCTTTGTTTGCAGAGGACCTCCCGGGCCTGAATACCTCCACCACATGACTGAGAGCACTGGAGAATAATAAAAGCATAGTTATGAGAAAAGACTCCATTACAACTAAGGAAGAGCCATTAATACAACTGGTAGCAAAATGGAGTGGAAAGCACTTTCCTGCCACTGTACAGTATATGACAGAACTTTGAAGCCCTGTACACACGATCGGATATCTGATGAAATCTAATCCGATGGATTTTTTTCGTCGGATATTCGATGAAGCTGACTTTCATCAGTCTTGCATACCAGACTAAATTCCGTCCGTGCCAAAACGCTGTGACGTAAAACACTACGACGAGCCGAAAAAAATGAAGTTCAATGCTTCCGAGCATGCGTCGACTTGATTCTGAGCATGCATGGATTTTTCTCCGATGGAGTTCCACACAGACAATTGGATTTTTCTATCCTTTTTTTATCCATAGGAAAATGTTTAAATATGTTCTATTTTTTAACACCGATGGAAAAAACAAGATGGGGCCCACACACGATCGGTTTGTCCGATGAAAACAGTCCATCGGTCTGTTTTCATCGGACAAACCGATCGTGTGTGCACGGCTTAAGTGTTGCTTAACTGTAGCAGATAAAAATCAGGTCTGCTGCCCTGTCAGACAGGGCTGTGCTGTGTGGTAGATGTAAATCTCAGGGCTGCATGGACAGAAATACCAATAGGTAGATTCAGTAAGAGTTAGGCTGACTTATCAGTAGATAAGCCGACCTAACTCAGAATCTACGCCGACTTATGTTTAAGCGCATGCTCAAACAGAGATACGCTTAAACATATCTAAGATACGACGGCTTGCGCCATCCTATCTTAGATTGCAATATTTTGGATGGCCGCTAGGTGGCGCTTCCATTGCGGTCGGCGTAGAATATGTAAATGAGGAGATACGCAGATTCACGAACGTACGCCCGGCCGACGCAGTACTTTTACGCCGTTTGCGTAAGAGATAGGCCGCGTAAAGTTAGAGCTAGGCCCTATTGGAATAGTAATGTCAAGTATGGCCGCCGTTCCCGCGTCGAAATTCGAATTTTTTACGTTGTTTGCGTAAGTCATCTGTGAATCGGGATTTACGTCTTTTACGTCCACGTCAAAATCAATAGGCCCGTGCGGCGTACTTAGCCGCAATGCACACTGGGAAATGTAGGCGCCCGGCGCATGCGCAGTAAGAAAAAACGTAGAAAACGTGAGGTCAAGCCTCATTAACATAAAACACGCCCCCCTCAAACACATTTGAATTAGGCGCCCTTACGCCTGCCCGCTTTAGGCTACGCCGCCGTAAGATAGCAGGCAAGTACATTGTGAATAATGTACTTGCCTAGCTGACTTACGGCGGCGTAGCCTAAACACGCTAAGCTACGCCGCCGCAAGTTTGCACCATTGTACCTGAATCTAGCTACAAGTCTTTGGAGGGGAAAATAGCTTTCATACACTCTATGTATTTAGCTGTTTCTTGGAGTCCAACATATGTCAGATATATACCAGACTTGTGATGTATATTTATGTGAAGTTTGGTTTTCACTAGCATAAATCTTTATCCTAGAATATTTATTTTATACAGAATTACAACTCATGGAATTTTGGAATTAGCATGATACAATAATTGCTGTATTGTGGTTTGAGCCCAGAAGGTGCTCTTAAAACAAAGTATTAATGGAGAGCCCAGGATTTTGGTTAAATACCATTACAATGCTAGTTTTAGCCAGGCACGGATTTTTTTTATTTTATTTTAGCATTTAATATACTTTGTTAAAAAATGTGGATGCTTTGCAATGTGCAATCAAAACAATTCGGGGCAGATCCACATACATCTGTGTGGGCGCAGCCTATGTGAGATACGCTACGCCGCTTTAACTTACTTTGCTATTCTTTGAATCCTGAAAGAATTTGCGCCGTAAGTTACGGCGGCATAGTGTATCTCTCGCGGCGTAAGGGTGCGGAATTCAAATGCGGCTAGTAGGGGGCGTGTTTCATTTAAATGAAGCGCGTCCCCGCACCGAACGAACTGCGCATGCCCCCGTCCGTCAAAACTCCCAGGGTGCATTGCTCCAAATGACGTCGCAAGGACGTCATTGTTTTCGACATGAACGTAAATGGCGTCCGGCCCCATTCACGGACGACTTACGCAAATAACGTAAAATTTTCAAAATTATACGCGGGAACGAGGGCCATACTTAACATTGAGTATGCCACCAGATAGCAGCTTTAACTATACGCCGGAAAAAGCCGAATGGAAAAAACGTAAAAGAATGCGACGGCCGCTCGTACCTTCGTGGATCGTCGGAAATAGCTAATTTGCATACTCAACGCGGAATACGACGGAAACGCCACCCAGCGGCCGCCGGAAAATTGCATCTTAGATTCGACGGCGTACTAAGGCGTACGCCTGTCGGATCTAACACAGATGCCGTTGTATCTTGTTTGGTGGATACCAAAACAAAGATACGACGCGCAAAATTTGACATTACGTGGCGTATCAACAGATACGCCGGCATAATTTCTTTGAGGATCTGCCCCTTCGATTTTATACCAAGTAAATAAGATTTGTTTCTATATATAAAAAAAAGAACATGCATTTTACGTTTTGTATTTGGTTTTCTAATCACTGATTTACATACAGTATTGACTCATGAGAAGTGACAGGTCTGGTCATCTAAATTTTATAGCTAGCTTTATAAAAAAAAAAGGTGACTGGGAAAAACCAACTGAATATGCTCTACATTGAAAACGGTTTCTTAAAAAAAAAAAAAAAAAAAACGACAACAAACTGTCTGCCAAGGTAATTTGACTTTTTAGAATAATTGGTTAGGAATAGACATTTTTTCCACAATTGTGAATATGAAGCATAATGATTGTATTGTAAATGGAAAATCTAATATAGACATATATTTTCATTGCACTGACATAGGATGACTCATGAGATTTTCCATGCCCTAGAGTTAAATCAACAGAAAATTTGTTTTTCAACTTTATTTTGTGCATTTTAGAAAGTTTTATGACATTAAGCAATGTGGCAAAGTCCCAAATGACTGCTTATCATAAAAAAAATGTTCTTTGGATTGGAAAAATAAGAAAAAGTGAAACAAAAAAAGTAAAGAGAATTTGCATTTACTATAATAAAATGCTGCAAATAACACAAAGATGGGCCTACAGGGGTCTTTCACTTTAAATTGGAACCCAAATACTAACTAGTAATATCATAGAAGTGAGACTCCTCATTTTATGCATACATACTGTGCAATATATACATGCTTTATATTAAATGTACTAAGACTATTAAAAACTCATTAAAACTATTGTGAACAAGAGGTAAGACTCATCTACAACCTTTTTCTAAATTATAGTAAAATGCTGATCCTGTCATTGGTGTGGAAGGTTTTGTTCATCCTCTTTACAGCAGCAGAAATCATAGAAACACCTATGTCTGCATTGCCAGACCAGCACAAGTGATATCTATCTTCCCAGGCTATCTAGAGTACATTTCCATCAGTGGCTTGACCACTGTATTTTCATTTAATGTTGGGAGCAACAGTTTATGACATCTTCCTAGAGCTTTATTCTTTGTGAATTTAAAACTACAGTGCAAAATGAGATAGAGCGCACAGTTCTCTAAAAATGGCACCACATCCCAATTCAAAAATTGCAACAAAGTGAAAAAGACATATGGGGCCTGATTCAGAAAAGAGATACGACTGCGTATCTCCTGATACACCGTCGTATCTCTAAGTGGGGTCGGTCGTATCTATGCGCCTGATTCAGAGAATCAGTTACGCATAGATATCCCTAAGATCCGACAGGTGTAAGTGTCTTACACCGTCGTATCTTAGGCTGCAATTTCAGGCTGGCCGCTAGGTGGTGCTTCCGTATGTTTACACAAGGAATATGCTAATTAGGTAGATTCGGCGATTCAGAAACCTACGTCCCGCCGGCATTTTTTTACGTCGTTCGAATTTTTTCGGCGTATAGTTACCCCTGCTATATGAGGCGTAGCTAATGTTAAGTATGGCCGTCGTTCCCGTGCCGAGTTTTTAAATTTTTACATCGTTTGCGTAAGTCGTTCGCGAATACGGCTTTACGTCATTTACGTTCACGTCGAATCCAATACGTCCTTGCGGCGTAATTTGGAGCAATGCACACTGGGATATTTTACGGACGGCGCATGCGCCGTTCAAAAAATATGTCAAAAACGCGGGGTCAACTACAATTTAAATAAAACACGCCCCCTACATCCCCATTTAAATTACGCGGCCTTACGCCGCAACACATACGTTACGCCGCCGTAAATAAGGGCGCAAGTTCTTTCTGAATACAGAACTTGCGCCCAAAGTTACAGCGGCGTAACGTATCTCAGATACGTTACGCCGGGCGGATAGATACACCAATGTATCTGAATCCAGTCCATGGACTTTACGGTGTCAACCATAAAACCAGAAAAAGAAAAGTAAAGTAAAGAAAACACCACAAAGTTGTATTACATCACATTGTTAAGTGACTTTGAACGTGGCATGGTTGTTGGTGCCAGATGGGCTGGTCTGAGTATTTCAAAAACTGCTGATCTACTGGAATTTTCACACACAACCATCTCTAGGGTTTACAAAGAATGATCCGATAAAAGAGAAAACATCCATGTATCAGCAGTTGTGTTGGCAAAAATTCCTTATTGTCAGAGGTCAAAGGAGAATGGGCAGACTGATTTAAGATGAAAGAAAGGCAACAGTAACTCAAATAACCACTCCTTACAACCAAGGAATGCAGAATACCATCTCTGAATGCACAACACATCAAACCTTAAAACAGATGCACCACAGCAGCAGAAGACCACACCGGGTGCCACTCCTGTTAGCTAAGAACAGGCAACTGAGGCTACAATTCGCACAGGCTCACCGAAATTGGACAATAAAAGATTGCAAAAACGTTGCCTGATGAGTCTGATGAGGCTCGATTTCAGCTACAACAGTCAGATGGTAGGGTCAGAATTTGGTGTAAACAATATGAAAGTATGGATCCATCCTGCCTTGTATCAATGGTTCAGGCTGGTGGTAGTGTAATGGTGTGGAGGATATTTTCTTGGCACACTTTGGGCCCCTTAGTACCAATTGAGCATTGTTTAAATGCCACGAGTATTGTTGCTGACCATGTCCATTCCTTTATGACTACAGTGTACCCATCTTCTGATGGCTACTTTCAGCAGAATAATGCACAACGTCACAAAGCTCAAACCATCTCAAACTGGTTTCTTGAATGTGACAATGAGTTTACTGTACTCCAATGGCCTTCATAGTCACCCGATCTCAATCCAATAGAGCACCTTTGGGGTGTGGTGGAAAGGGAGCTTCACATCATGGATGTGCAGCAAACAAATCTGCAGCAACTGCATGATGCTATTATGTCACTATGGACCAAAATCTCAAAGGAATGTTTCCAACACTTTGTTGATTTTATGCCATGAAGAATTAGGCAGTTCTGAAGGCAAAAGGGGGGGGGGGTCCAACCTGGTACTAGCAAGGTGTACCTAATAAAGTGGCGGGTGAGTGTATGTATATACACTATATTGCCAAAAGTATTGGGATGCCTGCCTTTACACACACACAAACTTTAACGGCATCCCAATCTTAGTCTGTAGGGTTCAATATTGAGTTGGCCCACCCTTTGCAGCTATAACATCTTTAACTCTGGGAAGGCTGTCCACAAGGTTTAAGAGTGTTCCTCCACCCCAAACTTGCTGATCCATGTCTTTATAGACCTTGCTTTGTGCACTGGTCCAAATCATTTAGTGGAGGGGGGATTATGGTGTAGGGTTGTTTTTCAGGGGTTGGGCTTGGCACCTTAGTTCCAGTGAAGGAAACTCTTAAGGCATCAGCATACTAAGACATTGGGTATGGCCCCTTCCTGTTCCAACAGGACTGCACACCAGTGCACAAAGCAAGGTCCATAAAAGACATGGATGAGTGAGTTTGGGGTGGAGGAACTTGACCTAACCTCAACCTGATAGAACACCTTTGGGATGAATTAGAGCGGAAACTGTGAGCCAGGACTTCTCATCCAATAACAGTGCCTGTCCTCACAAATGCGCTTCTGGAAAAATGGTCAAACATTCCCATAGGCACACTCCTAAACCTTGTGGACAGCCTTTCCAGAAGAGTGGAAGCTATTATAGTTAAAAAAGGGTGGGCCAAGTCAATATTGAACCCTAAGGACTAAGACTGGGATGCCATTAAAGCTTGTGTGCGTGTAAAGGCAGGCGTCCCAATACTTTTGGTAATATAGGGCCAGATCCACAAAAACCCGGCGCAACGTAACTTTTTCAATTTAAGTTACACGGCCGGAAAATTTCTACCTAAGTGCCCGATCCACAAAGCACTTACCTCGAAATTTTCAGCTGTGTAACTTAAATCCGGCCGGCGCAAGGCGTTCCTATTCAAATGGGGCGAGTCCCATTTAAATTATGCGCGCTCCCGCGCCGGCCGTACTGCGCATGCTCACGATGTCATTTTCCCGACGTGCTTTGCGCGGTTTTACGTTGCGCGGGGTTTGGGAATCGCGACGGGCGTAAAAAAAAAAATACGAGTTGCGGCGGGGAAAAAAAAATTTGAAAAAAAAAAGACGGCGACGCGGGATAGAAGGGTCTACTTTTATAAGGCCTAAACAGTTTAGGCCTTGTAAAAGCAGCCCTAATTTTACAATTGCAAACTAATACTTACAGAGAAAAAACGAAGCGTAAAAGCTTTGTGGATCTCCGTAAGTGCTAATTTGCATACCCGAAGCGGCATTTCGACTCGAAATGTCCCCGGCGGCGGTTGCGGTACTGCATCCTAAGATCCGGCAGTGTAAGTCCCTTACACATGTCGGATCTTCTGCCTATCTATTGGAAACTGATTCTGTGGATCAGTTCCAAAGATAGAAACAGGGATACGACGGCGTATCAGTAGATACGCCGTCGTATCCCTTTTGTGGATCTGGCCCATAGTGTATATATATATATATATATATATATATATATATATATATATCACAAAGCTATGGATATAATGATATAGCTACAGTCAGTACCAGCATTTATCTGCAGGGTTTATCTGTCGATGGTGCAGCTCGCCAATCCTTAAATGTGGTGGCTGAATTTGATTTCCTTTCATGGGCTTTTTTTATTTTCACCTGACCTTTCGAACAGTAATACACTTCCTGTCTTAGGGTGTCTCCACTCTGGATGGAGGAGCAATAGAGACACCTTTTGAAAGCCACATTGCCAGTCTGGGGAGAGGATAGCATTGGACTTAAAGGGTTTGTAAAGGTACCAATTTTTTCCCCAAATAGCTACCTTTACCTTAGTGCAGTCCTCCTTCACTTACCTCATCCTTTGATTTTGCGTTTAAATGTCCTTATTTCTTCTGAGAAATCCTCACTTCCTGTTCTTCTGTCTGTAACTCCACACAGTAATGCAAGGCTTTCTCCCTGGTGTGGAGAAAGCCTCTTGAGAGGGGGAGCAAGAGCGTCAGGACGCCCACTAACACACAGCTCCTTTCCCTATGTGCAAAGTAGAGAGTGTCCTGACACTCCTGCTCACACCCTCCCCCCTCAAGAGGCTTTCTCCACACTAAGGTAAAGGAAGCTATTTAGGGGATTTTTTTTTCCCTTTACAACCCCTTTAAGACTATTAGATTTAGATGGGCTTGACTAACAAATTCAAGCTGAACTCCAGCTAACACTTTATAAGCAGTTACATCAGCAGGTTTTTTTCCTTTTGTGATAATGGTTTTACATAAATGAATAATAAATATTAAATCTGACCATGTAAGCACCCCTGGCAGTGTTAAATGGTTTGTCCAAACACTTCGAATGCCCTTTTTGCTGGTTAGCTTGGTCTGTTAATGGGAGTTGAAAATAATAGACTTCCTGACAAGATCACCAGGTGAAAATAATGGAAAGTTCTTAATAAAAATTAATTACTATATAGAGACAGCAAAAGGGAAATGTAGCAGAAGACAGAGTTAATGTTTATGTTGTTCTGCTCTTATGGGTTTTGCACTGTTTCTATCTATAAAATGCTGCTGAAATCAAGATAAACCATTTCACTGGCATAACCCCAAAAATAACAATCTTTAAAAAAAAAGTACAGGTTTAAATTTATAGAGCTTCTTCTTTATCATCTTAAAGAATATAAGCTTTGATTACAATGAATCCATCTGCCAAAAAAAAGAAAGCTTTTAAATGCATCCAGATTTCTCAACTCTCTTGATTTTTCTACCCTATATTTTTACTAAGGGGAAACTCTTTGTAGTACACACAAGTAAATATGTAATGCCCTTCACCTGTTTGTGTTTATGGCTCAATTTAAGGATGTCTGAAATAACAGCTACAAATCAGCATCCGGTAAACAATTAAGTCCTGCTTCACACTGGGGCGATTTTCAGGCAATTTAGCACTGGAAATAGCCTTTTCTAAGCGCCGGAAAACTGCCTCCCATTCATTCCAGTATGTCTTTTCACACTGGGGCGGTGCGCTTGCGGGACGTTCGCAAAAGTCCTGCAAGGAGCAGCTTTCAGGCGGGTAGGGAGCACTGTATTTAGCACTCCCAAAACACCCTGCCCATTGGAATGAATGGGCAGCGCTTTCAAAGCGCCTTAAAAGCGTTTTGAAAGCGCTGCAAAACTGGACTTTTTACCCTTTTTGTTGGGTAAAAAGCACACCACTAGTGGCCAGAAAATGGCACAAAAGCGCAGCTTAAACAATGCTAAAGTGCCGCTAAGACAAGCAGTGCTTTAGAGCTTGCGGCCGCCGCTTTCAGTGTAAAAGGGATCTTATAGAGCAGCCAGAAATATACATGTGTTTAAAAGAATCAGATCCAGGAGATTCATGCACATATACATACTGAATATTTTTATAATATTTAATATTTAATTCTATGCATCTATGTGCAAACCTTCCCTAAGAACCTATGCTAATCATCTAAGAGATAATCAAAAAGATAATCTATACAAAGTGCACTGTGCAGTGCTCTTTGTATATACATATAACCTCTCTTTCAGAAAATAATTCCAATATATAGGGTTGCTTTACTAAAATTAATATAGACTGTTCACTTAGAAAAGCAAGTTTTTACTTTGTAAGGGAATTTTCCCATATGGTAGTGAATGAGGTAAAGATTTTCTGTTTTCAATTGTGCAAAAAAAATTATTCTTGCGTGTAATTAAGTATACTTTCCTAAAGTGAAGTTTTACTACATTCACTAAGCTAAGTGAAAATTTCCATGCAAGGAAAAATTCACTTTGCAAAGTACATATGTGAAATTCATTCAGTAATTCATCCACTTACTGTCTGTTTGCTAGTTCAATGGGACAGGAAGTGAAAGGGAACAGAAAGTGGGACATTTCTCCATGGCTGAGGATCTAACAATTTCCCACTATTTCCATTCTAGAAAAGTTCAAGAACGTTTTCTGAAGCTCCACTGTAAAAGAAAAATATGGAGCCTGCCATTTATGACCTCCATCTAAAAGTGCTACTTGCCTGACACTCATGCTGATCCCAATCTGTCACTGATCTATAACAAGCAAGGTAAGCCAGATCTTACAGCTAGGTAGAAGTCAGACCTTCTTATGTGCAGACCTGTCTGAGTCAGTTAAATCAAGCATTAAAGGGGTTGTAAAGGTACATTGTTTTCCTAAATATCTTCCTTTACCCTAGTGCAGTCCTCCTTCACTTACCTCTTCCTTCCATTTTGCTTTTAAATGTCCTTATTTCTTCTAAGAAATCCTCACTTCCTGTTCTTCTGTCTGTAACTAAACACAGTAAAGCAAGGCTTTCTCCCTGGTGTGGAGTGTCGTGCTCGCCCCCTCCCTTGGACTACTGGAGAGTCAGGACCTCCACTAACACACAGCTCCTTTCTCTATCTGCAACGTAGAGAGCATCCTGACTCTCATGTAGTCCAAGGAAGGGGCGAGCACGACACTCCACATCAGGGAGAAAGCCTTGCATTACTGTGTGGAGTAACAGACAGAAGAACAGGAAGTGAGCATTTCTCAGAAGAAATAAGGACATTTAAAAGCAAAAATCAAAGGATTAGGTAAGTGAAGGAGAACTGTACTAAGGTAAAGGAAGCTATTTAGGAAAAACAAACTAGTACCAATGTTTGTGTTACAGTGCAGCAAGCTAAAGAGTTTAAAAATGGTGCACAAATATGGGCCTAACAATGACAATATGAAATGTCCCTGAGCCAGTGGTGTCACTGAATGTAAAAAATTATACTGCATCAGTAGTATCATTGAAAGGATAAATGTCATTGGAAGGAAAAAATGTTCCTGCATCTGTGGTGTGACTGGAAGGAAAAATGTCTCTGCATCATTGGTGTCAAGGAAAGGAAAAAATATCTCTTTGTTGGTGGTCAGTCTGAGGAAGGCTCAGGAGTGCATACAGTACAAGGCGCAGGGCTCAAAAGTGCATATTACACAGGGTGCAGGGCTTAGCACACTGAAATATTTTGTTTTGGAATTTCGTGTTCGTCCGAAAAATGTATTTATTTAGTTACTCCCGAAATTCATTTTTATTTATTTTGTTTCATTATAAAATGCATTCGTCCGAAAATCCGAATTAATTAAGGTCGAATCTGTCAATTGAAGGCTTATGGTGTCTGTCAAATGTTCTAAGAAGATTTGACGGAGCAGCTAAACTGTACGATGCCGCAATTATACATTTCCGGTCGAATGTTCCGCTTACAAGCTATAGAAGAATTCTAATGTTGTATGACACTAGCAATAATTATATTTATGAATTATTATTACTAGTCAACTAACATTCAAATTCTTCTATGGGCCGAGCATTTGATCGAAAATGTATGATTGTGGCGTCGTACAGTTTAGCCGCTTGTCGAATCTTCTTAGAACTTTCGACAGACACCATAAGCCTTCAATGACAGATTCGACGTTCGTATGTTTTTCTCTGCTTCATCGAATCTTTGTCGTTCATGTCAAATGGTTTACCCCAACATTGTCTCTATAATGTCGAATCTTGTCTCTCTATGTAGAATAATCTTGGACTAATAGAGTTAAGGTTAGGCACATTCGACCACAGGTTTGATAGACACAGATTGCTATTGTCAGCATCATGTCGAATCTCCTATCTATATCGAACTGTTGTAGCAACGAAAACTAAAGAAAGCATTTTTTTATGTCGGATCTTTCGGATTTTTGATTCTGCGCATTCGTTTTCGTTTGTTAAAATGATAACGAAAATACCCAAAATTCGGACGAAAATGCATTTGGATGAAAACTAATGCACATGTCTACTCTATACAAGCCCTGAGAAAGGCACACTGGGACCTGTTATGAACACAGAGGCTGGCAGAGGGAGCAGGCTGCTTTGTTTACAGCAAGTAACACAGGGAGAAGGGAGAAACGTAAGCTCCCAGAGCCCACTCTCTATGTAGAGATGCAGTGCCCGGGGCACATGTCCCTTCTGCATTCCCCTTGTCCTGGCCTTGACTATATACCCAGAGGGTGAACTCAAAAATTATACAACATGGAAAGAAAACTGAAGAAAAGCCTGTATAATATAGCATCACTAGCACGTGCCCAAGGAAGCATGATCGCTAAATGTAACCCTTGTCATCAGCAGTTTTCCCATCTGTAACTCCAGAAGTTTCATTATTAATAATTTAATCCTTAAAGAGCAAAAATGAAAAGATTTTTTCCAGAGAGTACACTGTACATCAAAAACTATAAAAAAATTAATTTGGAAAGGAGCATCTGAAAATTATTTAACCAACTCTTTGAAATGTGCCTTGGTATATGTCATGATAATAATATTCACTATGTAGAGTAGGGTTTACTGTACACAAATCTCCCTATTATTATTATTATTTTTTTATACAGATTAGGTATTTTATTTAATAGGTGATACACCAGGGTTACTGCTCCCCATGCTATAAATTTAGCATGAGTCACAAACGATTTCCAAGGCTACATAAAGACATTTAAGACACACATAGCTTCTAGTTTTCTTAAAATTTACAGCAATGAATATTTTTTTTCTAAATGTAAGACTTTAGTTAGGCACACTCTTTAAGTATGTTATCACTACTTGATAACATTTTTGACAGATATCATGTCTTACCGGTTTCCACTCTGTAGTGTACCAGGAGGGTGGGCAGTCAAATCGGTTGCAGGCCTGCACCAAAATAGGTTTTGGCTGTCTACAGACATCATCCCCCAAAACAACAGTTTTATTTGTCTCCCGGGACAGAAGATGAGAGCAGAACACATCTCTGGTCTGTAATCCAACTCCACACGTCAAGCTGCATGAGCTCCAGTTCCCAATCTCCCACCTGGTGGAAAAAAGACACATTATAAAAAATTCTGTTAGTATGTATCGCTCTTAAGTGTCAGTATGTAGTTACAAGTTTACTTAATTTGCAAAATGCAGCCACAGTTAGCATGAATCACCCACATCCTGATTTATGGCAACTTGAGCATTTGGTTGCTTTTGTTCCCATTTTAGTAATAAAAACATCATGTATCATTTTTTGCATTTACACATTTTGCTATTTACAATACTTTATAAATGTCTATGTTTTCTAGCAGACAAAACTATTACCCAAATGAAAATTTCAGTAAATTACATAAAGTAGTAATGGGCTTTAGGGTTTATGGCTGATGTGTCAGAATCCTAATAAATTCTGCACTGGGTTCTGGAGCCTGTAGGCTTTGCAGAACCTTGGCCACCATTTCTAGGTCCACATCTTACTTAGAGATGACCTTTGTTCTTAGTCTCAGCTGCAACCAGTGAAAAGAAGAATATTTACTCTAGTTTCTATAGTTAAATGCAAGGATATTCTTTGGAAAACCTTGGGTAGCTATTGTCCGCGGACCGTTTTCATCGGACATGTCTGCTGGGATCATTTGGTCTGATGTGTGTACACACCATCAGACCAAATTCCCCGCGGACAGAATACGCCGTGACGATGCGGCGACGATGACGCGGCAACGTGCGCGACCCAGGAAGTTCAATGCTTCCACGCATGCGTTGAATCACTTTGACGCATGCGAGGGATTTCGGCCCAGCGGACATGTCCGATGAGTCGTACTAATCATTGGACATGTCCAACGGACAGGCTTCCAGCGGACATGTTTCTTAGCATGCTAAGAAACATTTGTCCGCTGGAAACCTGTCCGCTAGCCCAGGAATCCGGTCCGCTAGGCCGTACACGCGGACCAGTTTCAGCAGACATGTTCGGTCGTGTGTACGAGGCCTAACTCTGTTCCAGTCTTTCTCCAAAAAGACAATTATTTCCCTGCTGGACATCACCATCTTGCCTCCTGCACAGCAAAGACAATTAAAAGTTAGAATGTCAAGTACATCAAATACACCTCTTTCTGTGCTAGTTATGAGACACTGTTCTTTGCATATATCAGAACCCAGGAGGAGCGGTTAGAGATAAAGGCGTTGTTTGCAAAAGAATTCAAAATCTGCATATTGGTTACAGCTCCTCAATGTACCATAGGCAAACCATGCCTCGCTCCAGGCTTTACTCATCTCTCTTCTCTCCCGACTGCAAGAGCTGGCTTTCCAGTTGTGAGCCACTGTACATGTACCCATTAAATAATCTAAAACAAAGGAAGGGAGAGTCACTCGCCATAAAAGCCAAATTCTAATTTATTCAATCCAAACGATGCACAGAGAGTTCACCAGGTGCCATGACAGCCCCAACGAATTTCACTCCTCCCAGTGAAACTAGTTGGGGCTGTCATGGCACCAGGTGAAATGCTTGTGCATCATTTGGTTTTAGAAGTTGGCTTAAATGGTAAATGGCTCTCCCTTCATTTGTTTTTGTTAAAAACTTTTTTAAACCTGACTAGATTTAGCCGATTTTGCAGAAAGAATGAGTGTTTATAAGGACAGGAGAGATTTACTTTAGGCTAAATCTCAAAATTAACTCCTCCTCGATAACAAAAGTTATTCCTTAGATATATATTTATTACATATTTAGGATAATACATCTGAAATTGTAAAAATGTTATATAACAGTATAATTAGTTCAGTAAATCTAAGTTGTTATAATGAAATACAGATATGAAGATAAAATAACATCTAAGAGTTTTTTTCGGGACTATGCAGAGGCTAACAAGAAATGCTTCATTACAGAAAAATAAACTTACAGATCATCTTTAATATAAACCAGACAATGTTACACTGCATTTCTCATGGTTATTATAAAGTATAGTCAATTATAAAGCAATTTGTTGATTGACTCTTTAAATAACTGAAAGATTGGGAAACAGATAAATGATGCACTATATGAAGTAGGTCACATCTTTTCAGATACAATTTTGGACATTTGGCAGCAAGAAATTCCACATCAGTGAGAGATTTTGTTTTCAGAACGAAAAGTTAAGTGGAATAATCATGGCTTGCCTTATCAACCACAGTTTGCCTAAGTGTCATATAAGGGGGCTGATGTGCAGCAATGAATAAATGTGCTCAAGAATGGGCAATAACCACAAGCATTAATCTTTCACACATGTGTGTAAAAGTGAACTTAGCACCACTCTCCTGACATTGCTCATTTAGTTGACTAAGAACACGTGTAGACAATAACTTAACGTCAGGGCTGAAGTGGAGGAAATTGCAACCAATTGTACAAATGGATTACAGTAATTCAGAGTATAATGGCAGTGATCTGACACTGCCCAATGAAGCATATAATGAAATAAAGATAAAACCAGCAAAAGGCAATGCTGTAATCCCATAGCTGAAGTTAGATTAGGTAAAGGAAAAATAATCGGCTAGTGCTTTGTAAAATAAGATAGTTGTAGATAAGAATCACCGTTTTTATATCTCCAGAGCTGTTTCCACAGGGACTCTATAAAATTCATGGTACAATATAATTATTTTAAACCAGAATACTTTGAATGTGTGAGAGGTTTTCCATGGCAGTGTTACAGTGTCATATCATATATTATAGGAGCTGGAATGCACTTTTTATGGCTTATGAATCAAGTAGGTTTTTATAGAAGCATGTAAGACAAATGCTGGTCAAAAAATACATCTCTCCAATAGATGTACATTTACCAATGTTTTGTCTCTTTAAAAAACACTTGAAGTGCAAATAAATACTTGCATTTTTTCTGTACCGGGAATCCAGTGAGCTCATAAGAACATGTGCACCATACTTGTGCTGCACTAAATTCCCAAGTGGTTCTATTAGTTCTGCCTAGTACTCTTCTGTGGACTGCAGATTCCCACTCTTCCCTGAGGAGCAGGAAACCTAGGGTTCAATTCCTGTCACGGCCACAAAGCAAAGAATTGTGGCCGCAGCATCTTTAAGAACTGGTATGCTGCAATAAATCACATTTTTGTTCTGGGTTTAGATCCATTTTATCTTCTCAGATGAAACACCAAAACAAAAGCTGGGCATAAACATATGCTGGTGGCAAGATGCATGGGCATAGCCTGTGTCTTTCTTTTAGCTTTTGTTTTCACCTTCTCCTACCTAAAATGCAATTATAACTCAAAATATGTTCTCACTGAACGTGCACTACTCTCTCTTTCTATATAACCTAGAAGTGAAGATGGTTAGCAAGTAAAGTATGGGTAGAAAAAATTCTAATAATTGACAGCAATGTATTTCATGTTATAGAAGTAGGATTACATCATTTCTGTTGGAATTTCTGCATCAGTGTACCATTATTCATGGGTCCCCAAGAAAAAAGTGTTTTTCAGTTAAGCTGTCTGGCATCAATACAATACTTTGTGTAGAAATTCTAAAAACTGTCAGAGGCCATTTGGAGCCCTGTAGCTATATATACATTCAGTAAAGTAGGGAGACACATTTATCTGTAGTGCTTACTCCCTAGGGGCCGCTGAGGATATGCCCAGTTCTCACGCACACTGACAATAATGGCTTCATCTAGGGGAATGTCTTTTTACTATTCATTGCTGAAGAACATGAACAAGAGAGGGGTTTAGGGTCACAAGATAATAACAATCTATGGGAGGACAAAACTAAAAAAATTCTTACAGGAGCAGGCACGGTCCTAAATCAGGTGTTACTCACAATGTCCCAGGAGCTGTCTACCATCCAGCATCCACATGTAGATCCACAGTGAGGTAGATAAAAGATCCTTCTTCAGACCTAAAAGGACAGTGCCCTCCAGCAAATAATCCTTTGACAATCTTCTCCAGGCCCTCAACCCAACTCTTTCTGAGACCCAGACTGCAACTCTTGATTCAGTAGCTTTCTTCGGGGTGGCAGCCCCAGGAGAACTGGAACCCTCACTTTTTCTTTCCTATTGGTTGAACTAGATGGACTTGTGTATTTTTTGAGCCAGACTAACTATGTAACTATGTAGAAGAACACTCTGCAAAGGCCTCCCAAGCATGCATCACCTCCCCGGCCATGTTCTGGACGCCTCCTTCCAGGGAATGGCTGAGGTGTGATATATATTCATACTGGACATTTGACTGTTCCTGCCCCATATTCTGGAAGCTCCGTTCACAAGCAGGTGAGAGGAATCAAATGCCCAGCTAGGAAACCCTGACCAGACAAAAATAATCAATTGCTGCTCCACTGACTGCAGTGGAGCCAAAAACTAAATTTAGCATATCATATTCTCAACTGATAACTCAAAAGAACACTATCAACAGTGCTTACCTTTTATAACATCTCATTTAAAAATCCTTGTCAGATATGGGTAGCATAGTTTATTTTTCAACAGGTGTTGGAAAAATATTTTAATGATCATGTACAATATATGAGCAGAATCTTGATTTGTGGCATTTGATCAGTCTATAAAAGACTCTTGTACCACCTTGATACTCTTTAAACAGGAGTTCCATCCTTTTTTTATGTTTATTAAACGTCAGCAGCTACAAACAGCATAGCTGCTGGCTTTTAATAAACATACACTTACCTGCTCCACTGTCCAGTGCCACACCGCCCGGAGCTCCGCTCCTCTCCCCCCCTCTCCGCCGGCACCTCCATCCTTATTGTGGGCACCCGGCCGTGACAGCTTTCGGCTTCACGGCCGGGCACTCACTGCGCATGCGCGAGCGGCGCTGCGCTACCTGATTGGACAGGCGATCGTCTGGGACCTGTCACGTGTCCCAGGCGATCGCCTACAGGGAGGGTCGCCGTAGGCGATATGACGTATCGCCTAGGCGGTCCCTGGGCGGAAGGAGGAAGTGGGACAGGACGTCCCACTCCTCCTGAAGCCCCCACTCCCCCCCCCAAAAAAAATTACATGCCAAATGTGGCATGTAAGGGGGGCGAGGAGTAGTTTAAGCGGAAGTTCCACTTTTGGGGGGAACTCCGTTTTAAACATATACACACTTTGATAGTGTTTTATAACATGCATTCTCTTAGTAAGTTGTAGTTGTAATATTGGATTGCAGGTAAGGTCAAGCAATCCTGTACTGAAAAATAATAAAAAGATTTTGTGAAATATATTTTTTACTCTGACTGTACCTATTTTATCATGCCTAACTTCACAACTTTGCATTGTGGTAACAAGTGTTTCCACACTGCATGGTATCATATCATGCATGCATTAGTGCAGTGCAGAACCATTCATTTTGTATGCCACTTCAATGCAATAAAGGAACACACTTGCATTGAAGCTCCCAGAAATGCCCAGTAATGCGCTACATTGTTGCTAAAAAAGGACCAAGTGAGGTTTTTGGTTCACTGGCTTGCATGGGCAGCAAATTTAAAATGAATGGGCTACCTTAACGTAATGCAATTTAATGCAAAAATAACACGTGTCGTTATTATTATACAGGATTTATAGATCACCAATAGTTTGTGCAGTGCTTTACAAAATTAAGGATGAAAGCACAGTTGAAATACCACCCAAAACATGAGGGTGCAGAGGAGCTTATCATTAATAACATACCAAGTAGGTGTGACGTCACCTTAGACCATGCCAATTAAGCCATTCCTACCTTGCACTACAGTGTGTGAAGTGTGGCACTTATTAACCTGCTCTCTTAAAGTGGTAGTAAACTCTGTACTACCACTTTAACCTACAGGTAAGCCTATAATAAGGCTTACTTGTAGGTATAAAGAATATCTCCTAAGCCTTACATGTTTAGGAGATATTCCCCCCGCAATGCGCCGCTGACTGCAGAGGCGCATGCGCAGCGGGGATCCTTGGCTAAAGGGCCGGCAGCCGCCGGACCTTGCTGGAGAGAAGTCTCCCGTGACGACATTGCCGCTCCAGCCAATCACAGCGCTGGAGCGGCGATACCTGGAAGACACGCCAAAGAGAAAGATGACATCTCCCTCGGCATGGACCAGGTAAGTTCCTCTCACCTCGTTCCAAGGTAAGTATTTCATAATCAGCTAGTATGCGGAGAGGAAAACAGAATCTGGGAAGGTATCTCAAGCTGTGAAAGTTATATATACTATTTCCTTTTTTTTATCAGGCTGGATAGTGATGTGTGTTATATATGCAGTTCTCCTTTGATACACTGCAGTTGTGTCATGTGAGCAAGAGATACCATACAGTTAGTCATTATTTCCAGTGGTAAACGTTGACTGTTAAAAATAGAAATGTGGAGAAAATGAACCATCTGCAAAAAATAAGGAAGTGCACCATCTTTGTTTTTATCTGGATCACACATTTTCATGGATGCTGTTCCAAACAGCTGACATGAGAGAAAACATGTGAACATTCCAGGTTCTAGGTCTGCAGAGCAGCTGTTTTGTGCACAGTGTTCCATTAGAGAGAATCACAAATCTGCTTAGTATGAGCTGACCTCTGTGATCCAAGGCTACAAAACTGCTCTGTAATGTGGTCTAATTTGTCAATCCAGTGATTGTGCAAAACCAGTTTGCATTATTGCTCAAAGGAAACTGAAATGTACCTTTACCATTCAACCAAACATTTTTAACATTTTCAAAAAAGAATTATGAAAAAAAAAACACATCCAGACACCCACTACAGGGTATGATGGCGTATGTAAAATAATTACCGTATAATAATATTACCAACATACATAAAGTGTATTTAGAATAAATGCACATGTAGCTGTGCATGTGCTAGTAAGGGGGTTTCTACCCAGCCTTACCAACAGAAAATCTCGAAAAGCTCCAAGCAAAAAAATAAGAAATGGTTATTGCTCCAAAGAGGCTTGCAGTTTCAATAGATTCAATTATGCTTTTAGCATAACTAGAAAAGGCAATTGTTATAACAATGCTACTGTATTCTATGTAGTATTATTATTATTATTATATGTATTGTATGTATGAGTGAACAGCTTAACATTTGTAAATAATAATTGTTTGGTGTATTAATTAAAACATGTTTCCTGTGAGTTTTTCACACAAGCATCATCCATTTATCCAATTTTACAGGGGTTACAGAAGCTAACAACTACTGTATTTATCTGTGTATAATACACACAGGCGTATAACACGCACCCTAACTTTAACCACTTCCTTACTGGGCACATATACCCCTTCCTGACCAGGTGAAATTTCAGCTTGTGGCACTGCGTCACTTTAACTGACAATTGCGCGGTCGTGCGACGTGGCTCCCAAACAAAATTGACGTCCTTTTTTTCCCACAAATAGAGCTTTCTTTTGGTGGTATTTGATCGCCAATTTTGAAAAAAAACACTATTTTTTACTTGTTGCTATAATAAATAGCCCATTTTTTTAAAAAAAAATAATTTTTTCTCAGTCTAGCCGATACGTATTCTTCTACATATTTTTGGGGAAAAACAATAAAAAAAATCGCAAGAAGCGTCTGGTTTTCGCAAAAGTTATTGCGCTTACAAAATAGGGGACAGAATTATTATTATTTTTTATTATTTTTTATTTTACTACTAATGGCGGCGATCAGCATTTTTTTCGTGACTGCGACGTTATGGCGGACACATCGGACACTTTTGACACATTTTTGGCGCCATTCACATTTATACAGCGATCAGTGCTATAAATATGCACTAATTACTTTATAAATGTGACTGGCATTGAAGGGGTTAACACTAGGGGGTGAGGAAGGGGTTAAATGTGTACCCTAAATTGTGTTCTAACTGTAGGTGGAGGGGGGGTGACTGGGGGAGGTGACCGATCTATGTCCCTATGTACAAGGGACACAGATCGGTCTCCTCTCTCCCCTGACAGGACGTGGAGCTCTGTGTTTACACACAGAGCTCCACATCTTGTCCCTGTAGCTGCCGATTGCGAGTCCCTGGCGGACATCACGGCCGCCAGGCACTCGCATTGGCATCTCAGCGATGCGGCGAGCACGCGCGCGCCGCCGTCGGATGCGCGCGCGCCGCTGGATGCGCGCGCAGGCCGTGTTTTTACGGCCTGTTAGAGATTGAGAACCACCCCGCGGCCGTATAAAGTCGTACGGCCGTCGGGTAGTGGTTAAGAGGGAGGTTTCAGGAAAAAAACTTTCCACCGCCCCCTGCGTATAAGACACACAGGCACAGTTTACCCTCTATTTCCAGGGTAAAAAAGTGAGTGTTATATGCCAATAAATACAGTAATTATTCTTATGCTGGTACATAATCCCGAAAAGGCTAGCAAAATTAGCCCCCCAGGGCTTCTGACCTATGCTTCTGGGGCTGCATCTCAGCAGGCACACTCAAACATATAAGGTTTACGTTACTAACCTTTGTATTAATTTTGTAAAGCGCTTTGCAAAATGTTGGCGCTATATAAGTCCTGAATAATAATAATAATATAATAATAATATTCATAGCTGAAAGGAAACTTTACTGAAGACATAGTGGTTTAGCTTTCCCACAACTTTGGAAGTACTGTAAAAAAAACTGCAGTCCGGCTCCTCTCTCGAGTACACGCACAAAATACACTTTAAAAAAAAAAAACAGAAAATTTCTAAAGAAGTGTATTTTGTCAACGACATTGCAGCCTTGGAGATTGTTTTGGTCAGTAAGGAGCATCAGCACCTTTAGCATCCTAGACCAGCCAGGAAGGTTGATGAAGGGCCAGACAGAGACGCTAGGAATGAAAGAGATAGAAACTTACAATTCTTTTTGAACTTTGGACAGTCACACAAAATATGATGAAGCATAAGAAAAGTAATAGCTGCAAAAAATCTTCGTCTATACATCTCTTGCTATCCCTCTATGCATATAAATATATAGAAAGGATGATGACAATAAGTTTAAATCAAACTTAGTTTGGCTGTAAGCTCTGATCAAAGCTGCTCTAGAGAGAATGGGGATGAAAATGATTCATAAAAAAAGGGTTAACAATTGCTGTGAGGCCTCTCTGCAGGACTGAGGATATAGTAAGATAAAACATGATGTTGGTATGAAGGGCAAGCATTTGTTGGTTGAGTTGGGCACAACAAATTTTTTTAAAAGAGAAGTATGGGATAAAAAAACAAACATACATACTCACATACTCACATACTCACCTATGTAGATTCAGCATTGATCCAAATTATTGTTGGGTTCCCTGCAGAACCTGGACCAGCTCTGTGACATCAGCCGACAGCTTTAGCCTGCTGTCGGCTGAATCTCAGCCATAAGAGTGCAGAACTAAGTACATACTTCTCCTTTAAGCAGCTTGGTATGTAGGCAGGCACTGTCAAACATGTGCTCAAGCTTTAGACCCAACCCCTTCTAAAAGGATGTGGCCTTGGGAAAGGACACAGGATTGGGCTACGAAATTAGCATAATGGAATTAGCCAGAACATGAACACAGACTGACAACATGTCAGCAATTCCTGAAACACCCCACTCAATTAATTGTAAATCTAAACCTTGAAATGTTTATTTACCATCTGGGGCCTGAGCAATCAGGTTCCTTACAGTAAAACAAAGAAATAAAAAATCTGACTGGTTGCAATGGTTTAGATTACTTTTGCTCAAGTTTTTGAATAGGAGCTTATTAAGCCGCTACTTTATGTGTAGTTTTGATTAAAGTGGGAAAGACCTAAAAATACTGTCAGGTTTATATTGCTGTCTGTTCCCACTGGAGATATTTACCCTCACCCTGTGACTGACAGAAGTGAGGAACATCTAACCACTGGACACACATCCCAATTTAAAACTAGCAGAGGTTGTAGCCATTCCCCACTCTATTTCAAAGGGTTCTTTTATTTGGTGCATTTACACCTGGAGAGATTTACTTAAAGGGGTTGTAAAGGAATATTTTTTTCCCTGAATAGCTTCCTTTACCTTAGTGTGAGGCTTTCTTCCTGGTGTGGAGAAAGCCTCTTGAGGGGGGATGGGGCGAGCAGGCAAGTCGGGACACTCTCTACTTTGCAGAAAGAGAAAGGAGCTGTGTGTTAGTGGGCGTCCTGACACTCCTGCTTGCCCCCTCCCCCCTCAAGAGGCTTTCTCCACACCGGGGAGAAAGCCTTGCATTACAGTGGTGAGTTACAGACAGAAGAACAGGAAGTGAGCATTTCTCAGAAGAAATAAGGACATTTAAAAGCAAAATTGAAGGATGAGGTAAGTGAAGGAGGACTGCACTAAGGTAAAGGAAGCTATTTAGGAGGGAAAAAAATCCTTTACAACCCCTTTAACTTCATGTTGGGGTGACTACAAAGAGGTGAAGAGAAATAGCTGTACAATATCCACAGAGGTTCTAACTTTATTCAAAATAAATAAAACATATATTTTGACTGGTGTTGGGCTTTAAATCACTGTTGAACATTTAGTAAAACCACTATTTTTAAACCACTGGTATTTCATAATAATTAAAATGAATAAGGTACCGTGTACATTCTGAAACACTGCTCTTGAGATTAAATGTTAAATTACCGTATTTTAACTACATTATTATTGCCATAATAATTGAATTGCAGTTGAATATTGACGTTGGAGACCATGGTGGCAACCAACAGTAATACCATTGTCCAAAGAAGCTTTTCTATAATAAGACACAATTTTCCACTTGGGCAAGTGGAAAGAACAATTAAAGGAAAGAATCTGAATAAAAGAGGGTATGGTACACTGTAAAGTATTAATGCTGTCATGGACAGGTTAATGCTGATTTGTGACCATCTAGTGCTGTGAAGCCTTTAAAGTGGCTTTTTAGTAGTAGTGGAGTTACAAAATTAAAAAATGATTAATGCCACACAGAAACCTCTAACCAAAGCTGCAATAAGTTCTAATTAACTGTATTACATGCATCATAAAACTAGAATCACTGGATATTTGGCCAGGTGGTTGTGAAGCCTGTTCTTTTGTTGAATAAAGATTTTTACTCATTAGATTTGATATATTCTCTACACTGAAATTTTTATCTGAATGTGGTATGTATGCATTGAGAATAAAAAAGACAACCAAATGTTAAATTGAGGATTATTACGTTTGATCAAAAAGCAACTTTTTAACCAAATGCTTCTTTCTGAAATTGTTTTTTTTTTGTGTTTTCAGTAATGATAAGTAATGATATGTAGGTATAAAGGATGGATAGTTTACACAGGACCCAACCCTGATTTTATTGATCAGCCACTCTTCTTTAATGCAGAAAACTTGTAGCAAAGGGGGTGTTTTACTAAAGCTTGAGTATACAGAAACTGGTGCAGCTTTGCATGGTAGCCAATCAGCTTCTAATGTTAGCTTGTTCAACAGAGCTTGGACGAAAAAATGGAAGCAAATTGGTTCCTATGCAGAGCTGCACCAGATTTTGTAAACTCCAGTTTAAATAAATCAACTCCAATGTATCCACTTCAACAAAACACATTGCACAGAGTTGCAGTATTGTTGCTGTGTACTACTGCAGTCAGTTAAAAAGTATTATTCATGTAATGTGTTGTTGTTATTTTCTATCACTGTGGTTGGTTTACTAAATGCAAATAGACTGTTCACTTTGCAAGTGCAGTTGCACTTTGCAAGGGAATTTGCTTCAGAAAGAGTAAATGAGAGGAAGCTCTGCTGACTTGCATCAGCCAATCATGTGCAAGTATAAATGCTGTTTTTCTTTTATATTTTTCTGGCATGCAATTGGGCATTCTTTGCATAGTGAAGCCTCACCTCTAGGGTTGCCAACTCATCCCTTTAAAACAGAACACATATTAATTACACAGGTTCTGTGGCTGATTAAGGAGGTAATTAAACTCACTTGGTGCCTTATTTGCATTAAATTAGCCTCCGAACCTGTGTAATTATTATGTGTTCTGTTTTAAAGGGATGAGTTGGCAACCCTACTCACCTCCTTTACTAAACTCTACAGCAGAATGTAAGGGATTGCCTCAAACACATTAATACATAGGTAGGGTTGGGTACCATTATCCTTATTGGAAGGATATTGGAAAGGAATACCTAAGGCTGCCCAAAGCATGCCCCCAGTATATTGAGGAGAACACGACAAGAAATTACCTTGGAAACAATTGTATTAATTATGCACAGTTATTTACAAATTCCCTTTGTGTACAAAGCAATTTTAATAATGTTTTTGTTTTAATATTTTGTTATTTTAATTATACGCTTGGCCTAATCCCTGGGTACCGAGATAGTCCTGTTCTCCTCAATATACTGGGGACATGCTTTGGACAGCCCTAGGTATTCCTTTCCAATAAACTCTGGCGCAAATTATCTTGCAGAGTGCAACTTCACTTGCAAAGTGCACAGTCTATTTTTGTTTAGTAAATCAACCCCAATGGCTTTAGTATAGAAGCTGTGAAGCTGATTTGCTGAAATCTTATACGCCAAATCTTTTGACCAGCCTGGTTGCAGTGGTAGAAAAATTAAGAAAGGAAAAACAAAATATGGTAGAAAAATACATCTCACTTTTAAACATTGTGAAAATAATAAATGATTCTCAATCTAAAAAGTGTCAGCTTAAAAAAAAGGGGCCTATGTGCCTCCACTCCCTAAAAATAATAACATATAGCACCTTAAGTGGAGCTATATTTATGTTATATACAGATCAACAATATACAAAGTGTAGATTGCTTGTTGAATACAAATCGTGTCCCTGTTTACGCAAGTTGTCATCGCATCAACATAAAATCTCATTGCAAGTAACTAGCCCTTATTTCTGAGCATATGCAAAGAAAAACATATCACACTGTTTTACAAATTGTATGTATATGTGACAAAGACTGTTAATGCTAGCATGCTAGATGTACTTTGATCTACATTGTTTCATTTACTGATTTGTATATATGGCAGTACTATTCACTTTTATCATTGTCTGAGTTAAAACACACGTCTAAACATGTTTTCTTCTAAGACCTGACCTTGCATGACAGACAAATGACAAGCCTTTTTCAATTAAACAGATTCCTAAATGTCTACCAGCTTTTGGACAATTCTGCCAACTATCAGGCCATATAGACAATAACAATAAATAAAGAAATACATTAATAGAAAAGGGCATCTATATGATATAAGAGAATAAATAGGTAAACCTTGCGAGCTGCCACAATAAACCTAACATGACCTAAATTAGCATGAAATTAATTAAATTAAACTATAATCAGCTGCCTGCGCTTCCCCAAAATGTGATAATACAATATATATAGCACACTGTGCAGCGCTAATATTCAACCCTAAAAATAAGTAATAATCAGATATCCAGCAAGAAAACATTATATATACCAGGGCTCAAAATTTCAAGTTCTGAGCTACTAGCCAGGCCTCCAGGGTTACTCGCCACCAGTTGCGCTGCCCAACCCCTACCATGTCCTGTCACCTAATCCCGCCCCTAGACACGCCCTCATAAATCTCATGAAATTACACTTACTGTAAATGTTTCATGCAGAATTAAGTTATAAAAATAACTTTATCCATGCCCAAAAATGCAGCCTGCCCACGTCTACCAATGTAGCATGTGTCCCTAGTGCAGCAAAATCTCCCCACTTTGCAGTCAGAGTCCCCCACTTTGCAGCCAGAGTCCCCCCACTTTTCAGCCAGAGTTCCCCCACAATTGCAGCCAGAGTTCCCCCCACAATTGCAGCCAGCATTCCCCCCACAATTGCAGCCAGAGTTCCCCCCACAATTGCAGCCTACCTGTGCTGGGTAGGAGAGGAGCCGGAGCCGCCGCCGCCTGGTTGTTCAAACCGCGGGGAACATAACAGCTTTCAATTCAATAGCTGTGTTCCCCGCGGCGCACGTCATATACAGCCCCTTCCCCCCTTGTCCGTGAAAATTTGATAGACAGATCACCCGTCCAATCCTGGGACGGGTGATCTATCTATCAAAGTGCCCGGACAAGGGGGAGGGGCTGTATATGACACGTGCATATATATTAAATAAAAATATATAAATAAAGTGTTCATTCTCTGTGATTCACACTCAGTCCTTGATAAAGTATTAAACCGAACAACGAAATTTCATAATAACATCAATCATGTGATAATTGTGTCTTCATGCGTTGTGCACACATCCCCCACCAGGTGTACCCTCACCTTATGGGCTTAAACAATAAGCCTGTAATTAATAGCATTAGCCTGCTGAGGTCCTCCTTTATTTCCTTTGTCCTATATAGGTTATGGAACCTATTGCCATTGCCCCCTAAGACAAACAAGTATAGGTTTAAATAGGTTTCAAGTTGTGTTCACATTTCTGCAAGCAAACTAAACACCTCTTGTTCCAGGTTTTGAGGTACTGCTGTAAAATACATCAAATATTAATTATATTTAAAGTATAACGTAAGTGAAAACCTCTTCTAGTTTTGAATACAACGGGTTTATTTGGGACTTTAAATGAGGCACAAGAAACTATGTATCTCCATTCCTGGTAAAGGTTTTGAATACAGTGGAGAAGCTTTAGGCTGCTGGGCAGATTTATTCTATGTGTCCTAGTGACCATTGTCAAAAGTGATGGGAAATCTAATATTTTACAGTAGTAACTTCAACAGGTATATGGGGAAAATCTTTCTGTGGGTACACCTGTTTCAGTGTCAACAATATAAGAAGAGATTTCCCCTAACTTTGAAGAGATTTCTTCTAAAGTCTAGAACACGCTATAATTTTTTTTACGTTCGACCCAGTGGGCGGAACGAAAAAAAACCTGAAGAGCTCGGGAGGAGATCCTGTTGTTATTAAAGCGATCTCCCCACTGAGCTATTGTGTTCTGACAGGGGGGGTGACTGCCGCCCCCTCCTAAAACACACCAGTCAGCGCTCTCAGCCTTTGGCCGTTTTTGGTCATGCCCCTTCTGTTGGACCGGCTGCTGCATACACAGGCCGAATGACTGTTGGTTTCTATTGAACGGGCCAATACCACCAGATATTTGGTCCATGTGTATTTGGTTTTACTGTTGTGGTTCCATGGCAGAAAGTGATATTTGCCTAAATAGATAAAAAAAAAACTCTTAGGCCTCGTACACACGACCGAGTTTCTCGGCAAAAACCAGCAAGAAACTTGCTGTTTTTTTTTTTTGCCGAGGAAACCGGTCGTGTGTACATTTTTCGACGAAGAAACTGTCGAGGAACTCGTCGAGCCAAAAAGATAGCATGTTCTCTTTTTCCTCAATGGGAATGGAGAAAATTGGCACGTCGAGTTCCTCGACAGCCTAACAAGGAACTCGACGAGCAAAACGGTGTGTTTCGCCCGTCGAGTTCCTCTGTTGTGTGTACGCCTGAGGGGTTTGACCATCTCCTGGTCTATCTAAAAAGCGTTGGCTTTAAATGCCCTTTTAGCTATATAAATTATCCCAAAGGAATAGAAGAATATACCTTAGGGAAGTAATACTGTTACAATGAGTAAATTAGTATAACATAGAAAAAGTACACAAGTATTGTTCTGTTTTGCTGGAGTAGCCCTTTACATAAAACTGAAGTTAGCTGCAGAACTTGCCTGGTATTTCCTTTGAATCCAACCATCTGGCTTCTATTTCTCATATTATTTCCACATCCCAACACATCTCACAAATTCTTTTCACACAGTAACCCACGCTGAGTGATTGAGCTGCTGTGGTCGTCTATTTCTGCATAGGGTAGATGACTATTTAAATACCATAGTCCAGATCTTGGTCCTATTAAATTTTTGTTTTAGGAAGGTCATATTTGCTGAATACTGTTATTTCTATTTCAATAAAGAACATGCAAAATTGGGTTCACAGTTATATCCTGTTGAGTTATTTTCTACAGTAATCAATATAATTTAGGCAGAAGGATTTAGCAGCTATTAGGATGTGACCTACCATTTTATAGATATAGTATTTTCAAAGCTTGTTCAGCAAACCTACATAGTATTTGTATTAACTGTGCCAAGGCATATTGAGTAGGGTAGGGAAAGCTGCTATTGTTTTGTATTAGACAGGCTGATCTTGCAGGTTAGTGGTCAACTCATTCTTACAGTGGAACTGCACTCTCTCAATCAACATTGACTATCTTTAATCCTTTTGCTGCTAGCATTAGTAAACAGATAGGAAAATATATTATATTTTTGTGTTTTAATTTATTTTATTTTTTTACATTTAATCATTTACTTCCTGGTTTCCAGGCCTAGACAAATGATTTCATACATATCCTTAACTAAGCACATCCTCCTGCATGCAGGGCCGGACTGGCCTACCGGGACATCGGGAAATCTCCCGGTAGGCTGCCTGTTCTGAGGCTGCTTTGGGCTAAGCTGTGGCTGCAGCGCGGCGCTCCGCTCCCCCCTCCTCTTCCTCCACTACACGTCAGTCAGCGGGCATCTCCTGCTGTGTGATGTTGGCTTCAGTTGTGAGCAGAGTGTGTATTACATTCTGTGTCACAATACTCGGACCCCCCCCCCCGCACTGACAGCCCCCCTCCTTGCACGGACATCGGACAGGAGAGAAAAAAGTTACAGATAACAAGTTCTCCTCCCCTCACCTCCTCGTGTGTCCCTGTGGCCCCGCCCACATTCCAATCTTCTGCAGCTTCTCCATAGAGAAACGCCAGCAGCAGCCTGCAGAAGGTAGATACAGTAGTGGTGGAAATGGAGGAAAGCCAAAGGCCAGCTTGTGTTATGGATGCTGCAACCCTCCAGAGGATCCACACCTCTCCAGGTCAGCTAAAATCCTTGCTTCCTAATGAAACTTCCAAGTTCTTAGTGATTAAAAAGAAAGCAGCACACAGGTGGCTCAGTCATTGATGGGGCTGAACAGAGTGTGTTGTCACCTCCAGAGTCTCTTAACCAACACAGGAGCCCACTAGGGAAACTAGGGTTTCCCTAGTGGGCTGCACTACAAGCCCCAGCATGCTCTGCCAGCCTATGTATAGCACAAGCTAATAGGCCTTGGTTGCTGACCAATCCAGGGCCCAAGCCTTCATCTTTGGTAAGGGAAATCCCCCCCCCCCCTTCCTCTCCTCGCCAGCCTCTGAGCACACTTATGTAAGGGAGAGCTCTGTGGACTGTGATGTAAAGGGGGACTCTGATGTATGTGGGGGTTTGGTGATCAGAGACCCCTTTACATCAGGATTCCAAGAGTTCCTCTTTGGTGCCAGTTCGCTCCAGACGCAGTTCCATTCAGTTCCGTGCCCTTTTTTTCTGCACAAAATGCACGCACAGTGTTTTCCATGTATTCCAATGGCTCTAGTTCACACCATGCTGTGAGTTTCCGGTCAGTTTCTGCACCAAAAAACTGACTGCATGGTGTGAACCAGAGCCATTGGAATACATAGAAAACACTGCATGCATTTTTATCACAGAAAAAATGCGCACAAAACTGTACGAAACTGCGTCTGGTGTGAACTGGCCCTTACATCAGTTTCCCTTTACATTACAGTCCACAGATCTCTCCCTTGGAGCCCTTTCACATGGCCAAGCAAATCCACCTGCTCAGTGGGGGAACTCTCCACTGATCCCTGCTGAGCAGGCGGATGATGGGTCCGTGTCTGCTCCACTTATGCAGAGTGGACACGATCACAGACTGCTGTTCTCAATGGACCGGTCTGACTGTCATCCAATCTGCTAGACGGATGGGGGAATGACATCTCCTGTACCATGCCCACAGCCTCTGCCATCTTGACATCTGTATCATGCCCACAGCCTCTGACATCTCCTGTACCATGCCCACAGCCTCTGACATCTCCTGTACCATGCCCACAGCCTCTGCCATCTTGACATCTTCTGTACCATGCCCACAGCCTCTGACATCTTCTGTACTATGCCCACAGCCTCTGACATCTCCTGTACTATGCCCACAGCCTGACATCATCTGTACCATGCCCACAGCCTCTGACATCTTCTGTACTATGCCCACAGCCTCTGACATCTTCTGTACTATGCCCACAGCCTCTGACATCTTCTGTATCATGCCCACAGCCTCTGACATCTCCTGTATCGTGCCCACAGCCTCTGACATCTTGACATCTCCTGTATCATGCCCACAGCCTCTGCCATCTTCTGTACCATGCCCACAGCCTCTGCCATCTTAACATCTTCTGTACCATGCCCACAGCCTCTGACATCTCCTGTACTATGCCCACAGCCTCTGACATCTCCTGCATCATGCCCACAGCCTCTGACATCTTGACATCTTCTGTACCATGCCTACAGCCTCTGACATCTCCTGTATCATGCCCACAGCCTCTGACATCTCCTGCATCATGCCCACAGCCTCTGACATCTCCTGCATCATGCCCACAGCCTCTGACATCTCCTGCATCATGCCCACAGCCTCTGACATCTCCTGCATCATGCCCACAGCCTCTGACATCTTGACATCTTCTGTACCATGCCTACAGCCTCTGACATCTTCTGTACTATGCCCACAGCCTCTGACATCTTGACATCTCCTGTATCATGCCCACGGCCTCTGCCATCTTGACATCTTCTGTACCATGCCCACAGCCTCTGACATCTCCTGTACCATGCCCACAGCCTCTGACATCTTCTGTACTATGCCCACAGCCTCTGACATCTTCTGTACTATGCCCACAGCCTCTGACATCCCCTGTACTATGCCCACAGCCTCTGACATCTCCTGTACCATGCCCACAGCCTCTGACATCTCCTGTACCATGCCCACAGCCTCTGACATCTCCTGTACCATACCCACAGCCTCTGACATCTCCTGTACCATGCCCACAGCCTCTGACATCCCCTGTACTATGCCCACAGCCTCTGACATCTCCTGTACCATGCCCACAGCCTCTGACATCTTCTGTACTATGCCCACAACCTCTGACATCTTCTGTACTATGCCCACAACCTCTGACATCTCCTGTACCATGCCCACAGCCTCTGACATCTTCTGTTCTATGCCCACAGCCTTTGACATCTCCTGTACCATGCCCACAGCCTCTGACATCTTATTTACTATGCCCTTCTTTACTATGCCCACAGCCTCTGACATCTCCTGTACCATGCCCACAGCCTCTGACATCTTCTGTACCATGCCCACAGCCTCTGACATCTCCTGTACCATGCCCACAGCCTCTGACATCTTCTGTACTATGCCCACAGCCTCTGACATCTCATGTATCATGCCCACAGCCTCTGACATCTCCTGTACCATGTCTGCAACCTCTGACATCTCATGTACCATGCCCACAGCCTCTGACATCTCCTGTACCATGTCTGCAACCTCTGACCATCTCTTGTTGTATATAATGTCTGCAGTCTCTGGGGGAGTCTGGAGAGTAGTCAACTGTGGGAGCGCCGCTGGGATGGGGGTCATGGGAGACGTGTGTGGACTGTGGAGAGGAGACAATAGGAAAACCAGAGCCACCAACTGGGAGCGGACTGACTGAACCCTGCACAGTGCACCTGAGAGGTGGTCAGTGACAGCGCCACCAGGCCAGTCTAAGGGGGGGGGGGGGTCATTGCTGTAACGGGGAGTTGATGTAAGGTGTCCCGCTTGATGATTGCTCCACTTTTACCACTTCTAACTGTAATTTGCTGTTATATATCTTCTCTATATATAATACACTCTTCAACTGTGCTTTAAAACGCATGATTTTCCCTTTTATGAACAAGAAAATAATGACGTTATGCTGTTGGGCTGGTATAATAATGTTATGGGGCTGGTATGAAATTTTTTCCAGGGCTGGTTTTTACTCCCAGTCCGGCCCTGCCTGCATGTATGCTACATGAATCATCTGCCCTTGATGACCATGGACAGAAATGTTAGGGGTGGTTTTCAAGTTGATTTCACAGCAAGACATGAATAGATGGATGGATGAGTTTGCCTTGTATATTAAAAATTAATTAAATAGCATTTTTGGTTTGTGATGTAGTGTAGTTCTGCTTTAAAATAGAAATGTGGCCTATAAGTAAACAACAATATTACTCATTATGATAAGCTCAGTTCATTATAACAAATTTACTCAGGAATAGTAAACACTTGCCGGCCGGGTCACGCCGATATATGTCAGCAAAGTGGTTCGTTCCCACAAATCGTCGTATGGGTACGTCTGTACCTTTAAGAGCTATAGCAGGCGCGTGAGCATCTGCTGCATGGTGGGGAACCTGATGTGCATGGCCAGCGGACGCGATCACCGCCGGCCACCCGCAATCGCGTGCATGAGAGCAGGAACAGGGATTGTGTGTGTAAACACACAAATCCCTGTTCTGTCAAAAGAGCGGAGACATATCGTTTGTTCCTAGTAAGTAGGAACAATGATATGTCTCCTTCCCCAGTCAGTCCTATCCCCATACAGTTAGAAACACTAACTAGGGAACACATTTAACCCCTTGATTGCCCCTAGTGTTAACCCCTTCCCTGCCAGTGACATTTATACAGTAATCAGTGCATTTTTTAAAGCACAGATTGCTGTATAAATGTCAATGGTCCCAAAAATGTGTCAAAAGTGTCCGATCTGTCCGCAAATCGCAAATCACTGCCATTACTGCTAAAAAAATAATAATATTAAAAATTACATAAAAACTCCATAAATCTTTCTAATATTTTGTAGACGCTATAACTTTTGTGCAAACCAATCAATATACGCTTATTGCGATTCTTCACCAAACAAATGTAGAATATATATTGGCCTAAACTAATGAAGAAATTCATTTTTTAAAAACATTTTTGGAGATATTTATATAGCAAAAAGTAAAAAATATATATATATTTTTTAAAAAAGTGTCACCATTTTTTTGTCTATAGCACAAAGAATAAAAACTACAGAGGTGATAAAATACCACCAAAAGAAAGCTCTGTTTGTGGGAATAAAGAATGTCAATCTTTTTTTTTTTTTTTTGGGTAAGGCGACGCATGACTACACAATTATCAGTTAAAGTGACGCAGTGCCGTATCGCAAAAAAATGGCCTGGTCATTAAGCAGCCAAATTCCGGTCTGTAATTGGTTAAAAATACCTTTGATTGGTGCATTGGCCAGTCCATTTTCTCACTTCTTGCAGTCAATTCATGACCACACAAATATTCCTGTTATCACCCTATGCATCAGCTGAGTTTACTAGAACTACAGCATGAGGCTTGGCATAACTTTGAACCAGACTTTTATTGCAGCCAAAATTGCCCCTTGCTTGTCAATCACACGTATCCCAGCCCAGTCTTGGTCACTAAACCATGACAAGCTACGCCTATGCCCAATAATTACCAAAAGCAATGTTTAGGCAGCAGAAAGGAAATGGCATCCTAGTGCTGCCTGAGCATCTCCTTCAGAAATGGAGAACAATAGAGCACAAGGCTAAAAACACAGATAACAGCTTTTTATGGAATTTATATGGAACCTCCTGTCAGTTACATAAACAGACTTATGCTGCCTTTAGTTATACTTTATATTGGCTATGTAGAGAACCCTATGATTAAGCCCAGTGTGGGTGAAACATGTCAGAGGGGCATGACCGATGGGCCAATGAGTGTGCATTTGAGCTGAAGCCTGTTCTTTATTTACTTTACGGTGGAGTAAAATACAGTGTGTGGTGTTACCTGTGTGGTTTATCAAACCCAGATTTGTCAAGTCAAAATCAAAGTCTTTCTCATGCCCAGTATGCTTGGTGTAATTCTCAGCATCTATTCTAATTCTGTATGCGTGGATGCACCACAGTACCCATGTTGTATAATTTTTCAAAGTTATTTACACTTTTTATATTTGTCTTGGTGTCCATTGTCACTGAAAAAAGTATAGTTGACAGCAGCCCCTGTACACCACAACCTTTTCAAGGTTCTAGAATCTGAGAATGGTGCCTACAAAACACAAACCACCATTCTGTTTCCGCATTTCCAATTTGAAGAAATGTTAAACTATATATCTAAACATTGCTGGTGTTTGAAGTGCATTTCTATTTACCTCATACATTTTCCAATCAGGTTATTCAGTTTCGGTTTTTAAAAACACTTGAGGATTGAAAAATAAATAGGACAGGTTTCACAACATATAAGTGCTCATGCTATCATTCACCCTAAAAAACACACTTGTATTGCTTAATGGTGAAGAGCTTCAGGCACATATCGGATAAATTATGTCTGTTCGAATACTTTTTTTCTCTTACATCAAAAACAGTAAATTACTAGGCTATAAACTCTTTCTAATCTGTAATTTATAAATCACAAATGAATATCATATGTTTAAATATCCAAGTAGGTCAGATGTGATAAAGTTAATTAAACTGGTTTTTAAATATGCAGATAATGGTTTATTTTCTTATAGCTTTATTTAGATAACAAGGTATATATTATAATATTGAGGCTCTAGAGACTATGGGTCTTCAAACTACGGCCCTCCAGTTGTTCAGGAACTACAATTCCCATCATGCCTAGTCATGTCTGTGAATGTCAGTGTGTTACAATGTCTCATGGAATGTGTAGTTCTACAACAGCTGGAGGGCCGTAGTTTGAGGATCCTTGCTCTAGACCAGGAATGGGCAAACTACGCCCGGCAGACCTTTTAATCCGGCCCCCACCCGCGATCTCCTCGTGCTGCGATCGGCGCTAATTGAGGCCGCGGCTTTGCGGCCTATGCTTCGAGGGGGCTGGAGTGAGGCGAGCGCAGATAGGCTGCGGGCGCTCCGCCTCCAGCCGCCTCTCGGCCCGGGGGATTGGGGAATTCCTCTGAGAGGGCGGTGCCACCTACGTCACTGCCACGGGGAGACACAGGAAAGGAGCTGGCCGGAGGCTGCAGATAACACGGTGGTCACGTGATCACACAGCGCGCGAACAGCAGGATATGGTAAGAGAGGCCAAAAAGAATAATTTAAAATCACTGAGCCACCATTGTCACCACTGTGCCATGCCAAATGCAGCCACTGTGCCATGCCATCAAACGTAGCCACCGTGCCCATCAATTGTCACCACTGTGCCATGCCATCAAAAGCAATCACTGTGCCATCAATTGTCACCACTGTGCCATGCCAAATGCAGCCACTGTGCCATGCCATCAAACACAGCCACTGTGCCATCAATTGTCACCACTGTGCCATGCCATCAAAAGCAATCACTGTGCCATCAATTGTCACCACTGTGCCATGCCAAATGCAGCCACTGTGCCATGCCATCAAACACAGCCACCGTGCCCATCAATTGTCACCACTGTGCCATGCCATCAAAAGCAATCACTGTGCCATCAATTGTCACCACTGTACCATGCCAAATGCAGCCACTGTGCCATGCTATCAAACCCAGCCACTGTGCCATCAATTGTAGTTTTGTAAAATAACTCTTTTTATGCTTTTCTACCTTAAATTAATCTAAACATTTAATGTTACAAATTTAAATTTAATTTATATTAATTCACACATACACACCGTCCATCTACTCTTGGTCCGGCCCCCGGGTCCAATATATGAACCCATTGCGGCCCTCGAGTCAAAAAGTTTGCCCACCCCTGCTCTAGACCATTTGAAAACAAAATGCTAAACTAAAAATCCTCTCAAATTAGAATTTGCTAATCGGTGGACATTTCCTCAATATGAATATTTCAGATATAGCCGCTTTCTGTCAACATTCTAGGGCACAAGCTCTACAGAGAAAATTAGCACCTCAACCAATGTCTCAGAATGACACAATATTGTGTTTTATACCAGTCTTACTTCAATAGGGTGTGCTCCTCAAAACATTTTTATTTCCAAAAACCCCATAGCTTCAAAAACTGGCTTTATCATTGATGGGGCTGAAATGATCCCATTCAATATCCATATAATTTCTAAGATTTAAAAAAGCTATTATTTTCCTTGGTAACCAGCCCATCTCAAGATAACAGACTAAGACAGTCAAATCCTAATCCACATGTAAACTACAGACCCCACTAACTAAACATTTTTTGAAGAAAAATTATTTTAAAATGTTTTTACTTCAGTGCAACAAAAAGAGATATAAGTGATTTAATCTGCCTTGAACGTAGTTTAACAACTCACAATTTCTGGTTGCATCTTTGACTCATTTACCTATAATAACACCAACCCTCAGAAAACATTGTTGCTTTCACTACCTCTGTTATCTGTTGCACCACATGTGTAACATGTACCAAAACATTGGGTCTTGAAAGAATGACCAATTATGAAGATTTTCTGTATTGTAGCTTTGCCACAACAGTGCAGCTCATTTTTTAAGATGCTCTGAGAACCAATAGTATTACTTTGTAATTGATGTAAGCTCTAACAAGCAGGGCCCTCTGATCCCTCCTGTATTGATTTGTATTGTGACTGTACTGTCTTCCCTGATGTAAAGCGCTGCACAAACTGTTGGGGCTATATTAATCCTGTATAATAATAATAATAATAATAATAATAATAATAATGACATACGTAAAGAAAACTGGTAAAAGCACATTAAATTATGTAATATATTTGTAAACAAAACCCTGAGAACAATGTATGGGGCCAATGAGTTCCCGTATTCTGGGGCCCTAATCCTGAAGTGTATTTAAAAAAAAGTAAAAGTGAAAATCTTATTTTCTAGTCTTGGATTCAGTTGGGAAGAATTTAAACTCATGTAAGAGTTACACTTTTGTAACTTATCTCGAAGGGCCAGACAGTGCCATTCTCACAGCCTGGAGAATTGAACCTAAAACACATTTAGAATAAAGTCTACTCTGCCATTTCTAGGTAATATAAGTTTATTTAGAGCAGATGAAAACTGTTAAGTCTACAAATGTTTGAGCACTTAAAACAACAGGAAACTCTGTTAGAGGATTAAGCACATATTTTCAGCATGTTTTATGATTTAAGCGTAAAAGTTGCCATTTGATTACTTTGCATTTTTATAGAACGTTTGTAAAGTACCCCACAGATTCAATATGTGGTCCCCATTCACAGAGACAGAGGTTGTAAATCTACAACACCTACATTTCCTTGAGAGGCTCTCCAATTTTTTTTATTTATTAAAAAAAATACATATATGTTAATCTTTATTAATCACAAATACTTTTCAAATTGTAAATGAGTGGTCAGTATTGATGGATAAATTGAGTCACCAAGGTTGAGATTCAACCTGGATAAGTCTGATTTGAAGCCAGTGGATATTTATGAATAAAGGCTAGTCTGTTTATTAAAATGTTTAAAATTTTTGACAGTCTCCAGGTATACACGCTAACATTCGCTCAGCTGGAGGGCAAGGGATATAAGGGGCCCAGCCATTTTCATATCAAACCATATAGGCTTCTACAGCGGGTGGCCACATCAATGGTGGGATCTATGAGTTGGTATTGGAGTGGAGCCTATCATTTTTTTAGTGTATGATCTAAATATAAAAAAATATTTCCTAAGAGAAAATTTCATCCCTGAAGGTAATTCTTATAGGAATCTACGGGGCTCCTGCCACAAAAAACATGTGTTCTCTTAAATTCGCTCCTAGTAATTTAAACCAACGTTCATGTATAATATAAAATGACAAGAAAATAACATCTACACTGGCTGTTTTTAATGATATAAGTGTGCACATTTATGTGAATTGTATATTTGCAACTGCCAGGCTGGAATTACCAGCCTTCATCATGTAAAGGTGCTATGCTGAAGGTGTAGAATGTTAACTTAGCCAAGTTGAAACTAAATTCAAGGCAGATGTAAAAGAAACAAATGAATGCAGCTTTGTATTCATTAATGCATCAGTAAATGTATTTTTAAAATGCAACTAGTTAACAACCTGAATTTGACTTGGTATCAGCTTCTTGAAAATCCCCTGTAAATCCACACTCAGCAATGACAGCCAATCAGGTGCGCTGCCTAGGAACATGATCATAGCAGGAAAGAGCAGAGTGAGCAGAGAGTTGAACTCAAGTTGTAAAAGTGAGAGTGGCCTCATTCATCATCTGGCTGTACAGTATGGCAGGGCTGCATACATTTCAGGAATGATTTGCCAAAAAAATGTATCCTGTGATGGGTAAAACAGCTTTTATGTATGTATTTCATATGTGTATTTAGATGTTTACCTGGTGTTCAGCTATTGAGTTTTTATATTCATCTCAAATACCCAGTCAATGCATTGCATGGAATGGATGACAGAAGTGAACTATTTAGTGAATCAACCCCATAGGGTTATTAGTAATCACTAAAAGCAATCCCCTGTGAAAGCAGTAACGCTACTTTGTCTGAAGAACCCATATCTTTCTTTCTATATTTTGGCCTACTGTGTCCTGGCACTTTTCAGCTGTCCAAAAAAAAAAAATGTAAGAAAAAGACAGGGCATAAACTGACTCGGGTAATAAAGGATTAAAATGACATAACACCCCTACTAGCCAAAGCATGATTACTATGGGGCTGAGCTAATTGTTGTTACATTATATTTTTAATGGTTAAAATCCCTGTCAGATTTTTTTGCTGTATTTGTTCAGCTGGAAAGACTTTCATTCACTTTCTGTCCTTAAGAGACAACAGGAAAGGAGAGATCGCTCCAGAGTGAGACTTAGTCCTTAGGTGACACTTAAGATAGGGGTCCCCCTCTGGGTGATCTATATACATTGCAAGGATTATAACAACCTTTGTTGCAGGTTCCTACCTTTTGTTCTTCTGAAGAAATCCCTGTGTGCCTCTGTGCTAAGTAGGTCTAATGGGAGTGGTTTCATAATTATCTATCAGGTGTGCACCTGCAGGGCTCTAATGTTGAAATCTGATGGGCCTGCATCCCTTTAGATGTTTTCCTACAGGGCGTACCTCACCAAAAACTGACATTTTTATTGCAGGGGATGCCTGAAATTTGACTTGTATCTTAGTGCAGACTTCTGGGAAAATTATGTTTCTGGGAGTGGTCAGTATACATTTTGTGTACATAAATAACTCCAGGTAGCCATATTGAATTACATTTACAGAAAATTACAGAGCTGCAGATTGAAAAGGAAAGGTAATTTTTAATAACATTTTTTTGTGTCGCAATTGTATACGCTATATTATTTTTTTTCTTTATTTGCTATTTTTTCCCCCACCCTTTAAACATTTTCATTCAATTTCCTTCATTTAACTTTTTCATCCCATTTTGGATTTCCTTTGACTTCTGTTCAGTTGACCAAGATAGTAAATCTTCCTAAAACCTAACTCCAGCTTTTATTTAACTTTCAATAGTTTGTTTAGATAAATTTTGATCTAATGAACTATTTCTTTCACTGACACATGCACCCCTCCCCCTCCTACCCCCCGTCAGCCCTGTATAAACTTTAGCATCAGCTACATACAGTATATAGCACTCCAGCAGCAGTGCAGGGACTTCCCATTTTGTTCCTGGAACAAAATTAAGTTGGGCTGAGCTCATCCATTTACAGGAAACCATGTATTTTTATGAATGAATATAAACCTTCCTCTGATTGACTGAGATGGAGAAGCAGGCAGATGATGTCCAAATCTCAAGCCCTGTACACACGTCATTTTTCCTGACGAGATTCTTGGCAAGAATCTCTTGCCGCCCGAGTGTACAGACACTCCATTCAAAAGAACCGCGGTTCTTTTGAATGGCAAGAATGCAGTGACGTCATCGCGTACGACGAGCATGTGCTCGTCACATTCGATGCCGTTGGTGCACCCTACCTATGCCTAGGAAGCTACCGCGCATGCGTTTAAATCATTTCAAACATGCGCGGGTTTCCACGGCGACAGGTAAGTATACACACTATTGGGTTTCTCGACAGGAAAACACTGCCAAGAATCACAACGAGAAAATAGAGAGCAGGTTCTCTATTTTTCTCGTCGAGATTTTAGGCAGTTTTCTTGATGAGAAACCTGAAAGCCTCGTACACACGCACAGTATACTCAGCAAGAAAGCTCTGCCAGCAGTTTTCTTGCTGGTTCTTGTCGAGTAAACTGAGGGTGTGTACGAGGCTTGAGTGAGGTTATTCGCTCATCTATACCAATCAGGTCTGTATAAATGTTTTTCCTTGTTGTACACACACAAAAAGTCATTATATGAATCCTAAGAATAACAAACTTTGAAGCAAGCATATTAGATAATGAAAACTTTACACATTTTGTGAATAACCACAATATCAACTAATTTCATGTTTATCTTTAGTGGCAAAAACTTAAAATGTATTTACCGACAATTAGCAAAGGAAGTAAATATTTAATTTAAGTGTTTTCAACTTAGTAAGGAGTGAAATTAATTTCTAATTTAAGTACTTCCCATTTCCATTGAATAGGAAGGTTACAGACAGTGTGAAAGGACCTTTACATTTAAATGCAGCCAAAGCCTGAGTAGAAAGGACTGTCCCCAGACAGCATGCTGTAGAGAAGCACTATTGTCCTCTTAGAGAAAGCACAAGTGCCTCTGCAAAGAACCCTGGCTTGACACGAGCTCTCCAATCAGCAAGGGAGCATGAGCTATTGCAGAGTAAATGTTTAATAGGGCTTTACCGTTACTTCCTTTCCTTTTAAAAGAAGGAAATGTAGAAAAGCATAGGCTAATCCAAACCACTATATACGGCAAGTGACACATGGGGGTTGATTTACTAAAGACAATTTGACTGTGCACGTTGCAAAGTGCAGTTGGACTCTGCAAGTGCAATTGCTCCAGAGCTTAGTAAATGAGCAGAAGTTCTGCTGAATTTTATCATCCAATAATGTTCAAGCAAAAATGCTGTTTTTTTTATTTTCCTTGCACATGATTGGGTATTCTTTGCAATGTGAAACTTTACCTCATTTACTAGTTCTGGAACAACTGCACTTGCAGAGCGCAACTGCACTTTGCAAAGTGCACAGTCTATTTGCCATTAGTAAATGAACCCCATGGATTCTCGGTAACAAATCAATCTGTTATTGAAATAGTAATATTTACAATATGTGTACTGTCAAATAGAAATGGGCAATCTTAAAAATGTTACATAAGTACCGATACCTATTCATGATGAAGTCATTTTATAATAATAAATAATAATCAAGTATTTTGTTTAACAACAATGTTGAAAATAACAGTCGGATAGAGAACGAGATATACAGTGGACTTACCTTGGTGGACATGCTTCCATATTGCATGTTTTCAATAGGGGGGGAGGTCGTCTGCTGACCACACACAGACCTTCACCCATGGCTACCCCTGTTTGCTTGTTCAAGCATACAACTATAGCTTCTTGAACACCTGCAGAAATGTAAAAAAAAATCTCTTGTATAACAACATCCGGGAAAATAAGTCTGATATAAGTACAGAGAATAATGGCTGCCTTAAAATGTAATTCATACAGTAAGCAGAACTAAAACCATACAATGCAGCATTTGCCCAAAACACACTGATTGTTAATTGATGAGAACTAGGTAAACTATAAAGCATAAACGTGGTGAAATAATAACACACTGAAATGCAACTAAAAACAATACTAATGCAGTTAAAATGGAATCACGTGTGCAGTATCAACCCAACCTGGCACAAGATAAATGATTCCCAGTGTGTGGGATAGTGAGTAGGAAGCAAAAAGAGAGAGTGTAAGTTTCTATATTTCACCTATTTTTGGCAGTCGAGGCACATTAACCAAAGCCAAGCTGAGCTGAAAGGAAACACTCTTGTGCCAATAAGCCTCTAAAAACGTCACCAGATTCTATAACGAACAAGTCTTGAGCATGGTAATTTAATGCAGAATGCAATGTGTGCTTGAAAGGAAAAAAGACATTTCGACATTTATATGTTTGGGTTTAATCAGCAAGATATTTACTTACTTGAAGGGGAAGTTGGGAGCAGTAAGGGTTTTAATGTTGGCTGTAGTGCTACTAGGTTCCTTTCAACAAGCAGCCAGAGATGAAAATCTGCTGCAGAACCATGTGTATGTTCAGGTGACAGAGCCTACAGTAGGTATTCATGATGCTTTTGTGAGTATTGGCAGTGTGAAACTTGACAAATCTCATTAGGTTTAGATATTTGCTATGCAGGCTTATTGTAGAAAACAAGGGATTGGAAGGCCAACATCTCCTGCTGTCATTGGCCATAATTCACATCAATTGTATGTAGCATCTCCATCTGGCACATTACTGCCAGCATTTCAGCCCAACAATAATCCAAGATCACATGTTGACAACACATGATAAATATACGTACTGTGGTCATATTTTATTTTATTCTGGCAGTAACCATAAAAGAGAACATTTATCAGCAGCATTTGATGCATATCGGATTCCCAGGACGTCCTCGGCTCGGCTTCCCGCGCACACTGTGTGAATCTTTAAGAAACCTGGGAGGTTTTTTTTTTTCAACTGTTCTACAACCAAAGGGACATGAGTAAGTTTTGTCTGTATTGTGAATGGTGTCTTTGTCATCCACAGACAAATTAGTATTTGGCTAGAGAAACAGAATATAGGCTTGCAGCTCTTTTGTTTAGCAAACCATTGCACACTATTTATGATGCTGATGATGTGACCACCCATAGGGCTCAGAAGTTTTAATCAGTGTTTTCGAGAACTCTATGCAATCAAGCAAGACAACATGCAAAGCTGTCATCGTGTTTACTGTAAAAATGGTTATCTATTACAAACGTCAATGTTTAACAGAGAAAAAAGTATCTGAAACGTAGGTTTCAGTAGTCTGTCCACCTGATTATTACAACTCCTCTTAGAAAACTGGATTTCTTACCAGCACACTCCGGAGAAAATAATATTTTTTGGATTTTTCAATATTTGTGTTATATTCTTATTTTGACACATAGGGTTTGATTTAATAAACTGGAGAGTGCCAAATCTGGTGCAGCGCTGCATAGAAAACAATCAGCTTCCAGGTTTTTGTCAAAGCTTAATTAAAGAAGCCAAAGTTAGAAGCTGATTGGCTACCATGCACAGCTGCACCAGATTTTGCACTCTCCTGTTTTAGTAAATATTTCCCATAACAGGCAAAAACAGCACGTTATGAAGTGCAGCATCAACCAACCAACCAGTAAGCATTAATTATTGCTGTCTCTGATCACACTAGGAAGAATTTCTCCTCACTTCCTGACACTGTCATACCAGGATTAGCATGGGTGTCACAGGACATGATGACATAGAGAACAACAAAAACTTGACAGATGTTTTTTAAGCTGGCCATATATAGTTGCAGTTTTTTTTTTCATTCAGCTGGCGGGCTGAATGAAAAAAACCGAAACCGATTCCCCAATCCACATATTTAAGGTGGATGGAGGGATCTTGCCCACTGCACTATTGTATTCTGACAGCAGAGGGACTCCTCTGCTATCAAAATACACAGATAGCGCTGCAACCTTTAGATCCTTTAGATCTGTTGTGCATCTTTTTTCCAAGAGATCTGTTCAACTCAAGTCGATCAATGGATTGTCTTTGTTTAGTGGCTGTGGTCACACATGGATCAAAATTCATCTGGTCCCTAATGAACCAGCAAAAATGCAATCCATCTATTGCCACCTTAACACCCTCAATCCCCATCAGAAAGAGATAACCTGTCCAACAAGAAAAAACAAATCTCCCTAATAAAGACATAGATAACAGTGTAAATCTGACATAAGTCTAACCCTACTCTTCTCCAGAAACAAAATGACTGGAGTCGGGCTGAGAGCCTCTTAGGCCCCGTAAACACGTCCGAGGAACTCAACGTGCCAAACACATCGAGTTCCTCGCCGAGTTCATTGTTGAAGCCGCCGAGGATCTCGGCGGGCCGACTTTCCTCATTGAACAACGAGGAAATAGAGAACATGTTCTCTATTTGGCCCGACGAGTTCCTCGTCGGCTTCCTCGCTGAAAAGTGTACACACGACCGAGTTTCTCGGCAGAATCCAGCTCCGATCGAGTTTCTGGCTGAATTCTGCCGAGAAACTCGGTCGTGTGTACGAGGCCTAACTGTTGTATTTTGTGCTGCCTTTTAACAATCACCAATCACTCAGTGTGGGGCCTCCACAGATCTACTGAAGAAAAGCAGCATATTACTGCTGCAGAACTATAGTAGCAGCACACAATAACGGATTTGTATTTGAGATTTGTTTTGCATTTTTTTTTCAAATTTTATTGAATGCTTTTTTCCAGGTGAGGGATATGGGAGTATTGAAACCAGACACAATCAGCATAATCTAATTTCCATAAGAATGACAGCAATCTTTCCAATGGCAAATCCTAAAGAAAACTATTAACACTTAACCCTGTCCCGCAAATATTCATTCCTAATTCTACCCCACAACATTGCTCTAACACTACCCAAAGTGAGCCCTCATTTTCTCCCGCATCTAACCTCCCCTGGAAACATAAGTGTTAACCCAAAGAGTTGTATAAGGGAACTGAAACCCTTAACCTAACATTAAACAAACACACAGCCCTATCCCTAATAATAAATAGTAATTAGGAATGCTAATGCTGAATTTTAATAGTCTTGCTAATTAATTTAGTTGCATATGTTAGTATGGTGTATTACTTATCGTTTATGTGATCAATCCCAGTATCTACCAATGGTTCTTGATTCCATTTAACTTTTGTGAGATTTATGCCAGTCGAAAGGGGAGAGTATCTAATGAAACCTTACATCAACTGTCAACTATGTTTGAAGACTGCATGAAACTCTGACATATGTGCTCAATCAGCTTCAGAGAGGTATGAATCTGGCATTTCCTAATCACCAGCCACAGTTGTGGGGATGAGGCTCTTGTCCCCATCAACATTGGGACAAAGTGCTTTGGGGCAGGGGTGGCAGAGTTTTTCTGTTGGTTTCTGTTGGCAATTTGCTTACAAGAGAAGAAAACATGTGCATGATCTTACCAGTGTGCTGTTGCTTATTTGTTGCCCAGTGAGAAGGATGGAAGTTGGCCAGTGACCCAGGTAGCTGTGAAGCTGCTGTAGTGAACAATGGTGTCAGCTTCTGGCTATACAATTTCACAGGAGTGTGTGAATTGTAAGAGTAAGAGTTACTGAAAAACTCCCAATTTTTTGGAAGGTAATAGCTTATATATATATGCGTGTTTCAGCTGTGTATTTAGCTGTTTGGCCAGAGTTCAGCTTTAAGTCCTTCCAGCTGTGTTGGACTGAATTTAGTTAAGGGACAATGATCAAGAAATTCCTTTAACTTGCTATTGTAGACTTCAGTGCTTAAAGGTTAGGGTAAATTATAATGATTTGGAAATTTAGATTCAAAAGCTATCTTGACTGGGTTAAATGTAGTACTACTGAGCTCATGGCTGTTAAGTGTTTCAAAAGAAAACTTGTATAGTTCATGCCATGGATTTTTCTGTCTTAAAGAGTTGGATATATTTGAATTCACTTTCATCTGTTTAAGAGTTTAGTCATTCTTGGGACAGCTGTCAAATAGAAATACCTCCTACAGAAGGTTTGTGTGTTTTCTACAAATGCCTATAATAAACTGTGATTTTACTAAAGGTGATAATTTAAAGAATGCAGTATCTTCTTTCAGATTTTTAGGTATTCAGTCACTCTTAAAAAACATTAGTCACGCATAGCTCAAAATATACCCAATTTACTGAATAAAATGAAAGCAAAACTTGTTTACTAAGGCTCTGCCATTGGAAAAAAAACTCCAGTCCTACAGCATAAAACACAATCATTTTCAATTATTCTTTAAATTACTGATTTGTTGTTTCACACAAATTGTTAAGGCAGAAGATCCATTTTGTATTGAATAGTTGCACTTCCAATCATGTTTCAAGAAAAAATAGGAATAAGGATCACACTAAATTCACTCATATGATAATAGCCCTCAAGCCCATTAGAAGTCACAGAAATACATCAATATACAGTTTGATAAACATTATACTAACTACCACCAATTCCATGCAGCGGTGTCCTGCGATCGGGTCACGGACCGGCAGAACGGGGGGATGCCTTATTAAACAAGGCATCTCCCTGTTCTGTCTGGTGACATGTCACTGATCAGCTGCTTCCTCTCATCGGAAGCAGCGATCAGTGATGTGTTATGGCAAGTCATGCCCCCTAACAGTTATAATCACTCCCTAGGACACACTTAACCCCTTCCCGCCCCCTAGTGGTTAACCCCTTCACTGCCAGTCACATTTATACAGTAATCAGTGCATTTTTATAGCACTGATCGCTGTATAAATGTGAATGGTCCCAAAATAGTGTCTGATGTGTCTGCCATAATGTTGCAGTCACGAAAAAAATAGCAGATCGCCGCCATAACAAGTAAAATAATAATAAGAATAAAAATGCCATAAACGACCCCCTATTTTGTAGACACTATAACTTTTGCGCAAACCAATCAATATATGCTTATTGCGATTTTTTTACCAAAAATATGTAGAAGAATACGTATCGGCCTATACTGAGAAAAAATGTGGTTTAAAAAAAAATGGGGATATTTATTATAACAAAAAGTACAAATATTGAATTTTTTTCAAAATTGTCGCTCTATTTTTGTTTATAGCGCAAAAAATCAAAACCGCAGAGGTGATCAAATACCACCAAAAGAAAGCTCTATTTGTGGGAAAAAAAGGACGTCAATTTCGCATGACCGCACAATTGTCAGATTAAGCGACGCAGTGTCGAATCGCAAAAAGTGCTCTGGTCTTTTGCTAGTCAAATGGTCTGGGGCTGAAGTGGTTAATAGAGTTTTTTTGGGCTATTTGAAATAAAAACGCTTCTAAACGCAAACGCGGCTAAGCGCAGCATGTATACACAGCAAAACGGAAGTTTTTAAAAATCGATTGCTATCTGTCAAGTTAAATTGTTCAGGAGAGGTTTTAAAATGGCCTGTGTACATTAAGCATTAAGCTATATTTTCTATCAAGTACTATGTGTCCAAGAAGAGGAACTGATATATGTTGTAATCATAAATATTTCTTACCACAATGGGTTTGCCAGGTACATCGTTAGCGCCAGACACCTGGGACATGTGCCCTACATCTCTGAGTAGTGCCCAAGATCCCAAAGGCTGCTGTGCCTGCTTGCAATTTAATTTACAATATTCACCACTGTACTCCACCAGTACGTCAACTCCCCATGTCCACTTTATGTGTTGACACAGTGTTACCTGGCTGGACCACCAAGAATTTCCTGTGGAGGAAGTGACCAGGATGGTGTCTGTGCTACATCATTTGCTCTACCCCTGCCCCACAGCTATGTTACCGGCAGCAGGAATGGGGCTGAATGCTAATTGATAATCTGCTGAGACAGGTTCTGCTCCACCACATGACCACCACACCAATGCTTGCCCACATTCCACTACAACATTTTAGTTGGTGCAGTGCCTGCTGAGATGAGACAAGGAACCAGCAGGAGTAACACTGACCACCAATGTAAGGTGCACTGAAAACTGGACACCAATGGGGGGGTCATAACAACTGACCACCAATATAAGAGGGTACTACCAATGTAAGAAGGTATATTAAGAAGTGACCCTGGATTTAAGAGGGCACTGAGCACCAATTTAAGGTGGACACTGAGCACTGATCACCAAAATTAGTAGGGCACAGTGCACTGACCACAAATGTAAGGAGTGACTAAGAAGTTACTATCATTGTAAGGGAGAACACTGAACACTCACAACTAATGTAAGGGGACTGCCACTGAGAACTGATTACCAATGTAAGGAGGGCACTAAAAACTGATTACCAATGTAAGGAGGGCACTGAGAACTGACAATCAATGTAAGGAAGACAGTGGGAACTAAACACCAATGTAAGAGGGGCACTAAGGACTGACCACCAACCTAAGGAGGCACTACAAACGGACCACCAGTGTAAAGGGGACACTGAGAACTGACTACCAATGTAATGGGCACTGAGGAATCATCACCAATCTAAGGGGGGAACTGAAAACTGATCGTCAACTGCAAACTTACTACCAATGAACTGAGCGCCAATATAAGGAGATTCACTTGGCACCAGTGTAAGGGGGAACACTGACCACCAGTATAAGGGGGCATGAAAACCGTCTTGCAGTTTACAACCACTTTAAAAGCATTGAAAAAATGTATGCAAAAATACATATGAGAAATAGAATGGATAATTTGCTGCACTCCTCGAGTATGTCATATGTACATCGCAAACAGTGTAAGCACAATAAATGTTAACGCATTTCATGCTATAAACAGCCCTTACTCATAACCTAATGCAAAAATACATGTAGCGCCATGCTCCTGTTGGGCAGGCGCTATTTGTAAATTTAAGTTATCTGTAGTTTAGCTCAGGTGGATTATGCCAAATTATTGGTTTCTGTTCCAGTTCAGCTGCGTTGCACATTTTCCACTTGACTGTGGGTGTCACTGTCACCACAGGTCAAGGTTGGGAACGCAACGGGTTGGGTGCATTAAGTATTTTTTTCCCAGAAGCAGCTCAGTGGGCGTGGTCTCCACCGCTTTGCATTCTGGGAGAGGGTACTTAAGGGCAGACACTGTTTCGGTCGTGGGGCTCTTCTGATCCTGACCTGATGGCCCTACTGGGATGTGCTAGCAGTGTTTTTCCGGCCTCGGGCCTGCTGGCCTGAGGCTCCGCTACTGAGAGTAGGCCCAGGAGTTTCTGGGGCCTACTGGTCCAGGGATGGTCCTGTGCTGTCTTCTCTGAAGGAAGAAGCCGAACAATTGAGGATTCAATTAGAGGATGCATCCTGGGCAATCTACCTCACAGTACTGCCGGCTGGCTGAAAGATCCTGGTACTGTGTAGCTGTGTCTTTGGAACTTTTGCGAAGTGTGTTTGTGGTTACACGGTCCTGTTGCAGGGGGCTGTGCAATGGCACGACGGCACTCATCTAGTCTGTGGCAGAGACTGTTGAACGAGCTTTGCACCGGCTGCTAGGTCAGTGAGAGAGGCCTATCCGGTGGTTGCTGAATCCAGTGTGGAAACGGTTTGTCCTCTGGATCCAACCCATACTAAGTGTTGGTGCAGACATTAATGAATAACTCTTCAAGGAGGACCTCAAGACGAATGCAGTAAGATAACAACAGGCCCATATTCAAACCAGCAGTGTGAGTAACATCATCCCGTGCCGGCCAATAAAGGCAGCCAAAGACGGGCACCCAGAAGAAGCCAAGGAAAAGATGCCAGAACCTTTAATGGCGTCAGAACGTTGGAACTAAGGCAAGTATTCTTACCATTAGTTATGCTTTAAGGGTACTTTTGGACATCCTAAATATACTGCTTCAGTCTGGACAACCTTTTAAACAGGTTGCACAATTAATACCTTTTAAAAACAATGGATAGTTTGAAAAATACAATATCTTGGCACAGTTTGGAGACTGAACAATGTTCTGTATGTTGAATTCAAAACTGGTATTGTACTGACCACCTGCAGCAGGTTATAATGGTTTCACACTACAGTTAACTACCAAACAAAAAAACCTTGTCATCTCCTCTTGTGCAGGTTGTAAGCTTAACACAATTCCTTTCAGCAAGTTTTGAATAATAGCTAGAAAATAAATTCTTTTGAATGAGAATTTAATCAAATGTGCACCAAACTGACCCAGGATCTGAATCACTGAAACTGTTATTTCTTTAGCTCTTGTCACTTCATACACATAGGATTCTGGAAAAAGCTAAGTGGGGATAAAAAAAAGACAGATGGTGGAAAGGATCTGGAATCGTGGGCAGAAATGACACATTCTATGTGGATCGCCAAGCTACGAACAAAGCAGAGTCCAGTTCTGTTTATATCTAACAGAATGGCATAATTGTTACATGATATTTGATGACAGCACTGGGAAATCGTGAAAGTAACAGCAGGCTAAATTACTAACTAGTTCCTTCTGGTTGCTACCTCTGCAAGGTGAAAGGTTATACGTGAGACGATCAAATTTCATCTCTTGAGACGGTAAAAACAATAAAATTACCTTGAATAGTCTTACTGCTTTCTATATAATGAGAACAAAAAGATTATTCTTGTCAATTGCCATGAACTATATATATATATATATATATATATATATACACACAGCACAAGTATATATATATATATGTATAATATATATATATATATATATATATATATATATATATATATATATATATATATATATATATATATATATATATATATATATATACAGGTATATATATGTGATAAAAGTTGCTTGCTTTCAAGGTGACCGTCACCTGTTGATCAAGAAGCTCAGATTAAAGCAAACTTGTGGTTTTCTACTTTTTCTCCCCCAGCTCTGTTCAGAACTTAAATTAAATATCAGTACTTTTGGACATGACAGAGCATGGGACTTATCCAAGTGAGATGACAGTTCTAGGTCAGTCAAAAATATTACAGAGAAGTCCAGACAATGGCAACGGTTTGATTAGCTGGGCTTTCTTTGAGCATGGTAGTGTGGAAGTGAAAGGAAAGTAAGCATATATGTCTATGGAGGTCTGCATAAAGGTGCCCTGCTTGGACAAAACAGAGATTCATTTTAAAGTAGACTTAAAGCCTGAAGATAAATATGGCACAGTTCCTGGGAGCCCATACAACCTCACTAAAATATTAAAACAAATTAAAAAAAACACACTGGGAAGATATAAATATACCCAATAAAAAATCTCTGCATCACTTGATTTCTATTGGTTAGATTTTTCCTTCAGGCATGCGCTATTGAAAAGCATTCACAGGCCAGCAATGTGAAGTTAAATTGCTGCCCATGGCACCATGACTGTATTATAATGGCACTTCTCTGTGCCAAGTGACTCTTCACTTCTGGTTCTGATAAAGAGAGGTCCCTTTTTCAGGATGCAGAGGGATGCTGACTTATGATAAGAATTTTTCCTAATGGTGGCAATGGTGTATTTTTTTTAGCTGCGGCTTATACTGTGTGTGTGGTGGGAGCCTATATTTTGGCATGAAGAATATTATTGGCTGAAAAATATTGCTTGCATACCTTTGAAGCCCGGGGTGTGTGATTGTTTAAAAAAAATATATATATATATATATATATATATATATATATATATATATATATATATATATATATATATATATATATATATAAAATCATTTATATAGTTTTTAGTATCTGTATCAACACACCTGGGCCAGGACTAAAAGGTGTGTGTAATGGTTTCAAGAAAGCTGCTTGAAGCTTTTCAAATGCTTTGCAAATGCCTGCAGAATTCATGCCTATAAGAAAAGACCTCACATAAACTATACGTTTTGGGCCTGAAATTAATTTATGCAATCTGCAATCTGATGTTGCTTCAGTGACAGCAGTGGTATCGCTTATCATAGTAGCAAGTTGCCCCACGGGGGAGGGATATGTCCTTGAAGGGTATCCTCCCAATGTTGAAGGCAGGTGGTCTGGTCTGGTTCAGGTGTAAGGGGTGGCACGCTCACTGTACTTTCTTTCTGGCTACCCAGGCTTGTGCATGTATAACATTCAAGGGGGCACCTATTAAGGCACAGTACACATTAAAGAAAAAAGAGAAGCACCAGTCGGCCTGAGATCTTTCATTTTGTGGCAGTACTGCTAAAAAAAAAATACAGACCTTTATTATTTATTTATTACAAATGTTTGCAAGCATCAGCCGGGAGTTTGGGTGGGGGCAAAATGGCCAATTAGGGTCACAAAAGCCACTTGCAGAGCTACAAGCATGCTGGGTTTGGGTCAAACTCATGTTTATCTCAAACCTCATCCCTAAGTGACAGTAAGTGACAGTGACATCCTTAAACCCACACAGCTGTGTCATTCATTCACAAGGGTCTGTGAATGAATAAACTACAAGTCCCGTTTATTGCTGTATTTTCTTTTTCAAATTATTTTTTTTTTATATGAAAGAGTCAAAATGAAACATACAAATAATGTAACCAATGCAAGACATAAGGGAACATGTAACAGTATACAGTACAATGTACATCTGTGGTGTGAACAGAACAGGTCTGGGGGCGAGAAATAGACAGGCTACAGCCAGTAAGGAGAGCCAGTGTTCTGTATCCAATATATGTGCCCTTATGGCCTGTAAATCTCTAAGTGGGTAGGTTTCTGGGGTACACAAACTGAGCAGCAAAACACACTGAGATTTCTCTAAGGAGTTACAGAGTTAGTCTGGTTGAAAAAAAGACACAAGTCCATCTAGTTCAACCAATAAAAAGTGGGTAAAGCTCAAACCAGTTAATCGCATGTCTCTGAATGTCTCAACTAAGAGAATGATAGATCAGGAAGAAAAAGAAGGAAAGGCATGGTAGAATAATTATTGCTGCATTTTAGGCTAACATATAATGGAGGGGGTACAGTATTATTGAATGTTTGTAGTCCAGCATTGTACTGTTTGATTATTTATATTTATTTCATGTGGAGGGTTATATTTATGTATATGTGGGGTGTTTCACAGAAGTGAGAGCTGCTGGAAGGTGTAGTTGTGGTTAATTTTGTTTATTAGGTGCATGGTATTGAGCTGCATGGTTATATTCATTATTTACAAGTCCCATCTGCAATCGCAGCACGCATAGTTCATTCATGCTACATCTAGTTCTCTAACTGAAAGTTCTTGCAGAGGTATAGACAGAAAGCTGCAGGGAAGTTGTGCAGGAACCTGACATTGCGCCCTCGAGTCACTGGTCGTGGCTGCAATACTTTACAGACTCCTGTGTAAAAAAATAACAATTGCACATTTTTTACCTGAAAAAATGTGTGTCTATTATTTTTTACCTAAAGGTGAAATTTGCCTTTAACCCACCTGGCGGTATTCCCGAGTATGGCTCGGGGTTAAATTTCAGTACCATTAGCGGTTACCCCGAGCCACTTACCTTGTCACCAGGATCCTGCAATGTCCCCCTGCTGTGTCCCCCGCCAGATAATTCACGCAAAGCTCTGTGTGCCGGGCTCCGTTCTCGGCAAATTCAAAAAGTACAAAAAACATAACACATACAGTACACTGAAATCTGTAAGATTGCATTACTGTATCAAATAATTTCCCCTCCCTTTTGTCCAGTGCCCTGCATGCATTTTTATATTATACAGTATATACTGTTCTTTCTGCCTGGAAACTTGAGAATGTCCATGGCAACCAAAAAGTGTCCCTTTACATCAAAAGTGGTTTAAGACCAGCTAGAAAACAGCAATAGTAAATTAGAGGAATTGCAGAATTGAGCGATAGTGATTCGTGGGGAAATTCATTTTATTATTATTATATTATCATTTTTTATAGTTATTTATTATATTATAATTTATGATTTAGTGTTTCAAACTTTATCATACCCGCTTTGAGATTCAAAAATCTGACATCATACCACCAGGGAGGTTAATGAAGTTTCACTAAGCTCTAAGGCAAATTTCCTTGCAAAATTAGCAGCCTATGGGGTTGATTAACTAAATTTGAACTGGAGTGTGCAGCTCTGTATGATAGCTAATCATCTTTTAACTAAAGCTTGTTCAATTAAGCTTTGAGAAAAAAACTGGAAGCTGATTGGTTTCTGTGCAGAGAGGCACAAGATTTTGCACTCTCAAATTTTTGTAAATCCATCCCTTTATGTTTCTGTGGGGGAGAATTACTAAAACTGGGGTGCACATTTAGGCAGTCACCAGAACATTTGCCTCTATTGAAATATTCCACTGCTCTCTTTTTCTCATGGCAACTCTAAAATGTAGGATTTCCTTTTACTTTATGTCTTGGAGGCAATATTAGGGTGAGTGGTCTCACCTAAGGCCTCGTACACACGGCCGAGTTTCTCGGCAAAAACCAGCAAGAAACTTGCTGTTTTTTTTTTTTTGCAGAGGAAACCGGTCGTGTGTACATTTTTAGACTAGGAAACTGTCGAGGAACTCGTCGAGCCAAAAGGAGAGCATGTTCTCTTTTTCCTCGACGGGAATGGAGAAAATTGGCACGTTCGAGTTCCTCGACAGCCTAACAAGGAATTTGACGAGCAAAACGATGTGTTTCGCCCGTCGAGTTCCTCGGTCGTGTGTACGAGGCTTCAGTCCAAACTTTCCTTACTTTATCCCAAAATAAAAAGTTTTGCTTATACAAACACTTTAAAGTAGATGTAAAGCCTAAGGGTCGGTTCACATATATGCAAATATAATATGTGAAATAATAATGATATTCATTAAAGCTGTTCACATATATGCGGTGCATTCGCAGTGCAAATTTAAAAAGAGTCCTGGGCATTTTCATAGCACTGCGGTGCAGTTCAGGTGCAAATTGCAGGCTCATTGAGTTCTATGGGACCACTTCTGAATCGCACGTGTTCAGTTGCGTTCAAGATTCAGTTTAGGATTTAGTTCAGGATTGCTCTCCTACTACAGAAGTTGACCCCCCTTTATCTATTATGTATTAGCACTTAAATTGCAGCTGTGCCAAAAATCTGGTCCTGGGCCTTCAAAAACGCACCTGAACCACTGAACAAATGCTTTTTTTATTCGCAATGAAAACGAACAAACAATTTGCACTGTATATGTGTGAACCCAGCCTAACAGTTACGTTTCTAAAGTTTTAACTATCATAAACAATTGCCATTTAAAAAAAAAAATACACTTTTTGATATCCTTTTTTGACTTCCCAGCACTGTCGATCTTATTCAGTCTCTTCTAGCTACTCCACTGTCTAGTAGCAGTTGCTCCAGTTTTAGCTGCACATGTTTGGTCAGTGCAGGTATTGGACTGATGCCCTAAATGTTGCTGCAATGCTCAATCTGACTTGCCTAGATGACATAAAAAGAATGCGACACATTCTTTATAGGAATTAATAATTTATTGTTCCAGGTTCCATGTCTCTATAATGTATGTATCCAAGATGGTGAAAGCACCTGGTGACCTTATACAGTATATGTACCCATGTTTGCTGACTTTTTGTCAACTTATGTGAATTATAAAACATTAAGTTAACTGCCAGATGGAACAGGTTGGTCATGAAAAATCGCAGTCACATAACTGTTAACTTCCCCACAACTCTTGTTGTGTATACCAAGATCATCATAAGTAACTGGCTTTACTATTTTGTATGTGGACTATTTGGCTTTAACTAAAAGTTTTAATTACTGCCAGTTAAGACTAATTTGTAATAATTTGTCTATGTGTGCTTAAAGCGGTATTAAACCCAAAACCAAAAATGTAATATATTGTAGCTTACCAGTCATTAGATGTTGTGGCTGCATTAGTTCCTTTTTTTTAGGCTTTTCCCCTCTGTTTTCACCTTGTAATCTGGCCAGTAACACACCTCCTTTATCTGAGTGCCCCCACTCTTTATGAAGGGGGCACAGGAGACAGCAGCACTGTCAGCGTGGGGAGGGTAGTTTTAAATGTACTACCAGATATAGATATACAGTAGCAACATAATGAAGCCAAAGCTCTGGCTAATACTTTATCAGTTACAGCAATTTTCTCCCTTTGGGATAAAGGTTTTACATACATAAATAAAAGCTGATCATTGTAAGCATTGTAAGCACCCCATCATTGTTAAATGGTTTGTCTCATCCTTGTAAACTGATACATCTGGAAGAGAGCTTGTTCTTTTGAAAAACAACCGACTTCCTGGTTGGGTCATAAGATGAAAATAAAAGAAAGAAAGACTAAAAAATTAAACTAATGCAGACATCACATCTAAGAATTGGTAAGCTACAATATAATAAATGTGTGCTTTTGGCTTTTTAACTAATTTCTTTGAATTTAAATGAAGAAACATGTCATCTAGGTTTACTAATCCTTAAATGCGTACAGTTTTAAAAAAATATTTGGGTGGAGTTTCCTTAACATAGCAAAACTTAGCCTTGCAAATACTGTTTGCTTTTAATTCCTCTGGGACTATCAGCCTGAAAAATACCCACAGCCGCATCAGCTCTAAAGTAACCTGTTCCAGTTCAGTAGCACTGTAGATTGAGTGAAGCATGTCAAATGGAATTATAGCTTCTTCTGTATATAGCGTACAGCTGTCCATAAGGCATGAGAGTTTTTCATGTCATATGGTTTTTGTTTTTATGTTTTCACAGTGCAGTGTCACCTGCTTTAGCACGCTTTTATAGGTACCAATGTTTACAGTTTCATGATTGCAGGAGCAATCTAATGGGAAGACTTCTTTCTCCAAGAGGCTGCTAGCTACTGTAGCTGGGTAAAACACAAATCCTTTGTTCAGAGTGGGAAGATCCTTTGGGGATATAAAACTCACTCATCCAGAACCAAGCAAGAGGTGTATTTTTTTCTGAATTGTTAACCGAAGTGTAAAAGTTTGGCCAATATATTCACACTTAAGCACATGTGAATACTGTCTACAAACCAGGAATGGTAATATCATTCTTTGAGAGATTTTGGGTTCCTTGCAAAAAGAAGGACATAAAAAATTATTACACTTCCAAAAGCATGACTTCAAAGACATCTCATAAAGAAAAGGATTTTTCAGGGGGTTCAATAACAGCTCTTTTTACAGACACTGACGTCCCTTCTGGGAAAATAACTTTCCGCTAAATTGCTAAATTATAGAAAATCCTTATGGAAGATCACTATAAGAAGATGGTCCTAGTCTAATAAAAAATGTATTTACTTATTATGTTTGAGAAGTAGGCAATGATGACTTAGTTCAAAGACAAGTATGTTTTTAAAAAAAAAAACGTACAGAGCCAGAAAATTCTTAGGACAGATGCAAGACAAACTGCAGCCAAAGACATAGGGGCAAGGTTAAGTCAAAACAGGGGCTGGGCAGGAAACCCTCAGAAAAAGACAAATGTTGGGGTACAATTAGACACAGAACAAAAAAAAGTACAAAGTTGTGTCACCATTGTTGAAAAGGCACACCGTAAACTAGTTGCATACTATGGCCCGGATTCAGGTAGATTGGCGCATCTTTCTGCCGGCGTAACGCATCTCATATGCGCTACGCCAACGTAACACAGAGAGGCAAGCAGAGTATTCACAAAGCACTTGCTCCCTACATTACACCAGCGTAAAGTAAATTATTCAGCGTAAGCCCGCCTAATTCAAAGTAGGTGGACGGTGGGCGTGATCCATTTAAATGAACCGTGACCCCATGCAAATGATGGGCCGAACGAACGGCGTATGCGCCGTCCCGTTGACGCTTCCCAGTGCGCATGCTCAGAATCACGTCGGAACGAATGCCTAAGATACGTCAAATCACTGAACGTAACCTATGCCCAGCCCTATTCACGTAGTCCTATGTAAACGATGTAAAATACGATGGCTGTTCCGTGGTCCATACCTTTGCATGGGAAGCGCCTCCTTTAGGTGGAATAACTTTACGCCAGACGTACGCCTTACGTAAACGGCATACATTTCTGTGACGGGCACAATTACATTCATGAATCAGCGTATCTCCCTCATTTGCATATTTGCAATGAGGCAGCCAGCGTAAATATGCGCCCAAGATAGGCTGGCGTAGGAAAGTTACGTCGTTCGGAGGGAGCCTATTTTCAGGCGTATATAGTTCTATGGGCACGGCGCATAGATACGACGGCGCACATTTACACTGACGCGGCGTATATGTGTGGACATCCATCATTTCCTGTTACAACTAAACAGTACCATTTTGCATCTCCAAAAGTTGACCACAACATTGATGGAGGTGATTATTCAATCAAGACAAAAGCATTCAGAATCACTCAGTTGATTTTCTCCTTCTCTGCCTATCTCAAAATACCTGATTATACGTACAACCATTGTTAGCGCAATGTAACAAAAAGTTGGTATCACTTGAATGTTTTTGTTTGTAAAAAAAAAAGCAAAAGAATAGGCACGCCTCTAAGAGCAGGATATGGAAAATGTGTCATCTCACCAGAGCTTCTACTAGTGAGGATAAAACTGTATTACGAGGCACTCCTAGGCAACACTCCACATCAGAGGCTTGATTTAAAGTAGAACTATGGGCAAAACTTTTTTATTTTGGATAGAGCAATGGATAACTATAATCTGTCAGATTTTTTCTGCCATCTGTGTCCTATTGCAGAGATTTTCCTTCACTTCATGTCCCATAGCCAAACAGGAATTGTAAGGAAATCCCTGCAAATGAAGGAAATTATTTGGGGATCCCCAGGTCACCAGAATAAGTATCCCCATTAGAAGATTTCCCCTCTATTACTTTTCTCGGAACAGCCCGAAATTTGGGCTTTTTTTTACTTTCTCTTTCAATGATAATGGTAAACAGGACAAAGAGAGAAGGTGAATCTTCTTAACGGGGACACAGGCAGCAATAAACATTGACAAGTGTTTTAATTCATCTCCACTCCATGCAAAACTAAAAAAAGGTTTTGCCTTTAGTTATACTATAAAGGTAACTTACAGGAGCTTATTTAGAGATGGTTCACACAGGGGCAACACGACTTTGTGCGCGACTTTGCGAGGCGACTTCAGCGCAACTTCAGCACGACTTGGGTGACTTACAAGGCGACTTCAAGTCGCCTCCAGGACCGGCGACTTTGGCTGTGGCCAATCAAACAACATTCAGCTCTGTGGGAGGTTGCTTCAGTTAAGACAGGGGATCCGACTTGGAGGCGACTTTCATTGAAGTCAATGGGATACAAGTCACCTAGAAGTCGCCTTGAAGTAGTACAAGAACCTTTCCTGAAGTCGGAGCAACTTCAGTAGTGTGCATTAAGACGGCTCCCATTGACTAACATGTAATTTGACATGTCGCGTGACTTGGGGCGACACAAGTCGCCCCCCAGGTCGTGGTAGTGTGAACCAGCTCTTAGAGACAGATCAGTGAACGTTTCAATAAATGTTCATTTTGCAAAGTGTGTGTTAACAAACACAAGTGCAAGTTGGTAAATAAGGTGATTATTTTTATTTTTACTTGCACATGATTGGATGAATGAAGTCAGAGAGCTCCACCTCATTCACTGAGCTCTGGGGCAAATTCCCTTGCAAAGTGAAACTTTCCTTAAAAAGTGAACAGTTTATTTGCCTTAGCTAATTAGCTAATCAACCCCATAATGCTAAACACAAACCTTCAGATATGTATTTCTGGACCATGCACTATGAAGGCTACAATTAAGGGATGTTGTCTGTATTTTACTTGTATCTGTATTGTGCAAAATCTCTGTGTCCTTTCTCTAGATCAACTTTTTTTAAATGATGTATCTGCTACAGAAAGGTACTTTCCAAAGAATCCTTTTTTTTAAGTTCAAGGGCTTAAAGTGGTTGTAAAGACCAAACAGTGTTTACCTTCATGCATTCTATGCTTAAAGGTAAACAACCTTCCATGTGCTGCTCCCCCCACAGCCCCCCCTAATACTCATCTTAGCCACCTCTCGAATCAGCAATGTGCATGGGAGCTTTGGCTTTCCAGAGTCTCTTTTTCCTCATTGGCTGAGACAGTAGCAGGAGCCACTGGCTCTCACTGCTGTCAATCACAGCCAGTGAGCCAATGAGGAGAGTGCAGGGGGCGGGGTCGAGCCATGGCTCTCTGTGTCTTATGGATGCATAGAGCGTGGCTCAGGAGCGATGTGTACAGGAGCCTCGGCTGTCCAGAGTCTCTTTGTCCTCATTGGCTCAGACAGCAGTGGGAGCCATTGGCTCTCAATGCTGTCAATCAGAGCCAGTAACCCAATGAGGGGGCGGGGTCGAGCCATGGCTCTATGTGTCTTATGGATACAGAGAGCGGAGCTCAGGAGTGAACACACATCAGTGCCCCCCATAGCAAGCAGCTTGCTATGGGGGACACTGGACAAGGGGGAAAAGCCAGGAGTGCCAGCTGATTACAGGATGTAAACAGAAGCCAGTTATTGGCTTTTTTTCCTCACACTGATAGTGTGAGGAGAAAAGAAGAAAGCCCATAACCAGCTTCAGTTAAAGGGACATCAGTCCCAAAATTTCCCACCAGTGCTGCTAATCAGTGCCCACCAGTGCCACCTATCATTGCCCAAATATATAAAAAGAAAAGGAGGGTGCACCGACCTTGTGCATTACCAAAGATAAAATGTATTTAAAATTGTAACAACAAGAGTAATACTCACAAACAAGCTTTTAGAAAAAGGCTTATCAATGCTCCAGCAATTTGGAACCATGTCTCTAGACACCTGCAACCTGGACCAGATTTTAGGCGGAACCAGATGGCATCGCAGATAGCTTACGCTTTACAAGGGAGAACCCTCTTCATCAGAGTGACAGCAATAGTAGACTGACTAGGTCTAGTATTTCCCATATCACATTGTAGCATAATACTGATTGAATGTTGTGTTGACCTATCAGTGCCCACAGGGGCCTCATCATCAGTGTCACCTATCAGTGCTGCCTGCCTATCAGTGCCCATTAGTGCCACCTATCAGTGCTCATTTGTGTCACCTATCAGTGCCCATGAGTTCTCATCAGTGCTACCTATTAGTATAGCCTATTAGTGCCTTTCACTGTCACCTATCAGTGCCTATCAGTGCCACCTATGAGTGCAGCCTCATCAGTGCCTATCATTGCCCATCAGTGCAGCACATTAGTGCTTATCAGTGCAGCCTCATCGGTGCACACCAGTGCAGTTTCATCTGTGCACATCAGTGAAGGAGAAAAATTACTTGTTTGCAAAATTGTATAACAAACTATGTTTTTTTTTTTTTAATTGCTTGTCTTTTTTTGTATGTGTTGAAAAAAAAAAAAAAACACAGTGGTGATTAAATACTACCAATAGAAAGCTCTATTTGTGTGAAAAAAAAACAATAAACACAATTGTCATTCAAAGTGTGACAGCGCTGAAAGCTGAAAATTGTCCCAGGTAGGAAGGGGGTAAAAGTGGCCAGTAGGTAAATGGTTAATATAATTTTAATTCACCAGTCTTCAATGGCACTCTAATTTCATCTGTGAATACTATTGCAGACATATTTTAGTTTTGTTTACAAGTATCAATATGGCTCTACTCTCAAAAGAAGAAAAGAAAGTGGATAATGATACTTAAATCCTAATAGTGCTTTTATAATCGACCTTTGGAATAATTAATGCGTTGCCTTTTTCAGGACTACACTTTTCAAATCATGAGTTTAGTCAGTTTATTTTATAATGTAAGCAACTTACCTCCTCCGCAGGACTCTGAGCACTCAGAGAAGCCCTCATACTCCCAGTCATAGAGCTCATCAATATCTTTTATTTCTCCATATTCCAACTCTTCTTCATCTGGACTGTACTCTACAGCTTCTCCATTGCAGGGTCCACTGTAACAGGTTCTTTGATTGGTAGGCTTTGGTCCTTCACACTCATCAAGTGGAAGATCAGCGACTGTTTGAGCAAATGACAAAAGCACCTGGCACTTTATTGTTCGTTGTTGAATACCAGCTCCACAGCTAACACTACATGAAGACCATGGTTCCGGGATAAAACTGTAAAGCGGAAACCAAAACGTTAAAGCATCTGAAGAACTGACTAAACAAATAACAGAGCTATAACTTTGAGAACAACATGGGACATATTTAAAAAAAACTATTTATACAGCAGTCATATGCAGAAAGCCATAACAAACACAATTTACCAGTTTGGAGCTGTCATAACAACTGATCAAAATCATCATACCCTGTTCTATTTTTCTTTAAAGTGGGATCCACTTGTTTTTAAAAAAAAAGAACACTAAATATATAATAGTGTGCCTGCACATGTGGGCCCAGCAAGTGGAACTGAAGGATTATATAGCCTTTTCTTTCTGGGTCAGTAGACTACATTTACCATTTGGGAAAATGGAGAAATGCAATGGATTACATTTTGGACAGATATGTCTACGTTGCTTCCATGTGTTTTATTACAGTATATGACATTAATGGTCTGTTTGGACATTTTGTGTAATATTTCTAAAATATCTGGACTGATATGCGTGTCCGTGTGAGCAGAACATTTACCTAACTTAAGGGGTTAATTGCCCATACTGATTACGTGATATTATTATGTTTGACACACAATTAAAATGAAAAATTTGCTCAACTATAACTATATAGAAATTGGATGTTTTTTTTCTTTTTTTTTTTATGTCTAAACACTATCCAATACTGACTGCCTAGCGTCCTTTAAATTTAATGAGGTGTTTGCACCTGAGACTTGTAATAAATATACAGATCTATGTATATGGTGCAATAGTATATAACTGACTGGAATAAGACAGAGCTCAGGAGTGTATTATTTTACCATGTATAGTTTACTAGTCCCAATAGCTCCCGTTTAGTGAAGCACTAAATACCTGCTTTGATTTAGTCTGGCTATTCCATAATACAAAAAGCTTTCTAGTTATTACAAACAATTTAGTCCTATTTGAAGTAGAATAAATTGGTTTTTTATAAAGTTCTATGTTTGCCAACAAAATGCTTTGATTACCTTGATTAATACATTGGTTTTTGAACAAAGTTAACCTCAGCAAGGAAAACTATTTTATAGCTGGCAGTAGAGGCTTCCTCACATGACTTTTGCCGATACACCTAAGTAATTGTCCATAAATACTACCATAAATGGTTGTAATTTTATGTATTCCATTGCTTCTCTACAAACATGTCTAATTGTAATGAAACCATTTGTTTTCCAAGATTTTCTTATATTTGGCATTTGGTTTAATCCAGTGATTATCCAAACCTAAAGCAGAACTTTTTTTTGGGATAGAATAGAGCCAGGTTCTCGATTTTGCCCACATTGCATAGACTTTTTTTTTTACTTACTTTCTGTACTTTTTTTTTTTTTTTTTTTTTTTTTAAAGTGTATTTTGTGCGTGTACTCGAGAGAGGAGCCGGACTGCAGGAGTTGGGAGTAGGCAGGCCTCCCCCAGAGGCAATCTGCCACCTTTCTCCATGCCCCGGGTGGCAATGGCAGGTGTGTGAGGGGGTCCTCCCACACATCCCGCCCTACCTGCTCCGCTTTGAAGCCCAACGGGGCAGAGGGACTCCCTATAAGGGAGTGAGAGGATTAGCCCGCTCAACCAGCCCCGTTAGTCCTTCGCCTCTCTTTTTAGAGACCGCGTGGTCAAAGTGCGTGATGTTAACCCAATTTCGAGTGCGTGTAAGTGTGGTGGTTTTTGTGGGAGGGGGGTGGGCGTACTAAGCGCAGGCTTACCTCGCATAGCACACCCACCAGGAGCCGGGCTGAGACCACCAAACTCAATTCACATGTAGCCGAGACCGGGATCCGAACCCCTAGCTGCAGAGGTGAATGGCTTGTCAGCGCAGTGCCAATCGCGTTGAGCCACCGCAGCTCCTCTCCTTTCTGTACTTTTGATAGAAGCTTATACCAGGACAGAAAGTAAGCTGAAATCCCACTGCTAACAGTCAAATTAATAGAAGGAGAGGAGAATATCCAAATGGGGACATGTATGCTGGTCATAACTATCAAGGTGGAAATTCTCCCTAATTTGGGAAGATTTGCTTTTATTTCATGTTTTGTCATCAGGACATGCATCTCCCCTGTTGGGATAGAAGCAGCAAAAAATCTGACAGAAGCTATGATAAAACATAGTTGGAGTTGTTCTTTAGGGCCAGTTCACACCAGATGCGGTTCCGTTCAATTCGTGGGAACTTATTTCTGAACTAAAAATGCAAGACACAGTGGTTTTCATGTATTCTAATGGCTCTAGTTCACACCATGCAGTCAGTTTCCGGTGCAGAAACTGACTGCATGGTGTGAACTCGAGCCATTGGAATACATGAGAACCACTGTGGATCATTCTCTTGGACTAGAGAAATGCCTCACTCTAATAGATAACTGGATGACAAACAGTTATCTTAAACTCAATGGTTCGAAAACAGAACTTCTCCTGTTTCACGCTAACTGGAAAAATCACCCCGCGTCAACATGGACTCCCCCGCCCATTCTGGGTAAAACTATCACCCCTAGCACCAAAGTCAAAAGTCTCTGAGTCATTTTCGATACCTACATGACAATGGATGCACAAATAGGGTCAGTAGTCAGCGGATCCCACCATCTGCTGCGCCTACTACGCAGACTCACGCCCTTTATCCCGAAAGAGGACATTGCAGTCGTGGTGGGAACAATCATCAATTCCAGACTCGACTACGCAAATGCCCTCTATCTAGGACTCCCCAAATACCAAATCACTCGTCTGCAAGTCGTTCAAAATACGGCCGCTCGACTAGTGACTGGGAAAAAAACATGGGAATCAATCTCACCTTCACTGAGATCCCTTCATTGGTTGCCAGTAAAAGACAGAATCACTTTCAAGGCACTCTGCCTAATACATAAGTGTATTCAAGGCAACGCCCCCCAATATCTATGCGAAAAAATAAAAGCCCATAACCCCAATCGCATTCTGCGATCCAGCAATCAAAACCTCCTCCAGATACCCAAGGCCAGATACAAGTCCAAAGGAGATCGAAGATTTGCAGTCCAGGGACCTCGCCTGTGGAATGCACTACCAACCACCATCCGACTGGAGTCGGACCACTTGGCCTTCAGGAGAAAGATTAAAACCCATCTCTTCTGAGGTCAAGGGGTTCCTTACCCATGAAATGAATACAGCGCCCAGAGGCGATTCAGTTTGCATGTGTTGCGCCTTACAAGTCTCTCTCTCTCTCTCTCTCTACATGGAAATCACTGTGCATGCATTTTATGCAGAAAAAAGCGCACAGAACTAATCGGAACTGCGTCTGGTGTGAACTAGCACTTAAAGTTTATGCACAGCCAAAAATTCTATTTCAGTTGGGGTCACAGTAGTTCTTGATCCCTTTCTAGTTTTTATACTGTCTGTGTCACTTCAGAATGATTCCTCTTAAGGCTGGAATCACACCTATGCATTTTTAGTGATTTTTGCATTTTGCAGATTTGCACTACAGTCCATGTAACATGGTTTCCTATGGAACACGTTCTGTAGTGCAAATCTGCAAAATGCAAAAAGCACAAAAATTGCATAGGTGTGAATCCAGCCTAACTTTCCATCCCAGAAACAATGCAGAATTGAAAGAGATCTCTCAAAAGTTATCGGTTATTCTTTCTTTGACAGTTGACTTGATAAAAAGTTTTTCATTGAAACATTTACTAAAAACTGGGATTTCCCTTCAATTTCTGTACCTTCTCCACTCTATCCAAAACTACTGGCTTGATATACATTTTAAGCTTTAGATAGGATATAGTGGGAAAATTGGAAACACTTTCCTGAAAGCTTCAAGTTTTCTTTTGTTTGTAATGAATAGTACAGTAATAGATGAACAATCTTAGACAATATCCCATTGATTATGGCCATGCTGCCTCTGCTTGACTCCCCAGGATGTGCAGCCATTCTAACCACCAATACACAACAACAATTGTTTCTGTTTTAACTAGTAAGATGAGTAATTAATCACTTTAAGTATTTGTTATGGCTTCAGAACATGTTATACTGGTGGGATGGAGGGAGCAAGGCAGAGCAGACTGACCAGGCTCAGTGCCAGATATGAGGATAGCTATAAAATGTGAAATGGAGACAAGTACTAAAATTGTATGTAGGCTTAGCTCTTTTGTTTTTTGTTTTACTTTTATCTGACTTCGCTGGCTACATGCTTGTTCTGAACACCTTAACTTAATGTACACAATGCAATATATTAGCTCTATTGCTTTTGTAATGCCTGAAAAACAGCATGGCATAAGATTTTCCTTTTATTTACAACCCAAAGTTACAATTAGCTACCATAATATTAACTGCTAATAAAGCAGTATGTGTTGCTCACATGTCATATTGATAAGTGACATTGTTCTATTAAAAGAATAGAGTGAATCGAATGTCAAAACTTTTTTAGTTTTGGCTGGAGCATGGAATGATTGAAACCCCTTTTAGGTTTGTTGTCATTTGTGTTTTATTGGGGAGATTACCCATTACTTCCTATCCTGTAAATACAACATCACGTTAGGGAGAACCTCTCCAACGTGAGGGAAATCTCCTTAGCAGAACACTTGTCCCTGTTGGAATATTTCTCCACAATCACAGTGGAGATAATGATCACCAGGACAAATACAAATAATGAATCTTCCCAGTGGGGACACTGACAGGAGCGTTAACCCTTCACAATTCTTTCCAAAACTAAAATAAAAAGTGTTGGTTTCAGATACATTTTAGGGTAAAGGTAAAAAAAATTGATCAAACACCATCTGTTACCTTTAGAACCCTATAAAAGTTGTGGTATCTGATACATGTGGGTCACAGCTACTGTACACAATTCTACCTACCTCTAATTCCATTATATAATGCACATGGGGTTTTATGTGTGTATTCATACACCTGACTGTAAATTGTTTCCAAGCTGGCCAAGCATGGTTACTCAAATTAAAACATAATAAAAGACACTAGTTTCATTGTTCGTTGTAGCTATAAAAAGGCGCACGTAAAGCCCAGCATCATATCCATTCTGCTTGCTAATGTGCATCATATAGGAAAACAGACCTGAGCATTGCAGTAGCTGCCCACATGTGCTTTGTTTGCAATATAATACAGTGTATATTAAATAGTCCTACACAGCAATTCTACTCCTCTGAAAGGAAAATTTATTTGACTACATCGAGATTTCAATTTCAACCCTGTAAGCTACTGCATAGACAGAGCAAGGAACTGTGCAGATCAAAGCTGTAAATTGCGCTCATTAATCATGCTCCAAAGGGAAACAGTCCTAAGCTACATTTTAATAATAGCATTTCTAGTTTCCTTCCAGAAACACTGTGGTTTCAGTGCTGAGTACTCTAGCATCATTTCCTTTTAGTGACTTTCCAAAACCTCTACCTGAATAATTACCTGCAAAAGAACCCACTTTATATTTCCTCACAAATCAAATTCACGCCTCTCTTTTCCATTAGATTTCTTTTTTTTAAATCTGATGGAAGGGGCCTGCTAAATAAGAAACGTATAATAAGGTGTACTCTTACTAAAGTGTGATACAGTCATTGTACTTTTACCGCATGGGAGAATGGCAAAACTTATTTTACTAAACTGCAAAAATACAAAGGAAACCACAAGGTTCATTGCTTCCCATGTACATTCACATACATCCCATAGATTAGCATACTTTTTTTATAACAGGAAAGATAGAAAAGTGCCTGCTTACTAAATTGCAGGTTCAACGTTGCCAGAATACTGTGGATTTGCAAACAGGAAAAACATAATTTATCTACAAATCCAAAGTAGCATTAAAAAGGACCTATATTTAAAATATTGAAACCATATATTTACAATCTATTTTGATTAAAATGTCCAAAAGGAATTCATTAGCACAATAACTGGGTTAAGCAATTTGTAAAAATTGTACCTTTTAAATATAATTCCTGTTTAAAAGTCTTCTGTATATGTTACAGTGTCTGGGCATACTAAGTTCTATCCTCACAGGAGTCTTTTAGATGCTTTAGATCATCAGAGGCTTTTCCTGCCAAATCTTACTTTTGATTACTGGATTATATTGATGGTACCTTCAAGGATGGGGTCTAGGAACAGGAAGAGCTGCCCATTATAGCTTTCATAGAGTGGCCGCCTTGTATATATGCAGTACTGTGAAATGGATAACAAAGTGGGCCTAGGCAATACAGCAGATACAGAATGCCTTCAGCAGACTGACTTTTCCAGCACTGTTTGAAGGTTACCTAAGTCTAAATCCACTTTTAGTGGAAAATTGCAGGGTTTGGTACTGCTCTGAATTAAGCTCTAACAATCAGGGCCCTCTGATTCCTCCTGTATTTAATTGTATTGTAACTGTATTGTCTGCCCTTATGTTGTAAAGTGATGCACAAACTGTTGGCGCCATATAATTCCTGTATAATAATAATTAGGGTTGTCCCAATACCGATACTAGTATCAGTATCGGTACCAATACTTCACCAGGGATGGTTGGTGTGATGGGGAGATACAAGCACCAATCTCCCTCTATAGATTTCAATAAAGCCTGATAGCAGCTTAACCCCCCCCCCCCCACCGCGGCTTTCAGCTGCTTTAGTGAAATTTGTACATCAGTGCTTGAAACTCCTCAAAGCCACATGATCACCGCTGACTGTCCCTGTATCCTCCTCCAGCCCCCTGTGTTCCCCTCCGTTCTGCTGCTGTCCCCTTCCAGTTGTCTTCTGTGCCCCCCTCCAGTTATCCTCTACGTCCCCCTCCGTTCTGCTTTCCCCCCTGTTCTGCTGCCCCCCCCATGTCTGGTTTGAAACATATCAGCGGCAGTGCAGTTAGTCGGTACCTACCTTTGATGCCTTGATTTTATACTTTTGAATAAAAGTGAATATTTGGAGTGTGGCTATCCAGATATTTTCTTTTCATTATCTGCTGTCCCCCTCCTCGCCCCCCTCCATTCTGCTGTCCCCCTCCATTCTCCTCCATGTCCCCCTTTGTTCTGCTGCTGTCCCCCTCAGGTAGGAGTCAGTAAATCCAGCTCCTTACTTTTCCGAATGAACAGAGTCAGTGATCACTGACTCTACCCAGTCACATAACTGAAACATCGCAACCTGTATTTACAATGCTTAAGTTTAGGAAGGAGGCTGTGCAGACAGGGAAAGGGCCATCTGTCCATTTTCCTGTCTGAAAAGGGAGATGTCAATGCTCTGGGTTAGCCTGATTCGAACCCTATGCATTTTTCACCTGACTTAACACAATACTTTTTTTTTCTGTACTACGCTCACTGTTGATGATATCTAAATGCATACCTGTACCATCATTGTAATTTTTCTATACCTTGACATTTTCTACAATAAAAATCGTAAACAAAAAAAAGTGGTATCGGGACAACCCTAATAATAATAATAATTGAAAACGTTCTAAGGTGTTATATTAGAGGGAGCAAATCTTCCCCATGTCTGTAGATCACTGTACCTCAAAATGACTGCTGACTCTAATGTAAATAAGTGTAATATCTGTGCAATGAGAACCAGGCAGATTTTCTAAAACACAAGTACATTTTACACAATTAACTACAACAAAATGTCCAAATTAATTTTGTCATTAGGGAAAGGGGAATGTTTAGAACCTTTATTGTGTTTTTATTGTCGGGTGCCTGTTCGGGAAATTTCTTTTCATTTTCTGTACTATCCCTGTGATAAAACTGTCACCAGAACAGGCAGCAAAGATAGATGTTCCAAAAGGGGCACAGGCAATCAACGTTATATCTAGAGTTTTACTTTATTGCATTCATTAGTTTCCTACTTTGTTGGAAGATTATAGGAAAGATACAAAGACAAAAAAAAAAAAAAATTATAGAAGCAAATTTTGCTATACTGGAGACTGGTAAATAACAGGTAACACTTGTTTTAAAATGGATTTAAAAATAATTACAATTGCACAGCAATAGAAAAATAGGATACTTACGAAGGCTCTTCAGATACAGCTGCTGTTTCTTCTAATTCCTGCGCTTGTTTATACCATGGTAACTTGGCCTCTACTGGTAGTTTTTCTGCACATGAGTTAAAAAAAAGCACACGTGGTGAAAACATTGCTTCTTTTACTGGAATTTCATCAAAATCATCTATTATTAGGAAGAAATACCATTAACTGAAAATAAACGCTCATCCAAAACAGAAAACTCATAAAAAAAGAAAAGTCAGTTTTCTACATTTAGCCTCTTTTAGTTATAGTTATAGTTAGATTTTGGCTCTCTTTTGGTTCTGAGCTGCCTTTTCCCATGATGCTCCTCAATTTGACAAGCAAAGGTTGTCATCCAAACCAGTGAACTGGAATGACTTAGACACTGAGATTATAGGTTCCAAGCTCTATTTCCTGAGAAACCCCAACTGTGAGTACATTGTTTTGCAGCCACAATTTTGACATGATGGTAGTTATAGAGGTAGTCGGAAATTGCAGAATACTTTATGCTGACTTGCAATAATCACCGATGATTGCTGCATAAAAGGCTCTATAAAAGAAGCACGCATATATACTAATCACAACCAGATTGGCTGACTATAACAAGATGTGATATCTTTATAAAAACACTTGTTAGTAGCTTGTATGGTGGAAACTTAAACAGAAAAAAGGTGCCTTTTAATATGCAGTACAGCAGTAACGCGTTAATGATGGCACACAGCTATCGCATTACAGCAAGCCAAAGTGTTGAAAAGGTAATATCATTTCCTATGCTTTAAGCAATACATCCGGTTTAATACAAGGAATCTCCTGTCCTTACAAACATATGTTAAAAAGATAATAAGCTGTTCAGAAGCCAGAAACAGCCATATTGAGATACAAAAGAAAACCTATAAAAATAAGTAGGCCAACAATTTCTGAAGACACTTTACAGATGTAATATAAGACACAAAATGGTGTCTGTGAATATAATCATAATGATGCTTTAAACATTAGAGGATGGAAGCAGAGCTGTTCCTTTTAAACAGAATGACGGCCTGCACATGTTTTGCAGAGAGGTGCTCCAATAAGATCCAAAACCCATCTTATCAGCTCATCGACTGCACTGCACGTGAAGAATGAGGAACATATTTTGTTTGGTTATCACTGATGAAAAACAGGACACAGAATGTCAAACACACAGCATTACTCTTCAATTCATTTTTTTTCTTCCAATTAACCGACAATATTCTTCAGGTTTTTCCTCTCAAGGTAGTAATGTTCATGCAAGGAATTCATTAGCTAACAAGGGTGACTGATCTTGATCCAATGTTATGGCAAAATGTTGTTTCTACCATTTCCTCACATATGGATATGGGTTTTATTGTTCTCCTTGTCATGGCTTGAGTAGTGATAGGGTAATAAGCTGCGCCTGCGCTGGCCATGAACGGGGTCTGCTAAGTTGAAAGTTATTTGGGAATGTTGTCAGTTCACATTTTGTGGAGAAGGTGATTGCAAAAAACAGAGATGAGAGATGGTTATACTTGTGATCTGTTGAGGTCTGACCTCTAGTCTTAATGATCTCAGTGTCTAAGGTATTGTGGTTAAAACTTTCAGGTCAAGTAGCCCACAATATATTGCTGCTTTATTTTTCACTGACTGTTTTTGACAAGTAGTTGTGTAATACTTGTCATATACTAACTCGTATTTATCATCATTATTATTGAGACATTAAACTGACACTAAACAGCATTTATTATTAACCATCAACAATCAGGCCTCGTACACACAACCGAGTAAATCGTCGGGCGAGACACATTGTTTTCCTCGACGAGTTCCTTGTTAGGCTTGTCGAGGAACTCGACAAGCTTGCTTTGCATACACACTGTCAAGACAAAATCTCCTTGGGCCAAATTCTCAAAAACCTGTGTAAATTTAGGATTATCTAACTTATGTCATTTAAGTTACGGCGCCCTAAGTTGGTGTCGTAAGTACCGTATTCTCAGCGCATTTGCGCACAAAATTGCGCCATCCTTAACCTAAGTTTCAATGCGTAAGGCGTGGTTATGGCAAGTGGGAATGAAGTGGGCGTGCCTCATTGTAATGAGCCGTGACCCCATGCAAATGAAGTGCCGGCCGTACTGCGCATGCGCGCACGAATCTGGACCTCACTGCGCATGTGCAGAACTTTGGTCATCGCAATCAGTGAGATAGGTAAAAGGCCAAGCGTACTTAGTTTGAAGATCGCCCTGTGTCTAAATAGCCCCAGTCAAACAGACTTCTATTGCAAAAGTATTTCCCTGTGTTCCCTTCCTAAAGCAAGTTGCTTCTGCTTTGAATGTTTGTCAGTGTTTGTTGGTAAGATTTGTTTGTGAGAAAAGTGTTTGTGGAGTTGGAGGGTATAGTTGGTGTTTGTTTTTGCTAATTTGTTCTTTGTTTTGATTGTTTGCCTGTTTGTTTTTGATAAGTGTTTCTTTTTTGGTGTTCGATTGTTTTTTGTTTTCCTTTTTTGCCTGTTTGTTTTTGATAAGTGTTTCTTTTTTGGTGTGTGATTGTTTTTTGTTTTCCTTTTTTGCCTGTTTGTTTTTGAATTTATAGTAGCTGTCTGTATATTTTTTATTTTTGCTTGTTTTTATTTTCTTTGTTGTGTGTGTGTATTGTTGTTTGTTTTTTGGGTGAGTTCCCTGTTGCTGGGTGTTGTCTGTCATGGCTCCCAAGCGCAGGAAGCTTAATTTTACCCTGGCAGAGAAGCATATACTTGCTCAGGGCGTCATTAAATATGGGCGATTTCTCCATGGCCTTGAGAGCCACAACACCACCCCGGCCAGGAGGAAGGAGATCCTTAAAACTATTACCGATCGGATCAATGCGGCGGGGGGGGGGGAGACCAGGACCATCGCTGGAGTTCAAAAAAAAAAAATGACTTGAGGAGCGTGTCCCGGAACAAGCTGGCAACGCTGCATGCCCATACCAGGGGCACTGGAGGAGGGGGACCCTGTCCAGTCAGGATGAGTGAGGAGGAATGGGCAGTGGCCCAGTGTTTCCACCCACAGCAGGTGGTGGGCCTGCCTGGCTTTGACAATGATCCTCTTATGAGGACAGGTAATTTTTTGGAATTTCTATCTGGTGATTAGCATGTGTGGGTGGGGGAAGGGAAGATGTGCCAAGTGTGTGGATCCAACAACCTGTGATTGTTTTGTGTCCTCCCCAGATGGCCAGGAGGTTGCAGCCCCATCAGCCCAGGAGGTGGCAGCCCCATCAGGTCAGGAGGTTGCTGGCCCATCAGGGCAGGAGGTGGCAGCCCCATCAGCCCAGGAGGTGGCAGCCCCATCAGGTCAGGAGGTTGCTGGCCCATCAGGGCAGGCTGCTGCACCACCCCCAAGACAGGCTGATGCAGAGTCCCAAGAAGGGCAGGATTCGCCATGGGAGGGGAGTGCCCACAACTCCCCTAATTTGGATGTTGAGTGGGAGGAGGATGAGGGGGAGGAAGATGACAATATTGTGATTGGGCAGCAAATCATGATGGGCCAAGATATGACCTTTGAGTCATCCCCTGAGGGAACCCCACAGGCGCCCAGCAGTCAGGCCACCATCATGGGTTGCCCCTTCCAACCCTCCTCCAACATGCAGCAGCACCCATGGCTCACTCCAACTCCTCCTCCAAGGCCACAAGCCTCAGGGGCAAGTAGGAGGCCGACCCCGGAAAACAGGGGGGGGTTGGTGCGTCTGCCGGTCAGTCTGTTGAGGGACAATGTCCGGCAGACCCGCAGTCTGTCTGCAATCCAAAAAACGATGACCAAGGTGGAGCGCAGACTGGGTGCAATGAGGGAGTCACTGGGTGAGGTGGCCACCAACTCAGTGGGGGTCATCACGTGTTTGTGGGACCTGAAAAACGCAACAACAGGCATGGCCCAGGAGGTGACTGCCCTCACCCAGGCTGTGCAGGCCAATACCCGGGCTGTGCAGGCCAATACGGCTGACATTACTTCCTGTCTGACAAGGATAGCCGTTGCCTTGGAGGGAAGGCCAGCAGGAGGACAGACACCAGGGGAGGCTCCTTCTTCCCCTGCACAGACCCCCCCTGAAAATACTCCCTCCCCTGCACAGACCCCCCCCCCTGAAAATACTCCCTCCCCTGCACAGACCCCCCCCGTGAAGATCCCCCAGTCGGCCGTGGCCGTGCCCGTGCCCGTGGGCAGCCCAGAAGGAGCACTCGTCAACATCCTTAATTTGCAGGGGTACTTTTGAATTTTTTTTTTTTTTTTTGCTACTGTACTTATGATTTGGTTTATGTGTGTGAATGATGTGTGAATGTGGGGGGGTGGCATTCCTGAAAACATAAGGGTGTCACCCTCAGTTTTGGTGGAGTATGGATCCCCAGGACCAGGGAGAAGTCATCCTAGGTTCCTGAATGGTGTATGAATGCACAGTGACATAATTGGAGCCGTGGCGGGGCGTTACTGCTCCCAAGTACCAAAGGGGGGGGGTACTTGGATCTAATCCAATTCGATGTGCATGTGATGTGTCTGTGCTAGGGACCACAGTGACGTGCATTCATGCATTCTCATTGTGAGATAATTAATGTGCGTTTTGTAACAAAAAAAAAACATTCTCATTGGCATATAAGTAATGTGCATTTTATGTGCAAAGAAAATATTTAAAGGTCACATAATCTCTGTGATTTATTCTGGGCAAAGCAAAAAAATAAAGATAATTAGGGTCCATTTACTGGGCAAAGATGCCTTCAGCCAGTTGTCTCCTTATTACCTGGCCCTCAGCAGTCCGGGTAGAGGGGTTTGGGGGGGGGATTGCCTGGGTGGGGGGTTAGGTCAGGACATATATCAACATGCAGGCCCCTTCTCAAAGCAAAATTATGGAGGATGCAACATGCCCCAATAATTTGGCAGACAAAGTCTGGGGAATACAAGAGTGTACCCCCAGTCTTGTCAAGGCATCTAAATCTGGACTTGAGAAGGCCAAATGTCCGCTCTACTATTGCCCGGGTCTGGATGTGCACCTCGTTGAATTTCCGTTCTCCGGGTGTTTGGGGGTTCCTAAAGGGGGTCATCAGGTGGGGTCCCAACGCATATCCTGAGTCACCTGTAAGGGAAAAGACAGGAGGATATTAGTCATGCATGTGCCCCTTGTGATGTCTGCATCATGGGGGGGGCATACCTGACACCAATGTCACTCACCAATCAGCCAGCTGTCTCCATACACATTCTGCTCCAAGTCTTGGTAGATCTTGGTCTGCCGTAGGATGTAACTGTCGTGGCACGACCCTGGAAACTTGGCACAAACGTGCCAGATGAGGCCATGGGCATCTACGATCACCTGGACATTGATCGAATGCCAGCCTTTCCTGTTTCTGAACAGGTGTTCTGTTTCATGGGGGGCCTGTAGTGCCACATGGGTGCAGTCTATCGCCCCGATGGTCCTTGGGAAGCCAGCAATGTTATAGAAGTCTGTCATGGCTTGCACATGCTGCTCCTCCTGGGTGGGCATCACAAACTGGTTGGTCATGCGCCGCAGTATGGCAGGGACCACCTGATGGACACATTTGCTCATTGTTGACTGCACCATCCCAGCCACACCTCCAGATGCACGCCGGAATGAGCCACTGGCTAAAAAATGGAGGGTTGCCATCACTTTTTGTAGAGGTGTCAGGGTATGGGAGCGTCTGGTTGGGGTGATAAGATCCTCCTGAAGAAGTTGGGTGATCTCCAGGATGGCCTCCCTATCAAACCGGTAGTTGCCAATCACCTCATAATCTGGCATTTGCCAAAGATCACGCCGTGGACGATAAACTCGCGCCTGTGCCCTCATCCTCCTCCTCTGTGCCCTCCTCCTCCTTTGTGCCTGTAAGGCAGCAAGTGCCGTCAGAATCATAGCTGGTCCTGGCATTTTTACACAAAGATCCTTCTCAACTATAGCTCTAAGCTCTAGTCACTACCTACAGCAAACCCTTCCACAGCATGTGTAAAATTAGGGCTGGTTTTATAATGTGGAAATTTAGTCAGAAAAACTAACAGGTGCGCACAGGGCGGAAAATACGGCACACACACTTAATTCTGAGAATCGCCCTAACTCCCTCATTTGCATCTTTGCCTATCAAAAACAGCGGCGAGCCTAGCGTAATTTGCGCCCGGGGATGCGCAGGTGTAACTAATTTAAGTACGGATGAAAATACGGAAATGTTTGCTTAACTCGTTTTGAAGATCGTGCGCAAATATACGCGCCGTGTAAATTTAGAAAACTTGAGTTAAGTCTGCGTATCTCTTTTGAGAATTTGGCCCCTTGTTCTCAAACGCGGTGACATACAACACATACAACGGCAGGGGAAGTTCGATTCCACTAGCACAACTCTTGGGGCTGGTTTTGCTAATCTCATGTCTTTGCGTGTTAAGTAAAAGTTTGGTCAGAAACGATTTGCACTTTTCAGTCTGTTACAGCTTGAAAAATGTGTTATCTCCATTACAAATGCTACTTTTACTCCCGTCTCATACTTTAATATGAGCAAGCGCGGGTTTCTTAGCATACACACGCTCGAGTTTCTCATCGAAAACCAGCCCGACGAGGAACACGATGAGCAAATTCAGACTCCCGTCGAGGAAAAAGAGAACTTGCTCTCTTTTTTGCTCGTCGAGTTCCTTGAAAGTTTCCTCGATGAAAAACGTACACACGACCGGTTTCCTCAGCAAAAAAGCTATGCCACCAGGTTTCTTGATGGATTCTGCCGAGGAAACCGGTCGTGTGTATGAGGCCTCACTGTATTATGCTGTTCATACTCACTCAGTCACTATGAGATTAGTTTTCTGTATTCTGCAAAAAACCTGGTTGATACTGTTGTTCCCTATCCCCCACTTCTGTCCAAGCCCCCAATTCAGCTAGGACGTTTGCAGAGCAGTGTTCAGTGAGTTTCTATGCTAAGTATTTCCTTCCTTTTCACATTTAAGCAGCTCGTGTGACTATACAGTCACACATGTGGGCGTATATGAAAATGAATCCTAAATAAATGACTGCCCACTTACCAGCTAAACACAATGGGGGTGGGATATTACATGTAAATTGATGAAGGCTTCACCTCCCTCTTATTTAACACAAACTGTGACTGGCAGCAATCCACTTACACCATATTATTGCCAAAAAAATAATTAATATTTAATTTCAAATATATATTGGTATAAGGAGTTTTTTTATATATGAATTGTTTATTTTTACGCTGTATTCCAAAGACTGTTTTGTTATTATTTTGAACATGTGACCAGCAGAAGAGGACTAGAAGCTCCTCCTGCCATATATTTCCCTGCAGACAGGCTGGGTAAGAGCTGGGTCATGTGAAAGATGTATATTGATTAGGAAAAAGGTACTTTTTTAAATTAAAATAATTACAGTGCCATCATCCATATACAGAAATAGAAAGGACAATGTAAATTAAACTGTGTGGGCCAGATCCACGAAGCGTGGCGCTTCTTTACGGCCGGCGTAGTGTATCTCAGATACACTACGCTGCCGTAACTTACAGCGTATTTCCCGTATTCTCAAAGAATTTGCGCCGTAATTTACGGCGGCATAGTGTAACTGTGTTGGCGTAAGGGTGCGCAATTCAAATGGATGAGATGGGGGCGTGTTTTATGGTAATACGTCATGACCCGACGTAAATGACGTTTTTTCAGAACGGTGCATGCGCCATCCGTGGGGGTATCCCAGTGCGCATGCTCGAAATTAACCCGCAACAAGCCAATGCTTACGACGTGAACGTCATTCTACGCAAAGCCCTATTCGCGAACGACTTATGCAAACGACGTAAAATTTTCAAAATTCAACGCGGGAACGTTGTCCATACTTAACATAGAATACGCCTCATATAGCAGGGGTAACTATACGCCGAAAAAAGCCTTACGGAAACGACGTAAAATAATGCGCCGGCCGGACGTACGTTCGTGGATCGCCATATATAGCTAATTTGCATACTCAACGCGGAAATAGACGGAAACGCCACCTAGCGGCCGCCGTAAATATGCACCTTAGATCCAACGGCGTACTAAGACGTACGCCAGTCGGATCTAGCCCAGCTTCAGGAGTATCTTGTTTTGTGGATACAAAACAAAGATACGCCGTAGCAACCTAGAAGTTACGCGGCGTATCAATAGATACGCCAGCGTAAACGCTTCGTGGATCTGGCCCTGTGTGTTTAGTATCACTTTAATTCATGTTAGTAATTGATGAGATACTGGTTTAGAAAATCTACAAAGGCAGAGATGGTTGGGCAAAACAAGGTTTTGGGTTAAATAACTATACTTCCAACAATAACTTTACTGTAAACATCCCAGCTGAACAACTGTGGCAGCAAAAGACTTTTCTATGATAACATATTTAAAGGCCTAATAAAACAACCAGGATTCATTAAAGCCCACTCAAACGTTCTGTTTAAATTAGCTAAATACATCCCAGCTGCTTCAAAGCAAAAGGTGTGCAAAATCTTACAGTTTGTTTCCTTTAAAAAGAGGCCAAAGGTCAGAGGACCCCTGCTCTTTGTGGAAAAGCAGTGGTCTATCTGCAGAGTTACGTCACAGAGTCAGACCTATGACTCTCAGCAGGGAGCAAGTGCTTTTCTAATTGCAGAGTTATAGGTCTGATTCAGCAGACCTCTGCAGAGAGACCACTGTTTCCCCATAGAGGGCAATGGCCCTTCTCTAGAGCAAACTGGCAGGGGGATAGCTTTTCTACTCAAGCTGTAGCTATTTTTTTTTAAAGTAAACAAAGAATTTGTGCATCTTTTTTTTTGATGCACCTGGAATGTATTTAGCTAATTTAAAATGAAAGATTCAATCAGGCTTTAAAGATCTGCAAAATATTTATATGGTGTTAAGACGCTGTACATGCCTGTAATTGCTGTCAACTAAAGCTTCGTGCACGTAGATGTCCAGAGGCTGCAAAGTCTTCTAGCGTAACATTTACAGTGCTCAAGGTTCTGTGTACAGCCGCCTTTACAAGTGAATGACTGTACACAGCCGCATTTGTGTAAACACTAATGGATTGTGGATCAGCGTTTACCCATTCATTCATGGAAGATTTCTCCAAACATGAAAGTGGCACGTTTGGGTAAATACACTGTGTGCACATGTCCAGGTAAATGCTGATCGGCATTTACACTACTATGACCAGTTCAGTAATTTACTTTTATTGGCATGTGGAGCTTTCCAGAAGCCAGAAAGTGCCAGTGATTCTCTACATGATTAGTGTGCATGAGGCCTATTGAATATGGGTTTATCCATAATTCTTAATTCCCATGATTGAGATTAGCACACTTTTCTATTAATTAGCAAACATTGTCAGAACCAGGGTCTGAGTACCTGGGCTTTTATTCCTCCCCAAATAAGTCAATGAGAATGTAAAAAAAAAGCTCAAAACAGGTTAATGCAGTTTAGAATGGATGCTTTTGAACAGGGTTTTTGTCCTGGGTTAGCCTCCCAAAAACTTGTATTTACATATTGTTCCCATAAATACTATACTTACAGTAATTTTTTAATTTAGGTTATCCCTCAAGCTGAGAAGATTACTGCACCAGGAAAATCAAATCCTGTATATGACTGTAACTTACAGCAAACATCAACTGTCTCTTCTATACTAGTGATTGATATGTGCATTCGGTATTTAATTATCTATTATGTACTTTTAATTGTATATTAACTAAAGCAGCCAAAATCATTGACACGTTTTGGAACAGCACATATGATACACAGAGTTCAGACCCTAGGTCTCCTTTAAAAATAAAATGGAAAATTCTAGGACCAAGAATATTATATTTTAAACTGATAACATAATACAGCTTTTATCCTAATCTATGTGTATAAACAGAGGTAAACATGGTATTTTGAGGGTTGCTCACATAATGCATTGCTTTTGAAAACTTTTATAATTTAATTTGAAGTAGCAGAGCATAAGAGGCATACCTGTAAGCCCTTCCTAACCACATTCTTAATGAGCAAAATGCTGTTTATAGAACTCAGTGTTTATTTACTACAAGGAATTCTCTATCCAATGGTATCAGTTATCTGTAATAAATGTATATTGTAGTCTTGGTTTTGATCCACTCCTTCTACATATTTAAACCATTTTGCTCAGATTTAAAAAAAAGTTCCATCTATGCTGAGGTGCAATATCTTTAACATCATAAATAAAATATGTAATAATGTAAAATCTGTGCAAGTAACAATCTTCTTGTTGTGTTACATCATATATCGGGGCAAAAGTAAACTCCACTAGGGCTTAACGCAATGGTTCAAATGGGTGCCTGGAGACTTGCAATGATATAAATAGTGTCACAAAAGTATATCCAATTAACAGATATTAACCCCCGCCAAACCCAGAAACCTGTATTGGCTACCACAAGCCCCCTGAAAATTCATAGCTTAAAACATTATTTTTTTTTAAAAATGGCAAAAAAATGATATTTTTTAAAGTGGAACACTATATGAATAATGCGATCATAATATCTTACTGTTTAAATAGAAATTGGAAACTGATAAAGATGTACCTGCAACTGAGGCCTTGTACACACGATCAGTCCAAACTGATGAAAACGGACTGAAGTTCAGTTTCATCGGTTCACCGATGAAGCAGACTGATGGTCTGATGTGCGTACATACCATCAGTTCAAAAACCGATCGAGTCCAACGCGGTGACGTAAAACACAATGACGTGCTGAAAAAAACGAAGTTCAATGCTTCCAAGCATGCGTCGACTTGATTCTGAGCATGCACAGGTTTTGAACGGATGCTTTTGCGTACTAACCATCGGTTTTGACCGATCGGTCAGGCGTCCATCAGTCCGATTTTAAAGCAAGTTCTAAAACTTTGGACTGAAGGACAACAGTCCGATGGGGCATACAGATGGTAGGTTTGGACTGATGAAACTGAACTTCAGTCCGTTTTCATCAATTTGGACTGATCGTGTGTACAAGGCCTAAAAGGTCAAGCACTCCATCTAGTTTCTTATGTGGCAAAATAGGAAAAGACTTGAGGAGTGGCATACACAAGGAGGATCAGAAACAAATATGGCAGATTATGCCACATTGCCCTATCAATGCATTGGCTATAGAATCCAACTATAGGCTGCTTATGGGATGGTATATGGTTCCACAGCTTTTACCAAAATTCATACCCACAACCTTTGACAAATGCTTTTGGTGATGCCAGTCGCCAGCCATCCTCTTACACATATGATAGAAATGCCCAAAGATCAAGAGATTTTGAACTAATCCATATCAGTTAGAATATACAATATTGGGCAAGGGCATACAAAAATCACCTATGGAAGTACTTCAGAACCTAAAGCCATCTGAATGCAGAAACATGCAATTCCACCTCCTGAAATTTCTATTCACTGATGCGAAACAAATTATAGTAAAAGGCATGGTGGTCCTCAACTCCAGCAATCATATGATGACATGGTACTTTATCCATGAAAAAATGGCTGCAATTCTTAAAGATACATACATTTGAGAGGATTTAGTGCCCATGGATAGAACAATAACTCCCTATCGATTTTGATTGCTGTCCTTATGAAGTGGACTAGCTATATGACTACCTTGTTCTGTGGCTTGCTGACAAGGATTCATTCCCTCCCTGGTAATCTTCCCCATCCCTTTACTTGCATCTTTCCACAATATTTTTCCAGCTTATATGTACCGTACTTTGCTGTTCTCAATCTAGACTACACTTTTAAATTGAAGCATACTGCATTGTCAAACATGCTTTTCCTTCGACATGGTTTACGCCTGGTGATTATTCTCTACGTAACAGGTCACACAGTATAGTACCCAACTACATATGTTATCCTATTTTAATTTTACAGAACAGTTACCCTTTTCCTGGGCACCGACAAAGGTCTCAGCCTAATAAAGATAACTAAAAATAGGATAGGACAAGTGTTTATGTCACATAGTTCAGTTGAGCTGCTTTACATACTGTAGTTGTATGTTTTCATTTTATGACCATGTACCTTTCTACTCATTATAAACGCTATGGGGTTGATTTACTAAAACTGGAGAATGTTAAATCTAGAGCAGCTCTCCATAGAAACAAATCAGCTTTCAGTTTTTTTTTGTCAAAGCTTATTTGAACAAGCTGAAGTTAAAAGCTGATTGCCTACCATGCACAGCTGCACCAGATTTAGCACTCTCCAGTTTTAGTAAATCAACCCCCATGTTTTATATTGTAAGCACACTGTTAACTTTCAGTAATAACTTTTTGAAACAGAAACATATACCAGTAAAATACTTGCAGATTGGTAAATTTATTAGTAATCAACATGATGAAGGTCCCTACCAAGCCCTCTTTATATGCTGAAAGATACTGCCATATGATGCCATTATACCTATTTTAAAGAACACCAAATCCTTTTTCAATTCTGGATTATTGTCTGCCATCTCTTTCATTATTAAGAGAATAGCAAGCCAGTACTCAAACAAAGTACAGGGTGATTGAACTGTATTTTGGTCACAACAGTGAAGTTAGAGATCAGAGAAAACCAGTACTAGAAGATGAAATATATAGCTGAAAATCCTGTAGGTAGGTGGTTGGGGTTCCCAAAGCAAGGTTCTAACTAAAGCAATGAAGCTTTAGTTAAAACCTTGCTTTGGGAACCCCATGCCACCAACCATGCCACCCACCTACAGCATTTTCAACCAAATTAAATAGTTATCTAAATAATTTAATTTATTTTTTTATTTAAATAATAAATAAGTAGTTATCTAGAAAAAAAATGTTAACTAAAATTCTTAAAAGGAAAAGTAGCTAAGTTAAAATCAGAACTGGAAAAATACACTGTTAATGTGAAGAAAAGTCAAAATGGGCCTTTCTGATGTTGAATATATGATTTAAGAGGCACATTTTTAACTTAGCATTTATTTTTCAAATATGTGCTTTTTTCTTCTTATGAAAATATAAGCTTTTTTTTAAAAAAATAACACAACATTTTACTTAGGTTTCACATTTATTTGCAAACCATGGTGCCGATTTTCAGCTTACCTTTGATCTTGTAGCAAGGTATGTGTACTGTACATTCTTCCTTGATGTGAGGTTTTGTTTTAGGACTGCATCCTCCTGTGTGTATTCCCCTGTGATCGATGCAGAGAACCACACGGTACCTCAGCCCATGCCCACATGTAACAGTACACTAGAAACACAGACAGGCTTGTTAGTGTCACTAATCAAGTCGTTTTTCAGAAATATTTCAACTTATATTTACACAGCATTTTTTTGTGTTTTATATTAGTTATTTATTTAAATACATGTCTGTATACCAGTTTGTCTGTCAAGAAAAATGAATGTGACTGATACTAATATTTCGGCATTGATTTGAAAATAATACTTTTTTCACTTCATGAACCAATCCAAAACATGATGTGCTTTTTGGCTAATGAGTTTTATCATCTCACAATTTGTTATACAGAGGTTGATTTACTAAAACTGGAGAGTGCAAAATCTGGTGCAGCTGTGAATGGTAGCCAATCAGCTTAAAACGTCAGCTTGTTCGATTAAGTTTTGTCAAAAAAAACTGGAAGCTGATTGGTTTCTATGCGGAGCTGCACCAGATTTTGCACTCTCCAGTCTTCGTAAATAAACCCCAATGTATGTACACAAAAGGCTTCATGCACACAGAATGTTTTTTTCATTCCATGGCTGCTTTTGCTCAAGAGGAGTAAAACACAGCTTTAAAAACTTTCCTACTGCCATATTTTGTATGCATGTTTATGTGTTTGATAACAATGCATCTATTGAACAGAATATTAATTTATTCTGGCCATTATAATACATTAATATGCAAATGTTAATGCACATTTGTCCTTTTTTTTTCCCGCCCAAACGCTCCTCTTCTGAATGCACAGATAATATGTTTATGTGTTTGTTTGTTTTTTTCCTCTAAACGCCTATGTGTACATGGACACATAAGCTAACATAGAGGGGCATTTAGAGGCATGAAAAAAAAATAATTCAAACGCCTATAAAAGCAGCGTTTTTGATGTCCTGTGTGCATGAGGCCTAAGAATGAGAAGATGTTGTTAGGACCTGGCTTACATTTTGGTTGGATCCCAAAGAAAGCAGTTTACGACAGACCATAAAGTAGATTCTGAGACGCTTAAACATTGTTTCCATGCAGTATGTTTGCAACAATATAGAAATATGGCAGTGAAGTAGAACATGTATATAAGGCATTAGGATGATGTCCGTAGATTATATTTTTTCCACTTTACATATTGTATTTATTTCCAAAGATGGGATGTATGGAAAACTCACCGGTGACCACTCCTGAGCCAGCCATTTAGGGCAATCAAAAATATTGCAGGGCTGGACAATAGGCATCTTTGGATTGTACATACATTTCCATTCCTCAACAGAGCTGATATGGCCCTGCATGTCCTCCTCCACACAGGAGACTGTCCGGCTTTGGATGCCTCCACCACAAGATGAAGAGCAAGAAGTCCAGGGAGTACTTTCCCATCTTACCAAAAACAAAGAAAATAGAAAACTGAGTACTTATTATAAATATGTGTTTCTTTATAAATGAAAACATTTAAGACTCCGAATTAAACGGAAAACATATGATTTTGTGCTACAAAGGTCATTCCAATGAATACAGTTAAAGCAGTATTCAACCCACAAATTAAAATGTGCATATTGTAGTTTACCAATCCATAAATGTGGTGGCTGCATTTATTTTATTTTTGAGGCTTTTTTTCCTTGATTTTCATCCGGTGATCCAGCCAGTAAGCCTGTTATTTTTCAACTTCCTTCAACAGACCAAGCTGTCCAGAAAAAGTGGTAGTTATATGGCTGAGACAAACCATTTGCCACTCACAGGGTGTTTACAATGATCAGTTTTTATTTATTCATATAAAACCTTTATCCCAAAATGGGAAAAATCTGCTGTTCTAAATGCTTAAAAAGTGTTAGCTGGGGTTCAGTTTTCTTTGTTAGGCAAATCCGTCTGAATCTGCTAGTGCATCTAACACTACTCTTTCCCCTGACTGGCAATGCTACTGTCCAAGGGTGGCTCCACTGCTCCTTTATTCAGTGGAGACACCCTAAGACAGGAAGTGTTTTACTGACCAGATAACCAGGGGAAAATAATGACACAAATTTAGCCATCTTATTTATGGATTGTAAGCTGCAATATATACAATTTTTGTTTTTTGTGTTTAATACGACTTTAAGAGATCCTAACCTGTAGAAAATGTTCTACAGTACTTTAGAAAAAGATTTGTTTTGGAGATAGTGGGGAAAGAGTACAAGCGTTTTTTTTTGTCTTTCGCCTTTTTTTTATTGCTGCCCCCTGGATTTTCCTTCACTTTGTGATTTAGAGTGGGTCAGAAAAATCTCCCCAATGATGGCAGGGACTACAATAAATAAATAAAATTACAGTGGTTCTAAAAAATGGTGTTCTTATTCCTGCTTATATCTTTGCAGATATTTGCCTTCTTAATGAGATTTCATACTCACGACAAGACTTTCTATTGGCAGAGTAGGCCTTTGACTAGAGGCAGCACACACTAAATTACTTTTGGCCAGTACCATTGTCTTGTTAAATGTTTTCCTAATTTAGCAAAAAAAAAAAAACTGATTAAAGGATCATGCACATGGACACCTGAGTTTGAAACAAAGACACAGCTTCATGTTGTGTACTTTGTTCACATTTTGGTGTGTACTGAAAAATGAAGTACGGGCACCTTTATATTGAGACTAGGTTCTCATACATAGTTGGCTTGCACTTTGTCAGACTAAAGCCCCATACACACTATCAGTTTTCCTGCAGGTTTTTCTCTTCAGGTCTACCAAAACCATGTAGTGCAAGGGCCTGCCTGATTGCATACAAATTGAAACTCTTGAGGTTTGACCTCATATTAAATGGGTTTGGTAAACCTGAAGAGAAAAACCTGCAGGAAAACTGATAGTGGATATGGGGCTTAAAACTTGGTGTGCTCATCATATATTGCTGCAATATCTTGTTCTCCCATCATGAATGTAAAATGCTAAATTTAATTTGAACAAAAAGATCAAATAATAACACAACTTAAAAAAAAAGATGGCATAGTGCTCTACATAGCATTAACAATGCCCATACTGTACTAACAGCGATTATCCTGACAGTGGCTTCTATCATAAGATAAATTCCAGACATCAATAATCACTATAGCATTGCAGGAGGTAGGGGAGTGAGCAAAGAACAGCATCAGAATATGTTGTTTCCAAATTGTCAGCAAAAACACGGATTATAATATGTAATGCTTTTTGTTACAGTGCAAGACAAAGCCTATGAGAAAAAGTGACACGAGAACCGAAAAAGCTTTTGCTACTGTATGTTTTTAAATATATTGTGTAAGGAACAATAGTGAGCATCCGGTTTCCAAGCGAGCTGGATGGGGACTCTCTTTAGATCATTAAAGCAGCTCCGACTTTAGACCTGAAAGATGAGATTTAAAACTAATATTTTTACACTCAGGAGAAGCCAGGCTGGAAGCTTAGGTCATTAAAAAAATGATCTCAGAAGCAGGAGCAATGCAAGAATCAGGTTACTTCAAAAACGACTTCTGACTTCTACTGTGCAGTGGTTTTATTTAACTATTTGTAAACTTTGCTATATGAAGCACCGTGGTAACTTCCAGAGACACATCTTAGTAATCCTAAAATCTAAAATCTAATCTAAAATCTTAGTAATAGTGAAAGAAAAAAAAGAAACTAGGTGATCTCATTTGGCTCAGCACAATGATGTCTTCCAAGAAATTCCTGATGTCCCAAGTTGAGTTGGCTCAATGCATACAGTTATAGAGTGAAGCGTCACCTGTGCATCTGCATCCAAAATGTTTTTTTTTTGGGGGAAATAGTTAGGACCCCTGTCAGAATTTTTGTTGCTGTCTGTGTCCCATTGGGGAGATTTCTCAGAGACAGTTAGGGAAAGAAGGGAAATTTCCCCAAAGTAAGAAACAATCCCCTCTGAGGCCGCTGTCACTGGAACAGCTATTCCCATTGGAAGATTTCTTGTCACCTCAGTTCTGGTGCCAGCTATTTAAAAATTTGATTTCTTATCATTTTCACCCTGGTATAAATGGTAACCAGGATACATGTTGAGGGTACATCTTCCCAGTGGGGCACAGCTGGGAAAAAACTGGCTAAGGTTTTAATCATTTTGGTTGTAGCGACAATTGAAAACCAGAAAAACTTTGGGGGAAGTCAACAAAGCTTCTGTACCCATGTTCTACTGTTAATCCCTCTTGTTAAAGGGGTTGTAAAGGTTTGTTTTTTATTTTCTAATTAGGTTTCGTTAAGCTGGTGCATTGTTGGTTCACTTACCTTTTCCTTCGATTTCCCTTCTGAGGCCTCGTACACACGACCGAGGAACTCGTCGTAAATGAAACATTGTTTTCCTTGACGAGTTCCTTGTTAGGCATGTGGAGAAACTTGACAAGCTTTCTTTGCGTACACACTGTCAAGACCAAATCTCGTCGTTCTCAAACGTGGTGACGTACAACACATACGACGGCAGGGGAAGTTGGATTCCACTGGCACAACCCTTGGGGCTGCTTTTGCTAATCTCATGTTACTGCGTGTTAAGTAAAAGTTTGGTAGGAGATGATTTGCACTTTTCAGTCTGTTACAGCATGACAAATGTGCTATCTACATTACAAACGCTACTTTTACCGAAGGTGCGCTCCCGTCTCATACTTTATTCTGAGCATGCACGGGTTTCTAAGCATACACGCGAACGTGTTTCTCGTCGAAAACCAGCTTGACGAGGAACACGACGAGGAAATTGAGACTCCCGTAGAGGGAAAAGAGAACTTGTTCTCTTTTTTTCTCATTGAGTTCCTCGACAGTTTTCTCGATGAAAAACATACACACGACCGTTTTCCTCTGCAAAAAAGCTCTGCCACCAAGTTTCTTGATGGATTCTGTCGAGGAAAACGGTCGTGTGTATGAGGCCTAAATGTTTTTTTTCTTTGTTTTCTTTGTCTGAATTTCTCACTTCCTGTTTCTCCTCAGTAAGCTGTTCAGTAAGATGTTCTGGCTGACTAGCCACCACTTGGATGATGGTGGAAAGCTTACTGAGGAGTAACAGGAAGTGAGAAATTCAAACAAAGAAAAAAAAACATTTAGAAGGGAAATTGAAGGAAAATGTAAGTGAACCAACAATGCACTAGCTTAAAGAATTTAGAAAATAAAAAACAAACCTTTATAACCCCTTTAAGGTATTGTGCCAAATGAAGCATATGCAACACTGGTTCTGACAGCGACTCATGCACCAACTTCAGGTAATTCTAAAATGTTTACATTGTGATGCAATGAATGTGTCAAATTCAAAATAAAATGCAGACAGTTCAGAATCTTACAAAAGTGGAGCTAATTAAAACCAACTTTATTTTGGCATAGAGAAACTGGCTCACACAGATTTTGAAAAAGTGTCTAACATTCATTCTAAAAAGTGGCTCAGCCTGCACCCAATTCAAGTACAAGACAGATACATGAATTTAGCGCATTCTTTACCACTTTAAAAAAAGTACAGAGAGATGCGTTTGCAAAATCTGTCTGCATCAGTCTTTATGAATTCCAAGGTTTATGTCTAGATATACTTTGTGTGTTGTATTAAAATTAAGATAGACTTCAGTGTCTATGCAACTGGCATTAGTCCCCCTAATTTCTCTTGCTCTGCCTGCTTCTGGGACCAATCCTCAAAACTTCCCATTTATTAACACAGCATGACATCCATAGCTTTTAGATACTCTCATCTGACATTGTGCTTCATTCCATCATGCAAACAACTGTTATGCCGCGTACACACGATAATTTTTCGGCATTAAAAAAAAACGACGTTTTTCGGCATGTAGAAAAAAACGAAGTTTTTCCAACTTCATCATTAAAACGAAGTTGCCCACACACCATCGTTTTTTAAAAATGCTCTAGCAAAGCGCGGTGACGTACAACACGTACGACGGCACTATAAAGGGGAAGTCCATGCGGATGACGCCACCCTTGGGGCTGCTTTAGCTGATTCCGTGTTAGTAAAAGACGATTCGCGCTTTTCTGTCTGTTTCAGCGTGATGAATGTGCTTACTCCATTATGAACGGTAGTTTTACCAGAACGAGCGCTCCCGTCTCATAACTTGCATCTTAGCATGCGCGGGTTTTTAACGTCAATTTAGCCCACACACGATAATTTTTTCAACCCGAAAAACGACATAGTTTAAAACGTCGTTAAAAAATGCAGCATGTTCGAAAAAAAGAATTGGCGTTTTTCAGAAGCCGAAAAATGATGTGAAGCCCACACACGATCATTTTAAATTACATTTTTTTAAAACAACGTTTTTTTCATTCCGAAAAATGATCGTGTGTACGCGGCATTAGAAACTGACAAAAGTAAACTTAAAAATAACTGTAACAATTAGAAATAAATTGATTTGCTGAATAAAGTAAACAAGTTTTTTTTTTTCTGATCAATCTATTGTAAAACATAGTCCTAGCAGTTCAAACGGCACTGTTTCATGAGCCCATAATTTACCATTTAATCAAACATAATGAACTAGCCACAGAAGACATATAAAACAGTGTGAGGATATTTGTATGGAAGCAAATGAGAAGGAACACTTTTTTTTCATAGCTTAAACATAATTAAAAACACTTTAAGACACGATTAGTAATTTTACACTCTATTATCCTAACATGATGAACAACATCCCTGCCTGCTGCAAATTAAGAGACCAAAGTTTGCCTGAAATGACTTTCAGCATGGATTTAAAATGTAAGCGATTCCTGCAGTGGTGAATGGTTATGGCTGTCACTCATTGTCTTCTTTCATTGTACTGAATCATGCATGCCTCTGTGTAACCCCTGCATTGCCCTTACTCAACATAATTTTCTTTACAGGCCTGGGCTAACCCAAAAATTTCAGAACTCAAAGTATAAATACAAAAGTACATGTGTCAGTAAACTATGCGTTTTAATAACCCGGGTACTTACCATATTCACCTCATTTAAAGTCCCAGGGCGAACCCCATGTATATATGCTTTTATATAAATACTATAACCAAGCAAATTATAGTGCAAACAACTAAGTCAAAGTCTTGTTAAAAAGGCACATGAGCAAAAACAGGACAGGTCCCAGGAGAAATGTAAATAAACCTCAATATCTCATGTTTTCCTGTATTCAGCATTGCACAGACTGGCTTTTTTTCTGGGCATTTAAACATATTACTGAATAATAGTAGTACATATAAAAACTTCTATGTACTAACAGAACATGGATGTGTTGCTAAAAAAATTTCCCACTCCAATAAACTTTATAGCACCATTTATGTTACGTCTAATGTCTAATGTCTACAATGAGGGGTTGTGGTACCTTAGACACTAAATCGAGTATTATATATATTAAGCTTAATTTACAAACACCAACCTAAAGTACTCATAAATTCATTAAGAGTGTCATAAAGAATGCTGTAGTTTCTGTCGCACCTCCACAAGATGAATGTAGGTGTAGGTGACAAATAAATGTTAATTTTGGTTTTTGGCACTTTGTCCCTAGTGTGTGCTTAGTGTGGAGCTTCCTCCCTACCACTGCACCTATCATATAGACTGTGCTGTGGCCAATGAGTTTTAAAGCTGGGTGGGGGGCAGTCTGGTGAGGATTCACAGAAACCAGTTCCCCATCAGGTCTGCTCCCCTTGTGATTGACAGCAGGCAGTGGGCAGATTCATAGCCGATAGACAGTCTGCTATTGGCAATAAAATATGCCCACTGCCTGCTGTCAATCACAAGAAGAAGAAGAGCAGACCTGATGGAGAACTGGTCCCTTAGCTTACCCATCAGTTTCTGCCCTCTGTCTACATCACTGGTTGCTAAAAGTCTTTTGGCTGTGACAGCATCCTTAAAGCAGAGGTTCACCCTAATTGACAAGTTTTGCTGTTTAAAACCAGCTGCCATAGTACGGTATGTATCCGTTTTTTTTTTTCTTAATCTGCCTCCTTACCTTTGAACGAGGGCCTTTTGTGAGCTGTCACTCACTTTTCCCCGCGGGAGTGGGCGTGGTTTTCAAAATCCCCAATCAGCGCTATGTCTCCTGGGAGTTAGTCCTGAGAATCCCAGGAGACACGCTGTGTTTGAAATCCCGCAATATCTCGCGGGTCTGCTAGTCACAGCGGGGAGTGTCCTTTTCAGGATGCTGCCGGCCGTTGTCCTAGCAACTATGCAGTGTTGACGGCGCGGCTCGCCGCCACACTGTGCATGCGCGGGATAGAGCGGTGAATGCTGGGACAGCATTCACCGCATCCCAGAAGAGTATACAGGAGGGCTTCAGAGTGCCCGCAGTTAAGATGGCAATGTCCATCATCAATTTTTATAAAATATACTTTTGGGGGAAATCGTCCTGCTAGCGGCTGCGACTAGGAGACTGGTGAGTACAATTTTCTTTGTACCATCAGCGTTACAAAAACGTCTTTAAAAAAAATGTTTTCCCGCGGAACTCCCTCTTTAACAACCAGTGACAGGTCGGGAGGGGGTAGCAGCGGCAACTCCCTCTCTGCCAGACAGCAGTATATCCAGTTTATCCATCTACAAAATGGAGATAATTCTTCTGAAATATGGTGTAGCTATAGAATCATTTTGTAAAAGAGGAATCTGCTGCATGTGTGTCGGTACAGCTACCAAAATGGACAGCAGGGCTTTTTTTATCTGGCACAGGGCATTTTAAAGAGCCATACTCAACAGTTTTGTAAATACTTTTTTTAATCCCCCCATTTATTTCAGCCATGCGACTGTAATCTTTAAATTTCATTGGACACAGTTGAAAATAACTGTCCCTTTTTTGACATAAAGGATACTAATTCTGGGCCTAGCAGAGATGTACGGGGGGCTCTACATACATATATTTAAGCTTTCATCTATGCATTTATAACACCAAGACTGCTATTTACTGTATAAGCATTTGGGGGAAAGGGGGGGATGGGGGTATGTGCAAGTCTGATGCAGTGAACAGTGAACATGTGTGGGATTGCTCATCAATGATGAAAGTGGGGCCGTAACCGTAGCATATATCAAAAAAATTGGCAGGTATAAAAGATCAGTGGTAAGAAAAGATGAAAATTGACCTTAGATAAGATCATAGAAAGAAAAGGGGTTACTATAGGCCACACTAGAATGATCCTGATCCTAATAATGATAAACTCAAGATATGGTATCGAAAGGTTTGTTCTGGTGATTTAATTAATCAAATAGGATCACATTTAAATATCACAACACAGTTTAAAAGAACATGGTATTGAGTACCTAGTATCTGACCATGAACACACATAACATACAAGACATACAATAGACAACATTGACACACGACGCTGTCCGGACTCTGTCGGGGTCAGTCATTGGTTGTCGTCACTATAAAACAATGTATATTGGATAATGGAATATGACGGTATTCAAAAATTTAATGACACCTGACATGCAATTGTGACCCTGGTAGTGTACTAACCAATGACTGAACCCTGAGGGGATAGAGGGGGGGGGGGGAGGGAGAGGGGGACGGGAAAGGGGTGTGGAGATTGAGGTAATAATGCTGCAGCAGGTATGACTAGGCAGGAGGATTGTATAGTGGACTATTAATAAGTTCACTATTAACCTGCCTGGCGGTCTTCCCGAGTCTGACACGGGGTTAGATTTTCCTGCTGCGAGCGGAAACCCCGTGTCAGACTCGGGCTTGCCTCGCTAGATCCACAGGCATGTTTTACTTACCTTGTCCCTGGATCCAGCGATGCCACCGCGCTGTGTGAGCGAGCGGGACCTCGCTCGATTCACACAGCGTCCTCCTGTGCCGCCGATCTCCGTTCCCTGCGACGTTACGACGCACGGGGACGGAGAACGGCGCCAAATTCAAAAAAGTAAACAAACACCTTACATACAGTATACTGTAATCTTATAGATTACAGTACTGTATGTAAAAAAAACACACCCCCCCTGTCCCTAGTGGTCTGTCCTGTGTCATGCATGTCATTTTATATAATAAAAACGTTTCTTTCTCCCTGCAAACTGTAGATTGTCCATAGCAACCAAAAGTGTCCCTTTATGTCAAAAATAGTTTTAGATCAGCTAAAAAACAGCGATAATAAATTATAATCACTTGCAGAATTGTGCGATAGCGATTTGTGGGGAAATTCGTCATAAAAAAAAAAAAATAATGACAGCAACAATTCTGCAACTGAGCAAATTTCAGTGATTTTGATTTGATTACATTATTGAATAATTTTTATTATAATTATATTATTATTTGTTATAATTATTTATAATTATTTATTATATTATAATTTATAATTTTGTTTTTAAAAAAATGTCATACCCGGGATGCCTATTAGAAGCTTGTTTGGTCAGATTTAAGTGAGTTATTTCTAAAAATTACAGACCTACAATATAAAACGCCAAATTTCCTTGCAAATAATGGTACCGCTTTTAGCATGTTTTTTCTGACAGAATCATACCGCCAGGGAGGTTAATGAGGGAGTAACTTCCTCTCATGAAAGATGCGAGGTGGCATCAATTCTCAAGATTCTCACTCTGTGTGAGATGGTAGCATTTCAACGATCATTCGAATGAGTGATGATTCACTTGGTCTGAAGTAAATGTACGCTGTATGATCTTGACAGTCTGGATATATATTCAGTTGGTTGAATTGCATTGGAAGCGGTGCGCAGTATGCTGTCAGTTAGGAAGGCATTTAATATCTGGAAATGCACAGGTATATTGATTTAAATAATGTAAATAATGGTGGTGTATATGAATCATACGTCACCAATTCTAGATGTAACCATCCTATAAAGGCAGTGCCGTGACAACACAGCTACGTTTCTTACTGAGATGGTTAGGTAGGATTATACATGGGTATAGCTCAATTTCCAGAAGTCATAGAAGTTGTATTACTGTTCAATTCGAGCAACTATATCCCCAGAGGTATATAGCAACAGCGTGTTTAATGCTTGTAATGGTTTCAAAGAATATAGTCATCCATATGACTCCAGATGAAAACATTCAAGATGAAAGGTGATTACAGACCTTTAGTAGATGTTCATTCATTCTGTGGAATGATCAGAGTGATGGTAAGTCCTGTTTGTGCAGTCCTCTGGTTGGTTATCCCAAATGGTGTGCCCGAGAATGCAGGGGGCTGTGTTGGGAAGGGAGTTGAATATACTCCGTGTCCAGAGCGTGGGCTGGATAGCCCGGTGTAACGCCTCGATCTCCGTCTCCGTCTACGTATTCCTCCGTATTCCTTCCTCGTTTAGGTTGTATCACATGGACAGGTCACATGGGCAGCGTCTGGTGATGACGTCAACGCGTTTCGCCGTAGCCAATGGCGTAGCTTCTTCCTGGACGTGATGAAATGTCAGCTGATGGATGTTTATATACGCAGTCCACAGCTGATACTTGCACCAAAGCAATGCGTGCTGATGCTGAACTACTTTATGGAGCACCCGACTCTACGGTGGTCATGGAGGTTAATCAGTCAAATTACTTTGAGTTTCCCAGAAAAGGGATTTATTTACGTACTCATATTCTTTCTTCATTGGGTATGGCTTGCTTTGAACGATGATGTTCAATTTTGGGGTGAAAACACAGTGGGGGAAAAATGCACAGCAGGGGAAAAGGTGAGGAAAAGAGGACAAATATTTTTTGGCTGAACAAATAACAGTTGCAACAGGAATTATTCATGTCCTGTCTGATACTATTGTAGTAATTTCCTCATGTATCAGTGAATATCTTAGTCCCTTCATCTGGATCTATTACAATAGGGATCACTGGCTTCTGGGAACAGATGAAAACGATTGTACATGTGGATAGATGTTACAGGTTAGATATAGATTGGAAGACATGGCTAACCTGGCAGTCATTAATGCTTCACTTATGGTAGTAGAAAATGTTTTTTTTGGGCATTTGACAGTGATGTATCAGAGGTGTTGTAGATATGAGAGGTGGAATGACTAAGGTATACTTTAATGATGTGCAAGATTTCCCAAGGCACATCACGAATTGTATATCATAGTGTAAAGGAGGGCATGATCGGAACTACCCTATGAATTTAGAAAGACTCGTAGATTTAGTTCAGTGTTCAAGCCGACAGGGACAAGTGATTTAAGACGATATACCCACCACTTCTCTTTTTGTTGGAGGATACGGTCGAAATCGCCTCGTCTGCCCGGTAATTTGAGGGCATAGATTCCCTTCACGGTCATGCCCTTAGAGCATCTATTATGATGTTCAGCAAAATGCTTAGCAAGTGGCTTTTCAGGTTTTTTTTGTTTTTCGTTGATTTCACGTAGGTGCTCACCTATCCGAACTTTCAGGGCACGTTTTGTTTTTCCCACGTATATTTTGGGACAAGGGTAGGTGATTAAATAAATCACTCGAGTTGTCGAACAGTTTATCAAATCCCTGATCTCAAAATCACATTGTCCGTGGGCATCCTGAAAGGAGGTGGTACGGTCGACATAGGGGCAGATCTGACATTTATTACAGGGGAACATGCCCAGAGATCTTGGATAGTCAGACAGCCAAGTGGCGTTAGGTTCTTTTACGAATTCCGATTTAATTAAAATGTCGCCAAGGCTATGAGCACGTCGTGCCACCAATTTAGGTGCAGAACTAACTATCTTAGAAAGACCTGGGGCATTGGTTAGGATCCCCCAATGTTTCTCCAGGGTAGTTCGAACCAAATTCCACTGTGAGCCAAATGGGGTTATTATTCTAATGGGCTCATTGGAATTCGTGCCGTGTTGGTCCAATGATCTCTTTTTGGTCAACAGGTCCACACGATCTCTGATGGCCGCACGCTTTCTCGCCTTTTTAATTTGACCATGCGAGTAGCCGCGCTCGCGAAATCGCGTGTACAAGTCGTGGCTTTCGCGACGGTAATCAGAGATGTTGGAGCAGTTGCGTTTTATACGCATAAACTGGCCCACCGGAATACCATTTTTGAGCCAATGTGGGTGATGGCTAGTGGCATATAAAAGGGTATTGGCCGCAGTATTCTTGCGGAAGGTACAGGTGCTCAGTTTGCCCTCTTTTAGAGTGATTAATAAATCAAGGAAGGATAGATGTTCAGGATTAACAGTATAGGTTAGATGGATATTACGCCCATTCTGATTGAGCTCGGTCATAAACCGGTGTAATGATTCAATGTCTCCTTTCCATATCATTAGAACATCATCTATGTACCGCCACCAGGTGAGTACATGGTGGCTGTACATAGACGAGGTATAAACGTCTTCTTCTTCCCAGAGGCCTAGATGTAGGCAGGTGTAGGCCGGTGCCCATGCCGCGCCCATCGAGGTACCTCGTATTTGTCGGTAGAAGTTTCCCGTAAATTGGAAATGGTTGTTCATGAGGGAAAACTCCAACAGATCGATAACGAACTCATTTTGTGGTCCTGAGAGGGGGTAGGTGCTTTCCAAAAAGGCCCCAACTGCCCGAATGCCAATCTCGTGGGGTATTGAGGTATATAATGATTCCACATCTACACCTACCCGTAAGCAGCCCTCAGGCTGCTGACTGGTGCCAAGATCATCCAATTTTGCCAGTACGTGTTGTGTGTCTTGTACAAAGGACTTTAAGTCAGTCACCATCTCCTTTAACATAAGGTCCAAATATCGTCCCATACGTTCCATGGGTCCCTGGCAGGCCGAAACAATCGGTCTGCCCGGTGGTTTATCCAAATTTTTGTGGACCTTAGGTATAATATAAAAGGTGGGAATGTTGTACTCATTGACTCGTAAATGATCATATTCCTTAATGGTTAGGAGGCCCTCCTCTTTCGCCAGACTCAGTTTGTAATTTAATTCTATTTACTGTAGCTGTATACAGCATAAGCACTACAAGAATCCTACTGATTGTAAACAAAAAAATAGACGTACCTGGGAAGGGGGTGATAGAGATCATAGGGCATAATTTGCTTGTAACCGTCACTGTAAGATAAAAAAAGTTATTATTAATACAAAAAAGAATACAAGAAATCTCCCTATAATGCAAATTCCCTAACAAGAAATTTTTCTCTGCTCAGTTAAACAAACCCTAAGGCCAGCTATACATGGATTGGATTTCAGCTGGTTTAGCAGGAACCAACTAAGATTCGTACCGTTAATGGTCAGGCTGAATGTACCAAGTTGAGCGACCAATCAACTTGGGTACAACCAGCCTGCCGGATTCTCTTCGATTGTCGCTAGTGGCTATAGCAGTATCTGTCTTTTCCCAGCGGGGATGGCTTTCCCCACCAGGAGAAGACGATGATCAGGCAGGAGGGATTCCTGCATCCAGAAGCAGAGCTGAAGGAGGAACACCAAGAAAATTCTGCTGAAGCGAGTCATAAAGGTCTCTGCAGCTCACAATAGACACAGTAATGCTTTGTGTGATGATTAGAGAATTACATTTTCCAATGCTAGACTAATGCCACGTACACACGAGTGGTTTTCCCTTCGGGAAAAAAAAACCAATGGTTTTCCCGATGGAATTCCTCTCAAGCCTGCCTTGCATACACACGGTCACACAAAAGGCTGGTGAACTTTTGACTGCCAAGAATGCGGTGACGTAAAAGACAAAATTAAGTTCTATGCTTCCGAGCATTCCTTTTTTTTTTTGTTTTACCGGAAAAGCATACAGACGAACGGTTTTCCGGCTAGGATTTTTTCCTGACGGGAAAAAAGGGATCCTGCTTACTTTTTTTTCCCAGCAGTTTTCCTGTGGGAAAAAGTCAGATGGAGCATACACCAGTCAGGATTCTCGACGAAAAGCTCTCAGCGCAGTTTTTCCGACGGGAAAACCGGTCGTGCGTATGGGGCATACGGCTCCATTCACCCCTATGCAGTTTAATGTGGGCATTTCTGCAGTGCCCTGATTGCGTTTTTTTATGCTTTTTTGGGGGGCAAATTTGTTGTAGGGCAGATTAAAAAAATGAAAATTGTGGTAAACGCGGTAAAAACACACTGCATGCTTTTCTGCAGCTTCTCCATTGAAGTCTATTCCCTACAACCTGTAAAATGACTTTGATCATTTGCAAAAGGTCTCCGATACTCAGTCATTGTTCAGAAGTTAGAGTGATCTCTAAACATTGTCTGTATTTTTTTTTTTTTTTTTCCGCCTCAGAGAACTATCAGGATATTCAATCAATTTGCGTTCAATTCGCAGTCTCCTTAGTTCGCATCATGGTTGGAAAATTTATTTATCTATCCATTTCATTTTCTTCCCTTTTTTATTCTTTTTTTTTTTTTTTTTTTTCCCTTAAATATATGTCAGTAATTATACAAAAGGAGAGAAAGGAAAAAATACTTAAATACATAAATAAATACATTAGTTTCCCCTAGCCGAACAAACCCTCGTCCCACCCTCAAGCCGCCCCCAGCCCTTATCCCCTCCTTCCCGCCCTCCCCTATCTCCGGAATTCTGTCTCCTATTGAATCACTCTTTGCCCATTAACCTTCCTACACTATATCATATCATCCTATCTATATACCTTGGTGCAAGTTTAAAATTAGCCCAGTCCTGCCATTTTCGTTTAAATCCGCCTTCTCCTTCCTCTCCCATGTACCTGAGCTGTTCAGCATAATATATATCATTGATTCTGCAAAACCAGCTCTTCTCTGTCGGGCTCATAGGGTCCTTCCATTGTTTGGGAATCAGACTCTTTGCTGCATCTAGTACGTGAGGAAGTAAAGTTCTCATGTACTGTTTAGTTGACATTTCTGTCCCATGGAACAAGCAGACCCATGGATCAGGAAGTATTTTAATTCCGGTTATCTCCTCAATTACCAATAATACATTATTCCAGTATGTTTTAATTTTTGGGCAGGTCCACCATATATGTGACATAGTTCCCACTTCAAGACAGCCCCTCCAGCAATATTTGGAGGTGTCGTCTTGATAACGGTGTGCTATGGCCGGGGTTATATACCATCGTGCTAAACACTTAAAGTTCATTTCGATCAATGCACAATTAAATGAAGTCGTATGCGTCCTTTCTAATATTTTCCTGACCTCTGTCTCGGTTTTACCCGTTCCCAATTCCTCTTCCCATTTATTAATATAAGGAGGGAAACCGGGGTCTTTCAATCCCATCAATATTTTATAAATTGCGGAAATCGCGCCCCTTCCCTTTGGAGCTAAACACAGACGCTCCAAAGGAAGCAAGTGTCTATCTGACCTCAGGGGGGAGGGGAAGGAATCTACAAAATGCGTCAACTGCAAGTATCGCCACCTGTTCAACTCAAACAATTCTTTTTTTTTACTTAGTTCCTGGTAGGTAAGAATTTTGCCATCTTTTAATATGTCTTTTAATTGTGCATCTGTTTTTTTAATCCAGTTACCAAACAGGTCCATTTTCCCTGGTACAAAAAAATTTGTGTCAAATAAAGGGATTAGTGGGGAGTTATAGCCCCATCTATGTTTTTTATGTGCCCTATCCCATATAGACGTGGATGCCAATGTGATTTTGTGCATGTGCGGATTTATTTGTCTAAAATGTGGCGGTATCCAAATCTCTTTTCCTAACCGTGACTTATTTGAGCAACTTTCTATTCTCACCCACCTTTTCTCTTTGTTATCTCTAACCCAATCAATCACCCGTGCCATGTGAATGGCCCTATAATATGTGTAAATATCCGGTACCCCCAAACCACCATGTTCCTTATCTCTAATTAACACCTCCATACTTATGCGCATTTTTTTGTTCCGCCATATAAACCTATTTAGTAACTGTTTTAGTATTTTAAGATAAACACCCGGTAATGCGATTGGTAACATTTGCATTATATATAATATCTTAGGGAGAGTAAACATTTTAAAACAATTTATTCTCCCTAGTAGGGATCTTTGTCTCAATGCAATTCTCTTTAAATCTTTTTTAATATCATTTAATAATGGTATATAATTCTGCAGGTAAATTAGGTCAGGGGATGATGTAATATTGACTCCCAAATATTTTATCTCGGTATCTTTCCAAATAAATGGGAACTCTTGCTTATATCTCCGTACGTCCTGTGCGTTCACGCTAATATTGAGGATTTCTGATTTTAGAGGATTGATTTTAAAATTAGATACGTCTCCATACAATTTGAGGGTTTTTAATAGATTCGGGAGTGTTATAGTTGGATTCGTTATAAATAATAAGATATCATCGGCGAACGCTGCAAGTTTATGTTCCCCATCATTTGTTTGAATCCCCCTGATGTCGGGGTTATTTCTAATCCCGGCCAGCAATGGTTCCAAAGACAAAATAAATAAAAGAGGGGACAGGGGGCACCCCTGTCTAGTCCCATTGAACATTTCGAATGTCCCTGACAATGTCCTGTTCACCTTAACTCTTGCCGTTGGGTGTTTATACAGAGCGCTTATCCACCCCATCATTTTTGGACCGATCCCGATAAACTCCAATGTGTTCAATAGAAATCCCCAGTCTACCCTGTCGAAAGCCTTTTCGGCGTCTATAGACAGGAGTAGACCTGGGGATTTACTATCTTTTATTATCTGTGTCAACAGAAGTGTTCTGATGCTATTGTCCCTACCTTCCCTCCCGGGGACAAAACCTACTTGATCAGTATGTACTAAATCTTTCATGATTGTTTTCATTCTCCCTGCTAAGATTTTGGCGAACAATTTTACGTCTGCATTTAATAGCAAAATGGGTCTAAAACTAGAACATAAGGAGGGATCTTTACCTATCTTAGGGATTACTGTAATTGCAGCCTCCAAAGCCTCTTGACGAATATCCCAGTTTAAACCGATACCGTTTATATAGGAGCACATCCTGGGGATCAGAATGTCACTGAACTTTTGATAGTATGCAATTGTTAGCCCATCGGGGCCTGGGCTTTTCCCCTTTGGTAACTCCTTTAAATTATTACGGATTTCCATTTCCGTTATAGGTTCTTCTAAAAAACTAATTTTGTCATCTGGTATTTTATTTAAACATGTGTTACTTAAAGATTTTTTTGTATTAACACTTCTCCTTTTTGTTTTTTCTGAGGTGTCCCCTTGCGATATCGAATACAACTTCCCATAGTATTCTTGAAATACTCTTGCAATTTCTGATGTTGTATGTACCTTACTCCCTTTGCCTGTTTGAATACTTTCTATAAAATTACCCTTAAATTTGTTTTGAAACCCTTTTGCTAGGTATTTACCCGACAAGTCACCCCATTGATAGTTCTCTTTCTTACGTCTGTAAGATGCCGCTCTATTATCATATTCAATGAGATCTCTTAATTCCTCTCTTTTTAAGATAACGGTGCGCTCCGCTTCATGCTCTCCTGTTAGTTTATGGGTCTGTTCAAGATCCAAGATAGTTTTATATAACTCATCATATTTTTTCTTAGTTTCTTTTTTTTTCGCTGATCCTATTGCGATCAGTATGCCCCTGATATAGGCCTTGTGGGCCTCCCAAACTAATGATTCCGACATGTGTTCGGAACAGTTTGTCTTGAAATACCATTCCAATTCCTGTTTTATCCTTACTACAACCTCTTCGTCCTGTATTAAATCCTCGTTAAGTCTCCATTTGGTGTTGCTTTTGGGAGCTCCCTCGTTTTTTAAGTTGATTGAAACTGGCGCATGATCCGACAGGGTAGTTATCCCAATTCCCGAACTTGTCACTACATCCAGTGAGCTATGATCCACTAAAAAAAAGTCGATCCTAGAGTACGTCCCGTGCACAGCGGAGTAGAATGAGTAATCTCGTGTTTTCGGATGCTGAATTCTCCAAACGTCTATCAATTGGAGTTGGTGTAATTTTTTTTTAAGTAATTTTCTTTGTGCATCTCCAGTCCGCTGTGCACGGGATGTACAATCAAGGTCCAGATCCAGGCAGAGATTCATATCACCCGCCACAACTGCCCTGCCTATCCTGAAGTCCATAAACATCTCAATGACCCCCTTAAGAAATCTCATGGAGTTCTTATTTGGACAGTAAATGTTTGCAATAGAATAGTCCACTTCGTTTATTTTTCCTCTAAGTAGGAGATACCGCCCCTCGGGATCTACTTTTCTCTCTACCAGGACGAATCTAACTTCCTTGGCAAACCCTATGGCAACCCCCTTTGCCAGTTTAGTCGGTGAGTCTCCATAGTACCATAGTGGGTATTCCGGTGAACTTATTTTAAGATTTGACTCCTGCGAGATATGTGTCTCTTGTATGAGTACTATATCTGCTTTAAGATGTTTAATTTCTCTTAAAATATTGTCTGTATTTAAGAATGAAAGATTTAGGCTTGGTTCACACCTAAATTGTCCACAGATCGCAACAGGGACCTTATACTACTATTATCCTTATCTCATTCTACTTCTATAAATACTAAAGGCATTATTACTAAGATAAATTAATGGCCAATATCATTCAAATGCATTAGGTTGTTAATTGTAAACGTGTCTGTTGAAGACTGTTGATCACTTTATCCAATAATAGAGGGAGCTGTTGTTGTTTAGTAATATACTGTACATACAGCACTGAATGAGGGTTTATTATTGAGGCATACCTGGCAATCAGGGAATGCTGGCATTTGTTAAAAATTAGTATTGCTAAGAATATCTATAGGCTGGTGAAAGCTACTCTGGTTGCTGAGCTCCATGAAGATCTGCTTTAATAAAATATAAGTAATTTTCCTCTGAGGAGCTTAATCACAGTTGGGTGCAGCTGCTTAGGGGGCAAGCCTTGGGGGAGCCAAGAGATGTAGAAGATGCAACACATGTGTGCCTTGAGTGGGGTCAATACTACCTGAATGCCAGACACATCCTTAGCAGCCTACAAGTCTAAAATGACATGTCTGTGATCCCAAAATGTAATATTATTGTTCAATTGGTTTTAGTTATCCTCTATCCTAAACACAGATATGTAGTTTGTGCTGCATGCCATGCCCACTTTAGAAAAATGAATTAGTGCTAGGTATATTAAAATAAAATAAGCTAAATTGGATAAGTATTCTAGGAGAAGCATCTGCATTATATTGCTATTAGCAGTTCCTCTGACTATCAATCAAGTACTGAGCTGTCATGTCAACCAAGATTGTTCAACATTTGTTTAACATTAACAGGCTTATTTAATATGGGGGAGCAAGAAGAAATAATGATGTGAATAGTGGAAAAGCCCATAGCAGGTCATTTGAGGGATGATTTGATGAACGGTGTAAGTTCTGGTAGTACAGGGTCGCATTCAAGGCCTTGTTCCCTGGAGCCATGTATCTAGCTGCAGGTGTAACTTCTGTTGCTTCATCATATACACTTTGGGCCGGATTCAGAAAGGACTTACGCCGACGTATCTTCTGATACGCCGCGTAAGTCCACGGATGCGCCGTCGTATCTATGCGCCTTATTCAGCAAACAAGATACGCCTGAATTTTGGCTTCATACGACCGACGTAAGTCTCCTACGCCGTCGCATCTTGGGCGCATATTTACGCTGGCCGCAAGGGGCGCTTCCATTGTTTTACGCATCGAATATGTAAATGAGCAAGATACGCCGATTCACGAACGTACTTGCGCCCGTTGCTGTAATCTAAGGTGTACGTCAGGCGTAAAGTTAAGCCTCATAAAGCAGGGGTAAGTCATGTTAGGGTATGGACCAGGGAACAGCCGTCGTATTTTACGTTGTTTACGTAAGTCGTACATGAATGGGGCTGGGCGTAGGTTACGTTCACGTCGTAGGCATTGAGCCGTCGTATCTTAGGGAGTATATGCGACGTGATTCTGAGCATGCGCGTGCATGCGCCGTTCATTCGGCCATTCATTTGCATAGGGTCACGGTTCATTTATATGTATCACGCCCTCCTTCAACCTACTTCGAATTAGGCGGGCTTACACCGGCCAATTTACGTTACACCGGCGCAAGTTTGGGAGCGAGTGCTTTGTGAATACTGCTTTTTCCTCTCAGAGTTACGCCGGCGTAGCGCATATGAGATGCGCTATGCCGGCACAAAGATGCGCCGATGTACGTGAATCTGGGCCTTTATGTTCTAGGTTGTTTTTACAACTTTTCTGTTGCTTGTCTGAAATCATTGCAGTTAAATGCTTAAAGTATATATAAAACCCATTTACTAAAATCTCATATACTCTTTAATAGATAATTTAAAGGATAAGTTCACCTTTTTACAAAAAATAATACATACACATTTTTTTGCAGGTAATATATAAAGCATTGCACCAGTGATTTAGCATATCATTGATGCCACGCAGATCTGCTGCAGACCTGTCAGTGTTTCGACTTGCTTGTACCTCCTACTCACAGCGCTGTGGTAGTTTATTGTGAACTACAAGCCGACAGCCGCTAAGGCTGCCGAGACTTGTAGTTTTCTATTCACAGAACACTGTGAATGAGTGGAGTGTGTTTTAAAAATGTTGACAGCTAGCAGCTAGCAAAAAACTCCCCGCTAGCTGTCAGAGCGGGGATCGGGGAGGGGGAACAGGGGACGGTCCTTTCATAACATGTTAAATGCTACACCCTGAATGCGGGTGTAACATGTTATGAAAGGTAAATTAATGCTTTAAAAAAAAATATTTCTCAAAAATTATTTTTACCTGCAGTTTTCAGTAAAAATAATACCTGGCATCCTGCTAAAAAAAACTTGCTCAGGCACTTTGTATTATAGTGTGACCAGGGATAGTTGATCCAGGGAATATCCAATTGACTCCTGGGAAATCAAAAAGGATTTTATTTACCCCCACTGAGGCAAATTGTATTATGCTTTATTGTTTTTGCCTTGCCCTGGATCAACTGTGGGTATAGGATTGGGTATACAAAGGTTTTCTACTTATGGGTAGGTGTGTGTGTGTGTTGTTTTTTTTTTTTTTTTTTTCGGTTGAACTAGATGGACTTGTGTCTTTTCAACCAGACTTAAAAGCATTGTAAAGACAGAAGGTTATTTATCTTAACACATTGTATGCATTAAGATAAAAAGCCTTCTGTGAGCAGCAGCCACCCCAGCACCCCCTAATACTTACCTGAGCAACATCTCTATCCAGAAACGTCCATGAGTGCCTTGGCCGTCCGTGACTTTCCCTCCTAATTGGCTGAGACACAGGAGTGGCACCTTGCTGCTGTCAATTAAAGTCAGTTAGCCAATCAGGACAGACATTGCCAAACTGGGGCTCTGTGTCTGAATGGACTACGGAGCTTCAGCTGGGCTTGGGTGCCCCCATAGCAAACTGCTTGCTGTGGGGGCATTCGACAGGAAGTAGGGGCCAGGAGAATCGGGGAGAATCGGGGCTGCTCTGGGCAAAACCACTACACAGGGTGGGTAATTATAACATGTTTGTTATTTTTATAGAAAAAAAAACAGAGACTTTACAATCACTTTAAGCCTAGTACACAAGGGCCAAATGTAGGGCAGCATGGGCCGGTTCAATAGAAACCAGCCGACATTTGGCCGGTTAAGTAGAAACCGGCCGACATTCAGCCTGTGTGTACTGCAGTCATAGAAAAGGGCTGCCAATCAGCGCTCTCAGCCAATAGCTGAGAGCACTGAACAGAGTGTTTTGGCAGGTGGCCGTCCCCCTGTAGAACACAATAGAACAGAAGGGGAGATTGAGGTACTAACATTGGATAGTTAGTACAGTGGCTCCTCCTGAGCTGTCAGTTTTTTTCCAGACCTGCTGGGTTGAACATAAAAAAAAACTACTAGTGTGTACTAGGCTTAAGGCAGGCCAAAGACTATTAATCCATGTATAGGCAGACTGGTTGTACCCAAGTTGATTGATCAATCAACTTTGGTAAACCAGCCTGTTGTATTGTTGCTATAGCTATAGCTGTTAGCAATAATCAATGTGCATTCTTTTGGCTGTCTCCGCACGCCCCTCTCCCCCTCCCCCTCCTGGAGCGAGTACACAGAAGCTCTGTGGGAGGGATTCCCCTATCAACAAAGTCAGTCGAGCAATTTTCTTTCCTGTAGCTCATTGTAGCAGGAAGGTAAATTGCTTTATCTATGGCTGGCTCAACTTGTCCCAAGTGATTTGTACTAACAGCAGAGAAAAGAAGCAGCAGACAGAAAGGAAACTTAGTGCTCCTAACTGAGAAATGTAAACGCTAGAAAAGGGATTTGCTTTGTTCATATTTCATGTCTGGGGTTTACAACCACTTTAAGCTGTGGGTGTACATATGCTGTGACTGTGATGCTTTGCGTCTGAGGCAAGAATTAAACCCATTGTTGCATTCAGCTGGCTGTACTGCCTCCCTAATGTGACCCATTCAAGTGAATGGGGCCGTGCCACAACAGTGTGCAGTGCATATGGTTGGGATGCAGTGGTGCAGGTTTTTAGGGTTAAGCAGACAGTGAGGAGGAGATATGCCTCCTCACACCTCTTAATTGCCCTCTGAAAAGTGATCCTCCGCAGATCCCTATTTTTTTTTTTTTGCTATGCTTCCTTTTGCAACTATAATTATTATTAGATATAAGTACATGGGGCCAAATCCTCAAAAAAGCTGCCTAACTTAACTTTCAGCAGTTAAGTTACACTGACTTAAAATTTCTACCTAAGTGCCTGATCCACAAAGCACTTACCTAGAAATTACACGCCGTGTAACTTAAGTGCCTCCGTCGCAAGGCGGTCCTCCTCTCCGGGGGGCGTTTAAAATTTAAATGAGGCGCGCTCCCGCGCCGGCCGTACTGCGCATGCGTGTGACGTAATTTTCCCGACGTGCAGCACGCAAACGTAATTTACGGCGGGCTTTGTGGATTGCGACGGGACACTAAAGTTGCGACGGGTGAAAAAAAAAAACGCCGGGAAAACAAAAAGAAAAAAGAAAAATTGTCAGCGTCGCTCGGCATGCATTCCTGAGGGAGAACTCCATGCCAATTTTCAAAGAAAAAAACGGCATGGGTCCCCCCCCCCCAGGAGCATACCAGGCCCTTAGGTCTGGTATGGGTTGTAAGGAGACCCCCCCTACGCCGAAAATTCGACGTAGGGGGTCCCCCTACAATCCATACCAGACCCGTATCCAAAGCACGCTACCCGGCCGGTCAGGAAAGGGAGTGGGGACGAGCGAGCGCCCCCCCCTCCTGAGCCGTGCCAGGCCGCATGCCCTCAACATGGGGGGGTTGGGTGCTCTGGGGCAGGGGGGCGCACTGTGGGCCCCCCCACCCCAGAGCACCCTGTCCCCATGTTAATGAGGACAGGACCTCTTCCCGACAACCCTTGCCGTTGGTTGTCGGGGTCTGCGGGCGGGGGCTTATCGGAATCTGGGAGTCCCCTTTAATAAGGGGGCCCCCAGATACCGGCCCCCCACCCTAAGTGAATGGATATGGGGTACATCGTACCCCTACCCATTCACCTGGAGGCAAAAAGTTAAAGTTATTAAACACACAACACAAGGGTTTTTAAAATAATTTATTAGTCTGCTCCGGAGGCCCCCCTGTCTTCTTTATTAGCTCTATTAGCAGGGGGGGCTTCTTCTTCCACTCTCCGGGGGTCTTCTCCGCTCTCCGGGGGGGGTTTCTTCTTCCGCTCTCCGGGGGGGGGTCTTCTTCCGCTCTCCGGGGGTCTTCTTCCATCTTCTCCCCTCTTCCGCTCTTGACTCGGCGCACCCCGGTTCTTCTGCAGCTGTCCGGTGCCTTCTTCTTCAGCGGAAGCGCGCCTTGCATCCCATTTATATAGGCATCACCGTCCCATCATGCTCCGGTAGGTACCCACGTGGTGGGTGCCTACCCACGTGCACCCACCACGTGGGTACCTACCGGAGCATGATGGGACGGTGATGCCTATATAAATGGGATGCAAGGCGCGCTTCCATCATTGCAGTGAGAAGAGGCGTCGAGTCAACATCGGAAGAAGGGAGAAGAAGACCATGACGTCACAGAAGACCGCGCTGGCTGCCTGTTAGTAATTGAGCTAACACACGAAGATAGCAGGCAGCCAGCGCTGAAGAAGAAGGCACCGGACAGCTGCAGAAGAACCGGGGTGCGCCGAGTCAACAGCGGAGAGCGGCGAAGATAGAAGAAGACCCCTGGAGAGCGGAGAAGACCCCCCCCCCGGAGAGCGGAAGAAGAAACCCCCCCCGGAGAGCGGAGAAGACCCCCGGAGAGTGGAAGAAGAAGCCCCCCCTGGTATTAGAGCTAATAAAGAAGACAGGGGGGGCCTCCGGAGCAGACTAATAAATTATTTTAAAAACCCTTGTGTTGTGTGTTTAATAACTTTAACTTTTTGCCTCCAGGTGAATGGGTAGGGGTACGATGTACCCCATATCCATTCACTTAGGGTGGGGGGCCGGTATCTGGGGGCCCCCTTATTAAAGGGGACTCCCAGATTCCAATAAGCCCCCGCCCGCAGACCCCGACAACCAACGGCAAGGGTTGTCGGGAAGAGGTCCTGTCCTCATCAACATGGGGACAGGGTGCTCTGGGGTGGGGGGGCCCGCAGTGCGCCCCCCTGCCCCAGAGCACCCAACCCCCCCATGTTGAGGGCATGCGGCCTGGCACGGCTCAGGAGGGGGGGGGCGCTCGCTCGTCCCCACTCCCTTTCCTGACCGGCCGGGTAGCGTGCTTTGGATACAGGTCTGGTATGGATTGTAGCGGGACCCCCTACGTCGATTTTTCAGCGTAGGGGGGTCTCCTTACAACCCATACCAGACCTAAGGGCCTGGTATGCTCCTGGGGGGGAACCCATGCCGGTTTTGATTTTACAAATTGCCGTGGAGTTCTCCCTCAGGAATGCATACCAAATGCCGTCGCTTGAATGTGCTTTTACATGGTGTTACTAACTTTACACCATGTAAAAGCAGCCCTATTTTTACACTTGCAAACTAAAACTTACGGCGAAAAAACGAAGCTGAAAAGCTTTGTGGATCGCCCTAAGTGCTAATTTGCATACCAGAAGCGGCATTTCGACTCGAAATCCCCCCAGCGGGGGATGCGGTACTGCATCCTAAGATCCGGCAGTGTAAGTCCCTTACAGATGTCGGATCTTCTGCCTAACTTTGGAAAACTGCTTCTGTGGATCAGTTCCAAAGTTAGGACCAGGGATACGACGGAGTAACAGCAGTTACTCCGTCATATCTCTTTTGAGGATTTGGCCCATGGATCTTTAATCAAGTCTAGCAAATCAATATTTCACTGAAGAAATTAGATTTACTTTGCCTGAATATGCACGTGCTGATATGCCCAGTTCCTGGATCAAGGGAATTAAAAAACTCTGTTGTTGATTTTCGATATCCTGCAAATTATGTGAATCAAAGGATTGGAGAAACCGCTTGTGGAATGTTAAATTAGCGTATCTGCTGACAAATTAGTGGTATTAGCTGGTTGGCTAATCTTTAATATTATGACTACTACCGCTATTTCTATTAGCAAAAGGTTAAAATATCAACTTTCTATAAATAAAATTGTATTTCGGAATAAACAGAAGTACATGAGTCACATCGCTGTTTGAGCCCCTTAATTAGTATATGAATGTAATCTCCTGGAAGGGGCCGCCTGTGATAGCAGAAAACTGTAGCACAGTACTCATTGTACTGTAGAGCTAATTAAATGAATTGCATGAGCAAGAGGTGGTGACAAGTTAAGAGGAAAAACGGCTGGTAACATCCTGTGAAATCTGCCAACTTTGGGATGAACTCAAACGACCTATGTTATTTACTGAGAAAATTCTGAAATGCTTGTCCTGATATTATAGATTTATGCACCACTTAAAGAACAGAGCCTGATAAAATCCACAGCACAGGCGTCCTTTCGCTGCGTACAGGCTAGCAGAAAAACTTCAGAGCCTCGCACTTAGTTTGATCTGAATAAAACAGTGATACAACAACTGCTCTCTGGGGACTCCTTGCTGGCTTATCACCATAGATAGAGCAAGGCCCTTTCCAAGCCAGGAAACCATCTGTGTGCTCTGGCATTTGGTAAAGTCATTTCTGACCTGAAGTGAGGTAAAAATGACTGACAACAGAAGAGATTGTACAGGGCGATAAGTCTGGATAATGTGCAGGTACTATAAACATTACCGTGGCTGAGGCACAGACTGCTGCAACATAGGGGACTGGTGAACAGTCATTCTGTATTATATATGGGTTATGAATGCACACAAAAATGGATCAAAGAATTTCTGTTCTTGAAGTGTTTGTATAGCCAAACCAATGTTCTTGTTTGGATAGAGTAGGGAAGGGTTAAAACCTGTTTCAGTTTATTTTTTGCTGCCTGTGTTCCATTAAGAAGATTTTCCTTTACTTTCTATCCAAGAGGCACAACAGGAAGTGCAGATAATCTCTGCAATGATAGAGAAATACCCTTCTGAGGCCCCGTACACACGGTCGAACATGTCCGCTGAAACTGGTCCGCGGACCAGTTTCCGCGGACATGTCCGACCGTGTGTACGGCCTAGCGGACAGGTTTCCAGTGGACAAAAGTTTCTAAGCATGCTTAGAAACTTGTCCGCTGGAAACATGTCCGTCGGACATGTCTGATGGTTAGTACGCCTAATCGGACATGTCCGCTGGTTATTACGTCTAACCAGCGGACCGAAATCCCGTACATGCGTCGAATTGATTCGACGCATGCGTGGAAGCATTGAACTTCCTGGTTTGCGCACGTCGCCGCGTCACCGTCACCGTCTCCGCAGGGATTTTGGTCTGATGGTGTGTACACACATCAGACCAAAAGCTCCCAGAAGACATGTCCGATGAAAACGGTCCACGGACCGTTTTCATCGGACATGTCTCCTCTTGTGTACGGGGCCTTAGGGCTTGCTTATAATTGAAAATGTTGAGTTAGATGGTTATACTATGTTTTTACACTTCCACCCTCTTTTGTGTTCAGCAGTAAATGGGTACAGGTGGCAACCTCCCTGCAACTGCAGTGGTGTGGAATTTACAGGTTTCAAACAGGCGATGAGGAGGTGACATATCGCCACTGTGGATTGCTTTTCAGAGGGGTGGCAAAGGCTGCCTCTAGTAAAACTTATTGACAAAGTCGAGCTGGCCAAAGATTGGTAGAGGTGATACTCGGTCCCCAATAATATGCACACAACAAAAAAAAATGCCCTTGGGACTTTTAATGAGCACGCCTCAGGTAAAAAGTATAAATTATTTATTTGACAAACACTTAAAAACAACAATTAATACAAGAAAAAGAAAACAACATATTGACATATGAATCAATATTGCATTTTTATCATAGACCTTTCCATGAGATCTGATTGTGTCATGCAGATGACTGTAAGCAGTCTAGGATGACTGTACTAGGTCTAGTAAAACTTAGCCTTGTCATGAGATTAGGGAACCCTAATGGGAAATTTCCTCTCACCTCTTGTTATGGTGACAACTAAAAAGTTTAGGATTTTCCCTCACTTTCTGTCTCATTGACACGTCTCATCTCCACAAATAGATAGGGTGAGTCTACCTAGAAGGTAGACACAGACAAACTTTACAGGGGTAATAACACTCAACAGCTCACTAACTTTTGATATGTAGCAGAGAACAATGGTTATCAGATTTATTGAGGCTCCAAAACCTTCCATGCCCCATAGTAAAAAAAATTTATTCTCACACAAAAGTATGGGAATGGAAAATATGTATTGAAATGCAGAGTGGCTCTGTAAGAGTGAGGCTTCTGGAGTAGGTTGAGGTCTCACCAGGAGCAGTGCAGGTGCACTGTGGTAGGCTGGAGGTCACTACAGGGGCTAGGCACTGTGGGATCATGTTGGAGGTTGGGAACATTGTATAGGGCAGGAGACTGCAGCAGATTGGGGGCACTGTGTTGTGGGGGTTGAGGGCTCTTAGGGACCCTTGGGGTACTGTAAGGTGTTGAGGGACAATTAGGAAGGCTTGAGGAGGCATTGCAATAGGTTAAGGGATCTGCAACTGGTGAAGGCCCAATAAAAGAGCTATGCCCTGGCAGTGGGCCACAGCCTAGTGGCTAAGATCCACCGGCATAGGAAATGCACCTTTGTCTTTTAACTAAATCACTGTTCCCCTCTTCTGTGGACATTCTCAAATTTGTTCTCAATTTTTGGTGATGCTTATATGGACAATATTATAAAAAGTCCATGTGTACCCACAACTCTTTGCTGGGTTTGTTTGGATTTAATTTATGAACACACTATGGCTTGAATGATATGTATGCATGTGGCTTCTGTCAACAAAACCATACATTTTTTGGCTTTGTATGCCTATTTTAACTAATAGGTATGCTGTTCCTACATCGGGACCAGTGTATTTTCTACATTTACTAGAACTTAGGGTAAGAACATTCAAGTATAAACATACATGGCCTCTAATTGCTTACTCACGAAAAAGATGTCATTCTACACTGATCACTTTAGGGAGAAAAAGAAAAGCCACTGTACATATTTCAGGTAAACTTCATTATTGAATTTCAAGGAACAGACAAACATATGTTCATAATACATGTTCTACAAATTACTCAGCCAAAGCTGCTTTGCTTGCATGAATAGACAAGGAGCTTGTTACTGACCATCCCAATAAATCTCTCTAATCAAGGTTTTCAGTGGAGGATGAAGACAGAGGTAGCATAATGACAGAAAAAGAAATCTTCAAAGACTCTCATAAATATCTAATTATTTATATCATCAAGGAGTAAAAAATGTATACTGTATGCATAAAAATCCAAAATATATCACACAGCAACAGGCAATCTCATCAAAGTACAAATGCACATATATATATATATATATATATATATATATATATATATATATATATATATATATATATATGGGCCATAGAAAGAAGGAAGAAAAACATGCCAACAGCAGAAACATCTAATGAGATGCTTTTGCAGGCTACAAGCACTGATTGTTCTCATTCTGTTTGCTTCTGAAAATGTTTAAGGGTTAATAGCTTGTCCAAATACCAGTGTGTGTGAATGCTTCTAGCACTCTATAGTGAAAAAGCGAAAGGTTAGCCCCACTCAACCTGAGAACGCCATTCATTATCAAGACAGCCTGGTTTGTCTAGAGGTGAGGAAACTTGCAATGATGGGTGGATAGCCTATACAGCTTGTTTCAACATGAGCTAAGAAGTAATTGTTTGCAAAAAGACAAAAACATATAAAAGAAGGCTTTCAAGCACTTTAGAAAAAAGAAAAGAATAAATCCTCTGAGTGGCAAAATAGCATCAATTTCTGCATGATTTATTCTTTGTGGTAGTATCTTCTAATAGCTTTTGGAAATATGATACAAACAGCAAACAAGCTAGTTGCTTGAGGTGAACAAAATGACCATACAGCAGTGGTTTTCTACTGTTTAACCTCGTACACACGACCGGTTTTCCCGGCAGGAAAACTGGCAGGAGAGCATTTGGCCGGGAATCCCGGCCGTGTGTATGCTCCCTAGCAGTTTTCCTGTCAGGAAAACAGCCGGGAATCCCAACAGGAAAATAGAGAACCTGGCTCTCTATTTTCTCGTCGGGATTCCAGTCAGAGTGTTTCCTGCCGAGAAAAGCGGTCGTCTGTATGCTTACCTGTTCGAAGATAAACCCGCACATGCTCGATAAGCCTTCGACGCATGAGCGGTAGCATACAAGGCACAGTGTAGGGTGTAGCAAGATGGCGGCTAGGGCATCGAATGTGACGAGCGCTGGCTCGTCGTAGATGATGATGTCACATCGTTCTTGCCATTCAAAAGAACGGCGGTTCTTTTGAATGGCAGTCTGTATGCACGGCTTGGTAAGAAAAGCTTGCCAGGAATCCCGTCAGGAAAACCAATGTTTTTTTCCTGACGGGATTCCCGGCCATGTGTACAGGGCCTTTGAAGTAAAGTGTCAGTTCAACTTTACAAAAAAGCACACTATGCTGTCCTATATGGGTATAGAAGCATAGTGTGCTAAACTTAACTACACGTTTCCTGATTCTTGGCCCTGATGAAGATACAAGACCTATATAGCCCAGAACTATACAATTATAATAGTAAAACAGCATGACTCATATATGATTATAAATATTTTAATATGGTGTTGCACAGATGAGCCAGCAAGTGAAAGAAAGTACCCCAGAATAAAATTAAAACCAAATGGAAGTTAAAACCCTTCCCCACTATATTCCGATCTAGAGAAGTGTTTTGGTACAGGTGGATAGAGCACATCAAAATCCATTGTTTTCATAGTTTAAAAACACTGTAGAAACAGCAAACAAATATGGTATATTATTTAAGTCCAACTTCTTGAAGATTTTTCTTTTAGTTATGAACATAGTGGGGAGGGTTTAGAACCTCTATCAGGATTTTTGTCTAATGCCTTGTACACACGATAGGAATTTCTGATGAAAAAAGTATTTTTGTGTGTGGGCCCCATAGGATTTTTTTCCAACGGAGTTTGGAAATAAAACATGTTTTATTTTTTTCTGATGGAAAAAAATCCTATGGGAAATTCCGATCGTCTGTGTGGAACTCCGACGGAGAAAAAAACATGCATGCTCAGAATCAAGTCGACGCATGCTCGGAAGCATTGAACTTAATTGTTCTCGGCTCATCGGAGTGTTTTACATCACCGCATTTTGGACGGTCTGAATTTAGTCTGACAGTGTGTATGCAAGACTGATGGAAGACAGCTTGAACGGAATTCTGACAGAAAATCCCATCAGATTTTAGCCCATAGGAAATTCCTATCGTGTGTACAGGGCATGACTCTCCAGGGGAGATCCCTCCCTTTGTGTGTCTCTCCTGTGGCATCAAGACAAGAAATGGTGAGACTAGGGTCAGTGGGCTCAGGTAGCACACATAGGACCTCTTTGTGCTCCCATTAAAAATAATGAAAACCCAACAGAAGTTAAAACACTTTCCCTTTCAAACAAAAAATTATAATTATGATTTTGCCAGAAATGGACTTTAATTAAAAAGAGATTGATATGAGCAGACAAACCTGGCTAAGCATGGGTCCATGTTGCACTCCTGGAGCCTGGGTTTGGGTTTGACATTCTCCGGATAGTAATGGCAGTACTGATCTGCCACTACACGGCCACTCCTCAAATCATAACATTCTGCTGATGTTAACTGGTAACCTGCAATAACAGTATTTTATTTAGAAGGATAGATGTTACATTTATATATCCCCTAAAGCTATAATAATAGTTTCACATTAGGTGTGGATGACAGGTCATGCATACAGAAGTAATATGGATAAGGCAGCTAAAAGTCCCCAAAAAAATAAAATAAATGTATATTTTCCTTTATATGTTATTTACTGGTGTGGTAAATAGTGGAATTTTTTGTTTTTTATGTTTGGCCCTATTTTTTTTTTTATGGATCACAGAAGTGCAGTTCGTTCTGCGTTCCTGTAAACCATTTTCAGCTGACAGCGGGCTAAAGCCTGCTGTTGGCTGATTTCACTCAGCCAGTCCAGGCTCTGGACAGGCATCTGGTTCAGACTCTCAGTGATCTGCTGGGAGACTGAGCCATTTGCTTCTGCCCCCTGCACAGCCCAGTACTCCAGTTACTGACAGTCACCAGCTCTCTGCTCACTGAAGACTGAGAACCGAGTCATCAGCGGTCTTTGATCGCTCAGTTCTCAATTTTAGAAGCAGCCGAGGACAAATGCAGTATCGGACTGATGCTGCATCCTCCTAGGTGAGTACTATTTTGTTAGAAGCCCCATACTGCTCTTTTAATGCTGAAATCTAGGCAAACAGCTAAATACAAACATGGTTATATTCAAGGGGATGGTTTTACCCAACAAAGGGTTTATACCTCTGGCCAGGCAGTTCTGCAATTTGTATTTGCAATGCAGCACAGCCAGGTGGATAACTTTCTCTGTTATAGACTGTAGAAGAAATTAAGTAGTTTCTTTCCTTCACCCTCAGCTTTCTGACTGGATAGTGAATGTGCATTAGCAAACAGATGAGGCAAACTCTGCTCTCTCCCCCTATCTGCAGGCTTCATGTCAGCACATTCCGTCCTGTCCCTCCCTTCCCTATAAGAGGCTGGTTGTAGGTCTAATTTAGGTACTAACAATAGCTGCCCTTAATAAAATATATTTAATGATCTATTAATGAATAGCTAGATGCATAATTTGTGTCTTTTATATCTTGTTGGAGTTTAGCTTTAAGTTCCTAAAATGTTTACTGTATTAAATAAAATATGTATTGAGATACATATATGCTGCCATTGGTGATCTCCTTCTGAAAATGCTTATTGTCTGGCTGTCCCTGGCTTCAATACTTACCTGGAACAAGCATGCAGCAGATTAAAACTCCAGGCACTGGTCCTGATGTAGGAACAGCATACATATTAGGTAAAATATTTTCTTCTGCTAAACCAAAACTCCACAAAAAGAAAGCAGTAGAGTCGGAGAAGGTTAGAATCCCTGTCAGATTTTCATTTACCTGTACCTAGAATGTAAGCTCTAACGAGCAGGACCCTCTTATTTCTCCTGTATTGAATTTAAATGTATTGTAACTTTACTGTCTGCTCTCATTTTGTAAAGCGCTGCCCAAACTGTTAGCGCTATATAAATCCTGTATAATAATAATAATAATAATAATAATCAATGTTGCAGATTTTAATTTTTACTTCCTGTTTTGTAAAACATTGTCACCAGCACAGGTGGAAGTGAGGGGAAATCTCCCTAACACAGCCTTGCATAAAAATTGGAAGCCAGATAGGAGTTCAATACCTTCCCCCACTCTATCCAAAATTAGAAAAACGTTCCACATGTATTGAGAAAGTGTTCCAACCTCTTTTAGCTTACTAATGTTTCCCCACTGGGGAGATATTCTCTCCCCTTGCTTTTTTTACTCCTTGCACTGGCACAGGAATTGAGAGGAAAGTTCTCCAATAGAGACAGCAGCAATAATAACACCCTTTTGTTAGTAGAGAGGAAAAGGGTTATACAGACCTGTCGGGGGTTGTTTTGCTATCTGTGTCCACACTAGGGATATTTTAACTTCCTGCCTGTTGACACAGATGTTTCACAATGTCCCCTGCACAGGAAGTGAGGGGGGAGATCTCCCCAACCTGGACACAGACAATAATAAAATGCATGGTTGGTTGATTTCTTTATAGATGTAAGTTCTAGATTTAATCATGTTGTTGTTATATTGTGGATACTTCTTCCATATTTCCAGATGAAGCAGATTTGTGATCTAAGAAATGCAATGATTGTTATCTCCATCTAGATGCAAGAATCATCTGCAACTGAATAAGAACTAAATTGTTTAGGACTGTAGAAATACTTTAAGCGTGATGATCAGTGGATAATTAAGAGTAAATATTTAATTTGCTTGACTAATGGGCAACGCAGTGACCTAATGGTTATAACTGCTGCCTCACAGCACCGAGTTCCCTGGCTCTAGTTGGAGTATGCATGTGCTTGAGTGTGTTTCTTCCCACATTCCAGGTAGGTTAATTAGCTCCTGGCTCTAGAATCATAATCTACTGAGCACGTCCAAGATGGCTGCTTTACCATCTTCCTCAACAGCATGTAATGTGCTTTGGGTCCTTAGGCTGGATTCACACCTATGCATTTTTTGTGCTTTTTGCATTTTGCAGATTTGCACTACAGAACGTGTTCCATCGGAAACCATGTTATATGGACTGTAGTGCAAATCTGCAAAATGCAAAAAGCATTAAAAATGCATAGGTGTGAATCCAGCCTTAGAGAGAAAAGAGCTATAATGAATAATAGTAATAAAAGCCTTTTTACCTATGTCTTATGTTTGTCACTTGTAATTATGACACCTTAAAGCCACATGGTCAAACATTGTTTTTGTGATAGACATAATAACAAGCTGTGACGAATTTTAATTTTCCCCAGCTCTGGTAAAACTAAAAACAAAATTTGCTGTATTTTAGTCACTCCCGGTCTGCCTACTTGCTCAGGGTAAGTCAAACTACCAAGACCACTAGATGAGCATTTTTAAAAGGGGAGGTTAGCAATGGCAGTCTGTCTCAGTAAATGTGTCCTTTAAAGTGGCCACATTAAGTGTTTTTACCTAAATACATAGGGCAAAGTATGACCGCAAGTAAATGATAGCCGCAGAGTTTCAAATTTCAATAATTCTTCGACAGCAACTTTTAAAAATAGATTATTTGCTGCCTTTGGCATTATGCTAGTAAATAAAATCCAGACTGGCAGGTGGTCCCTGCCTACTCTTGTAAGTAGTCGATTTCTCACATCATTAACAGCAGCTTAATTACATCGAATCTCCCAGTCAGTAAGCATTTAGTTTAAATAAGAGAGTCCACTCAGGTGTCTATTAAAGTGCTCTAACTTTCTTCTATGTATCTAATTTCATAATTCTACAATTCCACCCCATGATTTATTTGTTACAGTAATTTATATGTTGCTGGCCTGTTCTGCAGGGTAAATATTATTCGCCTACTTCAGTCTGTGTCACTGAAGAGCTAACAATCAAATGTCTCCTCTACAGCTCTAAAGATACACAGAAACGCAAAGTATGGTCAGTTTTGGGTAAAAGCCAGCCAACCTATGCGTTCTTGGCCTGTGGGAGGAAATTTGAGCACTGGGAGGAAAACCACACATTCATGGGGAGAAGGATCTATGGTAAGCACTGAAACCCTAATTAAAGAGTAAAACCAGCTTACCAAACCTGATGCCGCGTTTTTAAAAACGTCACTTTAATTGACTGTGTGTGGGGGAAAACGTCGTTTTATGTCTTGTAAAAAACGACCAAAAAAAATTGAAGCATGCTTCAATTTTATGTGTCGTTTTTCAAAAGTGCACTTTTTACTTCACAGAAATTGACCGTGTGTAGCAAAAAACGTCGTTTTCTAAGACGTTTTTTCATCCACGCATGCCCAGAAGCTACTTATGAAGCAAGCTTCAATGGTAAAACGTGGTGGAACGTAACCTCACTTTGCAAGATCATTGTGAGAAAACGATGGTGTGTAGGCAACTTCGTCTTTGAAAATTGAAGTTTCAAAAACGTAATTTTTTACTTCACAGAAAGTGTCGTTTTTTTTCATCACATAAAGTGATGGTGTGTACGCGTCATGACATTTTGTTTTAGCATTGTTTTATAAAGTGTCAAGAATTCACTTATTTAACAATTTATTCATACAGCACATGTGAATATGTAACAGATCTTTATATATAACATGCTTAACATGCAAGATAATTAAATTACGCTAATGCACATAAGAAAGTCACATTAGAAGTACTGCAAGTGACTATAATAGCACATTTGCAAATAGTCATTAGTGGTATCATTATGAAACTCATATAAAAGCTTTGGTGGTCTCCCAGGTTCCTAGTGCTGCAAGTTAAAAGTGTTTACCAATGGCAGAATTCTAATACACTTTGGTATCAAGAGTAAAGTTGCTAAAACACATTTATTGGTTACTTTATTAGGTATACCCAGTGCTTTAAGTGGGCCAAAAGAGGTGCCGGTACTCTATTAGGCGCCGGTGCTCCCCCCCCCCCCCAAATACTGATAGATATATATATATAATGAGCTCTCATGGAGGGAGGGAGCTAACAGAAATGAAAATTGTCCATCACCACCAATAAAATGGTATTTCCAATTGCCATCAAATTACGTTTTTTCCTGACCTACCTTGTGGCAGCAGAGCGAGGCAGGCACTGAAGTCGGCGGGCAAATGGGAGGTCTGGTCTAGCACGCGGCCTGGCTCCGCTGCTCTCACAGTAACTGACTGACTCGTCTCCACCCCTCGGGAGCAGGCTGAGCTTGACTCAAGCACGTAGCCGACGCCGCCCGCACGGCCGCGGGGACTACAACTCCCATGATAATTAGCGGCACTGTGGCGACGTCACATGACAATAACAGTCATGATTCCATCATTCAGCGCCGCAGACGGATCGTGGACAGCCGCGGCGGCTATTGTTTCGCGGTCTGTCTGCAATACAAACAGACAACATAACTTGGGGGGGCACACAGTAAAATTGGGGGGGACGTGGCCCGCTCAGGCCCCACCCTGGAGACGCCCCTGACTACAATGCTGTAGCTAGCTCTCCGCTGCGTTCCGGTACCGGAAACCCACGTACTGGGCACACGGAGAGGTGCTGGTACTCTCCAGGGCCATTTTTGGAAGTGGCGGTACTGAGTACCGCCGCGTTCCGGCCCACTTAAAGCACTGGGTATACCTGATCATTAAAGTATATAACAAATCATGTGGCTGCAACTCAATACATAAAATATGTAAAGAATGTCTAGTGGTTCAGATTTTGTCCATCCATATATTATAATCTGGAATATGCATGGTCTAAGCTATTATAAATTAATTATTGTTGGTGGCAGATATGGTATTTGCAGCCTTTCAGAAACTGCATAGTTTAGGGGATTTGTATATGCTATACTATAGAAACGAGATACTATAGAAAGTTACTATACTATAAAGCTATTATAGAAAAAACACTTGTTTAAAATGTAACTAAAAGCAAAATATATATATTTTTTTTAAGTTTTTGACAGAGTGGAGAGGAATAAGAACACCTGTCAATTTTGTTTTACTGTCTGTGCCCCTGTTAGGGCGTTTTTTTTCTCTCTTGTCCTGTTTACCTTCATCATCGAAAGCGAAAGTAAAAGAGAATCAAACATTTTGGGTTGATATCAGAATACTAACAGAGGGCAAATCTTCCAATGGGGCACTACCTCTGGTGACCCTGGTGACACACTGGCATTCCCTTACTATGGAAGGATTTAATTTTACTTCCTGCTTTGTCTATGGGACAGAAAGTGAAGGGAAATCTCCCCAATGGGACACAGATGACAAAAACAACTATAAACTGACAGGGATTATACCCCTCCATTACTCTATCCAAAATGTGCCTTTGCAGGTTGCCTTTACAATGGTCAGACTATCAGCTACCAGGAAGTAAACTGCCCAAATAGGCGACCTATACAACAGTGGTGTACAGAAGACCATCTTTCAATATACATCATACCAAACCTTGAGGAGGGATGGCTAAAACAGCAGAATGCTGTTCTCATATAAACTAGGACATATTTCGAAATAGATTCCATTGTCTGATGAATGTGTGACTTGCAAATATTAGGGCAAACATTTGGTGCATAAATCCATGGGTCCAGGTTCTGGCATGTAGAGGGGTAATTCTGTAGGGAATGTCTCCATGGTACACATTAGACTTCTTAAAGCTGAGTTCCACCCAAAAGTGGAACTTCAGCTTTAAGCAATACTGACCCCCTGACATGCCATATTTGGCATGTCGTTTTTTTTGGGGGGGGGGAGCGGGTACCTAGTTTTGACAGGTACCCGGCTCCCACTTCTGCCCTGGAGGCCTCTCCCTCCCTGCAATCATCTGGGACACGTTACAGGTCCCAGAAGACTGCACGACCATTCAGGATACGCAGCATGGCTAGAGAATGCGCAGTGCACACCCGGCTGTGAAGCCGCAAGCTATCACAGCCGGGTGCCCACAGTAGTGATGCCGGCGCTGTGGAGGGAAAGGGAGATAACCGAAGCTTCAAGCAGCCGCATCACTGTACCATGGAACAGGTGAGTGTGTGTTTAATAAACACAGAAATGACTGAAACTCTGCATTAATACAAACTGATCATAGTGTGCATACTATTGCGTATCTGAGTATTATTGGTAAGCATGTAAAACTCTTTATGGATACTAAAATACTAGTAATAATAATAGTGTCTAATAAAGGGACTACTGAGTGTATGTTTTCAAAGTCTCTTTTACCTCCTCCACACGAAGCTGAACAAGGAAAAAAATCAGTTTCTCTCCAGCGATGTATTATGGGTTGATAGAAAATAAACTGTACAACACTATCTGCAGCACCAGTGTAACGCACCTGGAAAATAAAATAATTAATTGTTAATGATTGTACGTTATTGTCACCTTATTGCTTCTCATTATTAGAACTCTGTTCACAATCAAAGATTTTAACCTGTTTATGTCCAAGAAGTAAATTAATACACAGTGTAAAAAAATTGTTAAAGACCATTTTATTGAAAACTGATAATTGCATTATGTGAATGACCACCCCCCCCCCCCATTTTCTGTCTGTTTTACAGTGCAACTTGATGGGTGTCAATCAACATTCTGCATTTTCCATAATGAAAAATGAATAAAACATGCAGCAATAGGAGGTAGCCCACATTATAATGATTCAGCAACCCACTGTTGGAATCTCCAGGTCAAATAATCTGCTTAGTGATTCAGTATACTCAAAACCTAACTAGAAAATGGTAGTTTAAAGTGGTATTAAACCCAAAAACAAACATTTATTATATCACAGCTTATCAATTCTTAGATGGGATGGCTGTATTCATTTTCTTTTTTAGGCTGTCTTTTTTTCTATTTTTACCTGGTCATCTGGCCAGGCCAGAAAATCTGATGTTTTTCAAAAATATAAGCTTGCATACTAATTTCTCAAGTTACAGAGATGAGAAAAACATGTATCACTGACAGAGTAGCTTAAAATAGTCAGCTTTTTTTTATTTATATAAAAAAAAATCCCCATAAGGAAAAAGAGAAGCCCACATCCATAATTCTTTACACAAAACTAAAAACAACCTCTAAACAGGACTTTGTAGAGCATCAATTACTTCAATGATATATAAAAGGAGTATTTTATTGCAAAAAAGTAAAAAAATATATTCCATAGCACAATACAATAAAATAAATTATGCTGTTCACATGACAGATAACCATGGATCAATCAACACATTGGTCTGTTGAAGACAGTTATAGCCCAAACTCTGGAGCAGCAGAGTTGTTTGACATATTTGGACTGACCTTGCTTTATATTGTTACTTACCCTTTTGGTTTAAACTTCACCAGGCTTATGCAACACCTCTATTCCAGTGAATCCTGACACAAAATCCCAGGGCTTGCTGTCCTTTAATTAGGACTTCTTTCTGTGCCTATTTACACCGTAAGAAAATTTAAATTGGGCTGATCATGCTGACTATATACCAACATTAGGCACCACTTGGTGGGAATCACTTATGCTTCAGTGGCTGGGGGAGTGGGTGCAAGTTCAATGAGGGAACCATGAATGCCAACATGTACTATGACATACTGAAGCAGAGCATGATCCCTTTCTTCAGAAACTGGGCCACAGGGCAGTATTCCAACATGATAACGGCCCCAAACACACCTCCAAAATGACCACTGCTTTGCTAAAGAAGCTGAGGGTAAAGGTGATGGACTGGCCAAGCATGTCTCCTGACCTAAACCCTATTGAGCATCTGTGGGGCTTCGTCAAACTGAAGGTGGAGGTGGAATAGCGCAAGATCTCCAACATCCACCAGCTCTGTGATGTCATCATGGAGGAGTGGAAGAGGACTCCAGTGGCAACCTGTAAAGCTCTGGTGAACTCAATGCCCAAGAGGGTTAAGGCAGTGCTGGAAAACAATGGTGGCCACACAAAATATTGACACTTTGGGCCCAATTTGGACATTTTCACTTAGGTGTGTACTCACTTTTGTTGCAAGCGGTTTAGACATTAGTGTGTTGAGTTATTGTGAGGGGACAGCAAATTTACACTGTTATACAAGCTGTACACTCACTACTTTACATTGTAGCAAAGTGTTATTTCTTCAGTGTTGTCACATGAAAATATATAATAAAATATTTACAAAAATGTGAGGGGTGTACTCACTTTTGTGAGATACTGTATATCATTGAAGTGTTTGAAGCCCTACAAAGTCCCATTTAGAGGTTGTTTCTAGTTTTATGCTGATAACGTATTAGCTGGAGTTTGGCTTCAAAATGTTGGTGTGATTAAATCTGCTATTATATCTAGCACTCCCCCCAGACTGGCAATGCTGCTATCCAGATGTGCACCCCATTCTCATTCACCCAGGGTAGAGACACTCTAAAGCAGGGGGTGTGTTACTGGCCATTTCACCAGGTAAAAACAGAGGGAAAAAGCCCCAAAAAAAACAAACAATGCAGACACCACATCTAATGATTGGTAACCTGCAATTGATTACATTTTTAATTTTGGGTTTAATACAGCTTCAAAGCTGACTTTTAGCCATCTAGAAGTGATCTCCTTAAAAAGGAACCAACGGTCACATTCAAATCAACCCCTCTCTATATATCCCAGATATGCAGGCTGTACGACTCTTCACAGCAGGCAAGGCTGCCAAAAGTGTGCTCCCACTCCCCCATTTAGCACCACAAGTACGTACAAAATACAATTTTACATACAAATTAAAGAAAAAGCTAATGCCCTGTACACACGATCGGTTTGTCTGATGAAAACGAACCGATTAATTTTTTCATCAGATATCCGATGAAGCTGACTTTCATCAGTCTTGCCTACACACCATTGGTTAAAAATCCGATCGTGTTCAACACGGTGACGTAAAACACAACGACGTGCAGAGAAAAATGAAGTTCAATGCTTCCAAGCATGCGTTGACTTGATTCTGAGAATGCGTGGATTTTTGACCGATGGATTTCCCCACAGATTTTTTTTTATATCGGTTTTTTAACCATACAAAAAATTTAAAACAGATTCTATTTTTTTTCACCTATGGGAAAAAAAATTATGGGGCCCACACACGATCGGTTCGTCCGATGAAAACGGTCCATCGGTCCGTTTTCATCAGACAAACCGATCATGTGTACAGGCATTAGGGAAGGGATCCAGAAGTTAATTTAAAAAAAATAAAAAAAAAGTAAAATATGAACTACAAATTTTAGGGTTAACAAAATCTAATAAGAGTTAGCTATAAATGTTACTTTGCAATTTGTTTCTTTTTTAAAGCCCTACAATTATGTTTCTGGCACAAACCATTGTTTTCAATTTGGCACTACAAAAAAATGAATGCAACTTTAAAGAACAAAACAATAAAAAAGTTAGCAAAGAAAAATTGCTAAGGGAAGAAAGGGGTGAAGGAGATAATTAAAACTAAAACTAAAGCTTAATAGAACTAACTATAGGGTTCTAAGGGACCAAAACTGTGTTAAACTGTGTTAAACAATAAACAACTTTTTCCCACACCTAATAGTAACTTATGAATTAAATATACAGCCATTAAGCAGGACTGCACTGTCAATTCAACAGCTCAGTCCAGATTACACTGTCTGCTCTATATTCTGAGTGAAAGGCTGTCACCATCAGCAGATCTCCACTAATTACACCATCTAATTCACTAATTTGTCTGCAGGACTAAGCTGTCATATTGACAGCCTGGTCATGTACAGTAAAGGGACATGGCTGTATGACCTTGCCTCACAGGCCATAAAAAAAGTCTCATAGACTGCCTGTTGGACACTCCAGATGTAGAAAATACCATCCAATGCAACTAAACTAGTATTTTTAATCTCTGAGAATGTTTTACTAGCTTCAATTTCTGTACAAGAATTGATTCCTTCCAAGCTGTCTGGTTACACCCACTCAGTACAGACCATGTCATGGTCTGTAAAAATTAACTCAAGCTTAACTGCTATGAATTGGTGGTTAAAGGCTCAGTTTTGCAAGCCTAGTTTTATGCACTTTCAGATCATATCCTCTATCTCTGTTCCTATGGACACAAAGAAGAAGCACAGGCTATATCTAACTTACTGAAAAACTTGAGAAGGATAAGGCATGCCAGAGTTGTACCAAATAATAGTCTTATTTGCAATAGTCAAAAAACCCATTGGACTAAAATTAAATTTTGTGAATAAAATCAGTAGAAATGAGAATCTAGTGGGCTATACTTCAATAATTACAAATTTTCCATTTCCAAGCTTATCTTCAAATACCATCCAAACCGTCCTCTCCGCTCCTCCCAAGACCTCCTGCTCTAGCTCCCTTGTCTCCTCCTCACATGGTCCTCCCCAGGACTTTTCCAGGGCCTCTCCCATCCTCTGCAACTCATTACCCCAATCTGTCCGGTTATCTCCTACTCTGTCCACTTTTAGGCGATCCCTGAAAACTCAAATACCACCCAAACCGTCCTCTCCGCTCCTCCCACGACCTCCTGCTCTAGCTCACTTGTCTCCTCCTCACATGTTCCTCTCCAGGACTTCTCCAGAACCTCTCCCATCCTCTGCAACTCACTACCCCAATCTGTCTGGTTATCTCCTACTTTGTCCACTTTTAGGTGATCCCTGAAAACTCAAATACCACCCAAACCATCCTCACCGCTCCTCCCACGACCTCCTGCTTTAGCTCCCTTGTCTCCTCCTCACATGGTCCTCTCCAGGACTTCTCCAGAGCCTCTCCCATCCTCTGCAACTCACTACCTCAATATGTCCGGTTATCTCCTACTTTGTCCACTTTTAGGCGTTCCCCAAAAACTCATCTCCTCAGGGAATCCTATCCTGCCTTCAGCTAATAATCAAATATTCTATTTCCCTCATCAGTTTGTCCCTCGCAGTTACTACCTTTTGTTTCACTAGCCCCTCCATATTAGATTGTAAGCTTGCAGGAGTAGGATCCTCCTAACCCTCTTGTCTTGAATTGTATTGTTGCTGCATTGTCTCCCTTTATATTGTAAAGTGCTGCGCAAACTGTTGACACTATAGAAATCCTGTATAGTAATAATAATAATGACTATTGTAAAATAACTTCTTCTAAAACTTACAGTAACACACCTTCATTAATCTGCTGCTTACTATAGCGATTTTACACAATACCATGATTCATGCAGTTAAGTCAATGTATTGCTGCTATTCTTTTTCAACATTTCCATTTTAGTGCTATTTTTATCCACACAAAGTTTTATTGTGTTTGTATTTCCACTTCTAAATATGAGAGTAGGCTATGTAACCTTATTAACAAGTACGTCTTCCCTTTCCAAGAAAAAGAAGCAAGGTTTCCACTTTGCCTTTTCTAGCACAGTAAGTCATTTCCTGCTTCTAGATAGTATTGACCAAGAAATGATTTGTCTCAAGGTCCTGTGGAATAGCAGAACTGTTACTTTCTGAAACTCTGTAATTACACAGGCTCAGTTTAACATCTAAAATAACTATAGTTAAAGTCCAGCCAAAAACGTATGCATGGACTCGCTGTATCAATATAACGGGCAGCACAGCCCAGATATTCTGGATCTAGCGATCCAAACATTTATGGAGTATGCTCCCTAGGGCTCAAGTCTAGCTCATAAATGATTGGCAGGCTCTCAAAAAAGCAGGGGCAAGCACATATATATCCTTAAATTCACAAGCATCTATGGAATGTGTATGAATAACATCTGGAAAATGTAACACTGACCTCTTATTACAAGAAAAATGAAGAAAAAAAACCCCATGGAAAGCAATAGTATCTTAATGACCAACCAAATTACATACTTATGATAGCTTATCGCCTATTCATTAGGAGGTCATCTGTCACACTTATTATTAAATGGCAAAGCATGTAACACACTTTTGAGCTAATTTAAGACTTGCTTCTCACATTCACAGTGATAAAGCCAGGGGCCTGTGTATTAAGATATTAGTGACTAAATTGCATCAAGATTAATCTTTAGGTCCATTAAATTCCCATCATGCAAAACCTTAATCTGTTTACTATGTTTCGGAGATCTGCTAACCTGTTAGATGGCAGCTGTCCTGGATGTCATTATAGCATAAAAAAGGTTTACAAAACTGATCTATAGCTGACCTTTAAAACCTCTAAAGGGTATATTTTGCCATATTGGAATACAATACGGACAATATTTTAAGGCTGGCCATAGATAAACAAAGATCAGATATATAAATCATTATTCATCATTATTGAACAGTGGCTTAGTAGTTGGCACTTCTACCTTGCAGCCATGGAATCTCACTCAAGATACTATCTGCACGGAGTTTGCATATTCTCCCTGTGCGTGTGTGGGTTTCCTCCGGATAGTCCAGTTTCCTTCCACACTCCATGGACATGCTGGTTGATTAATTGTCTCCTGTCTAATTTGGACCTATCATGTTTGTGTGTATGTATGCATTTATGTATATAGGCAGCACTGCCCTTTTGCCCTGTGCACACGATCGGTTCGTCTGATGAAAACAAACTGATGGATTTTTTCATCAGATATCCGATGAAGCTGACTTTCATCAGTCTTGCCTACACACCATTGGTTAAAAATCCGATCGTGTCCAACGCGGTGACGTAAAACACGACGACGTGCTGAGAAAAATTAAGTTCAGAGCTTCCGAGCATGCGTCGACTTGATTCTGAGCATGCGTGGATTTTTGACCGATGGATTTCCCCACAGACGATCGTTTTTTTCTATCGTTTTTTTAACCATAAGAAAAATTTAAAACAGGTTATATTTTTTTTCACCGATGGGAAAAAAACTGATGGGGCCCACACACGATCGGTTCGTCCGATGAAAACGGTCCATCGGTCTGTTTTCATCAGACGAACCGATCGTGTGTACAGGGCATTTGTGTTTTTTTGTTAAAATTTCCCTTCACCTCCTGCCCCATAACCAGGAAGTGAGAGGACATCCCTCTAAAGTAAGGAAATACATTGTTGCATGTATATATATAGAGACCTTGAATTGTAAGTTATTCGAGGGGAAGGACTGATGTAAATACACAGTATGTAAAGTGCTGCCTACGTTTTCAATGCCATATGAATACCTGTAGGATTAATATTAATAACCTAGGGAAACTTTTCTGCATGGTGATGTTTACATTGGTAGAGTCTGTAGTAAAGGATAATTCCTTTTCTACAGGGAAAATATAAGTTCCTGAATAAGACTTATTCTTTGCATGTGTAGCAATATTTCCCTGGTCTTTAACAACCAGTATAAATATTAAGTAAATACATTTGAGTGAAGGTAACTATAAAAATCTAGCTTAGTTGTGCATGGCTAATTAACAGCATGAGACTTTCAGTGCCAGTTGTAAGGGGTTATTTTACTCCCTCCCTCAGGACAGGCTCTTTCCAGGTCATGCTACCCATAACAAGAACATTTCAAAGGTATTTGCACACCAAAAAAATGTACAATGTTTTTAAATCAAATTTCACACTTATTCTCATACTACTTGCTAATCAAACCATAACTTTGAATAACTACCATGTTCACAAAAGATGTGGCGTGTTAAAGAAGAGTGTGTGATTTGCATAATACATTTTCTTTTTAATCTGAAATAAAGATGTTTAATTTATTCTTTATCTGTTTATTAGACCAGTGGTTATTCCATTGTATGAACATTTGTCTTGTGTACAAGCATTACAGTATTATAAAAAGTACATTGATTAATAGTACATTACTCTAAAGAACTACTACAATATAATATTCCAATAAATGCAATGAGTATTAAGAGCAAGGTATCTGAATTACAAAACACTTTGAATGGAAATATGCAATGGCAAAGGTCAGGGACACATAGAAATAGCTAATAACCCTAATGCCCCGTACACACGATCAGAATTTCCGATGGCCTAAAATCCGATGGAATTTTTCGTCTGAATTCCGTTCAAGCTGTCTTGCATACACACTGTCAGACCAAATTCCGACCGTCCAAAATGTGTTGATGTAAAACACTATGACGAGCCGAGAAATATGAAGTTCAATGCTTCCGAGCATGTGTCGACTTGATTCTGAGCATGCGTGGGTTTTTTCTCCGTCGGAGTTCCACACAGACATAGGAATTTCCTAAAGTTTTTTTTTCCATCAGAAAAAAATAAAACATGTTTTATTTCTAAACACCAACAGAAAAAAGTCAGATGGGGCCCACACACGATCGGAATTTCCGATGAAAAAAGTCCATCTGACTTTTTTCATCAGAAATTCCCATTGTGTGTACACGGCATAAGAAGGAGAATTGTAAAAAACAATACAGTGGTAGGTACTTATTATCAAAATCATCAAACTAAAATTCTGAATTAGAAATGACATCCAGCAACAGTATCCAATTAAAGTAGATCTAAAGGCAAAGCTTTTTTTCATTCTGGGTGGATTAAGGGAGGGTAATAGCATGTCAGCTTTTTTGCCCTTTGTGTCCCATTGGGGACATTTCCCTTCACCCCCTGCCCCATAGCCAAAGTAGGAAGTGAAAGGACATCCCTCCAAAGTGAGGGAACACCTTGTAGTCACCAGGGTCACTGGAAATAGGCCCCCATTGGAATTTCCCCTTTATTCCTGTACAGGTGACAATTCAAAGTTTATGAATTTCCTTTACTTTTGATGATATTGGTAAAGAGGACATTAGGTGTTCTAATCCCTCTCTTCTCTGTCCAAAACTTTAAAAAAATGTTTGTCCTTAGTTATACTTTAAGTACTGGCATGTCCTAATCTGAGGAGATTTCCTACTAGTAATCCATCACATCAAAATTCAAGCAGTTGATGAATAAATAGCAGTCATTTGAGCAGTCAGACAATTTTTTCATGCTAAACTTTTCTCCAAAATCCAAGGTCCATTTGTCAAAAAGTGGCCCGCCCCAATGTAAAAAAAACTACAGTCTATGAACAGCCAGTGCAGTAAATGTGCAGGTATGCTCATGACTTTTGTTGGAGAGTTGACTAGGGTTCCAGGCCCCTTTCTTTGAGGCAAATGTGTCTGCTTTGGCCCCAATGAGAGGTGCTCTGAACAGGCCATCACCTGAGAGATATTTTACAGCAAGGAGGCTGTGTTTTTGCTTTTGAATGCTACATGGAAGCTGAACCCTTTTGTGAGAATCCTGATGTAAGGAACTTTTCGAAGTTCATAAAAATGGGTACTGCTGAGCCCACACAATACTATGTCACCATCCTCATTTACAATAATTATCTGCTGTGTCCAGACGGACAGTACAGTCAAGGCAAGAACAGTCTAAATAGAACAAATAAAGGTGTTTTCTATATTGTTTTAATTTTTTTTAATACATTCAGAATCCCAACATCACAGGTAGGCTTGTCTTAATGTTACCTGATAACCAACTAAAGGTAATGGGATAGACTGGTGCAGTACAGCAATGAGCAGGTAGGATATACTTTACATGTGCATCTCAGTATTCCATTTTAAATTTTGACTCCATGAGAATGCAGTGAAATTTGTGGTTCTTGTTGATCATATCGTATTTTACAGGAAGTGAACCTCTGAAAAGCAGCAGCCCTGTCAAGTAATACAAAAAAAAAAAAAACCTGCAATGTTCTACCTTCTTCCTAAATCAAAATAAATATGTTTCTACTAACCACACTAATGAGGCAGCAGCTGTGTAGAGACTTAACAATTCAACAACATGCACCATTCTGGGGAAAATAGGTATCTGGCTTCAATTCAAAAATGTTTTACGCAAAATAACACTAATACAGCCAAAAAAGTAATTTCAGCAATGGTCTCTGGAAACTGACCATAATGACTGACTTGTGGAATTTGGATGAAAGTCATGCTATATAAGTCCCAAAAGATGGTTGCGGAACGTGGAATTTTTTACTAAAACTGTTGGAAGAAAAGCTAAAAGATGTAACTTTTATTAAATAACAACTTGATAATTCAAATAGTAATGGCGTTAGCACAATTATGCATTAGAATATCACCATTTAATTTCAATTACAAATAATTTTGCAATATAGCCACTGGTAATGCATTATACACCATGTGGCTGATGATCCCATGATACGAAAGAAAAATGTTGGACTATGTACAACGTTTACAGCTACGTGGTTGAAGGCTTTGTAAGGTCTTTATGGCCGTCTTAAAAAGCTTTCATTTTATTGTGATTCCCAAATGCTGCATTTTTTGTTCATGGATTTCAAGTACAATGTATGTATTTCTTTCAGCAATATGTTTTAGATTATTTCATATAATCCAAGTAACATATCTAATAGGAAACAATACCACTCTATCTGCCAGTGCTGTACAGTCATAAATGAATGAGCATTGTGCTTACTGGTTGAGAAGCAAGATGTTGAGCTGAGTCACTGATCCTTTATCTCATAAGACATGTATTGTTGATAACTAGTTTGTACTGTTTGGCATGAAATATTGGGAACATTCAACAGGGGAATTTATGTAATCCTCAAAATGGACTGTTTTTATATATAAAGGTTTCCAAAAAAATTCAGTGGTATAGCTTTAAAAAATGCTGCAATTATATGATTCCCTGGGTACAATAGGAAGCCATCTCTTTTTTAACCAGTGTAAAAACTGCTTTTTTAGCTAAAGTTTGTGTCCCTCACAAAGAGAGAAGAGACAAAGAGAGAATGATAAACTGTTTTAGGTTTATATTGACAAAGAAGTATGGCAGCTGCTTGTGTTTTTTCTAATAGGGCTCTTGAACATTAGGTGTACGGCTGTACAGAGTAAACTACTCTTGTTGCTGTGGTACCCAGGAGCCCCATTTAAAGCATATTTTTGCACATTGCTATACATTACAGAAAATTATGTGCATGGCTATAAGTGTGTAACTGCTGACACTCGTGTTGTACGAAGATTTCAAAACCTGAAACACCTACCGTACTGCTGTATGCAAGAACCCTAAAGCCCTGTACACACGATCGGTCCATCCGATGAAAACGGTCTGATGGACTGTTTTCATCGGTTAACCGATGAAGCTGACTGATGGTCAGTCGTGCCTACACACCATCGGTTAAAAACCCGATCGTGTCAGAAGGCGGTGACGTAAAACACAACGATGTGCTGAAAAAAAACGAAGTTCAATGCTTCCAAGCATGCGTCGACTTGATTCTGAGCATGCGTGGATTTTTAACCGATGGTCGTGCCTACTAACGATCGTTTTTTTTTTCTATCGGTTAGATATCCATCGGTTAAATTTAAAACAAGTTGGCTTTTTTTTAACCGATGGATAAATAACCGATGGCGCCCACACACGTTCGGTTTGGGCCGATGGAAACAGTCCATCAGACCGTTCTTATCGGTTTAACCGATGGTGTGTACACGGCCTTACTCTTTCAGATCTTGAAAACAAAGTCATAATAATTCTTATTGTAGTTTGTACGTTTAAAAAACAAAAAAAAAACTTTTAATGTGTCATACCATTTACAAGTACACATATGGTGGGACACCCTTAAAACTCTTCTCTATATATATCCAGCAAAATGGCTGTTATTACTGGGATGCAGTGTTAAGATATACTATATTGTTCTAATCTATAAGTTTATAGGATATTAAGCTGATAGATAAAGAAGGGGTACCCATCTCCTCCTACTATAGCTGCTAATATATATGATAAGAAAAAACAGGATTGGACTCCCAAGGGCTTATGTGCAGCTTCAAAAAAATTGTATTAACTCATAAATAAAGTATTGATTTAATTTTATTAAACAGGTATCAAGTTCACAAATTCATAAGATAGTATAAAAAGGGGAATTACAGGAATGGATCCAATACATATGAAGGGCAGCAATAAAAGCACTGGTGTACAAGATTCGTTTGTATGGTATTTACATATGTCAAAACACAAAAAACATATATAGTTAACCACAAAGGCTACCACATACGGATCCGTATGTGGCAGCCTTTTGTGGGTAACTATATATGGTTATTGAGTTTTGACATATGTGAATACCATACAAACAGTACAATCCTGCTTTTTCTTATCATTAAGCTGATAGGAAGGAATCATTGATCAAACCTGTTTACATGAATGTTTACATTTTACCTTGAACTATTGAGCTCTGTAGAGAAAATGTTCTTTTATTTTTATTTTTGACAGGAGTTAAGGAGGAAACAAAAACAAAAAAATTGAAATGAGTCTGGGAACTCCAACTACTGGCTGCACATGAACATATAAAATATTCATATGTAACATTTCATATTTACTTGACTTAAAATAGGGGGAGGTGTGTTTTTGCCCTACCCATTATAAAGAAAGGAACAATATGCATTTCTTTTAATAATTATTCAACTGCTGACAGCCATGAAAAAGAACATTTGAGGGTAAAACTAGGGGGGCTGCCAACTGTGAGGCCTTGTACACACGACCGGTTTGCTTGGCAGAATCCATCAAGAAACTCGGTGGGAGATTTTTTTTGCCGAGGAAACCGGTCGTGTGTACATTTTTCAGCGAGGAAACTGTCGAGGAACTCGACGAGCCAAAAAGAGAGCATGTTCTCTTTTTCCTCGACGGAAATGGAGAAAATTGGTTCGTCGAGTTCCTCGACAAGCCTAACAAGAACTCGACGAGGAAAACAATGTGTTTCGCCCGCCGAGTTCCTCGGTCGTGTGTACGAGGCCTAAAATGTGGTGCAGTATCTTGGCTTAATTATTTAGTGAGTCACTAACCTGGAATATGCACATTATAAAGAAGAAAACACAGGCGCTAGTGCTATGTCTGTACAAACTTAAAACCAAGAGAAAGGGGTAGAAACAAAAGCTAAATGCATTTCTCTACTTATTAGTAGACTGCCCCTTCAAACATGCACATCCAGCTAGATAGGCAACTTTCAATTTTTCTCTCTACAATGGTGACTTTGCACCAGGTTCCACAATAACAAAACAGTTCTGTCTGTGTATCATAACATTTGTTATAGACATCTATGTGAAATCTGACATGCATATGAACAGGCAATCAGAACAGTGAAAAAGTGGAAATGCATTATAACCTATAACTCATACCTTCCACTGAAAAATTATCGACATACATTTCAGAATAACATTCCAGCCAGCAAATGTTGCTGATTCATGTTATTTGGTTAAGGTATTAAATCACAACACCCACTTAAAATAGTTAGAGCTGTAACATTAGTCAAGTATAGTAAAGCCAAGAACTAAACTTTATTACATAATTTCTGCACAGGTGTTAAAAACTATGAGCTACACTGGAGCAAGTTTCCACCATAGGCATCATAGGGAAAACTGAATAGAAACCAAATGCTATTTGTTCTGTGGGATGGAACAAGCTCCCTTGTACAAGTATTTACAACTGGAACTATGCCCATAAGATTAACCAGGTTTGGCTTACCTTGACAGAAAAATCTGCAGAAAGAGGACCAGCAATCCTGAGGATTTCTTTATCAGGAAATCTTTGGAAGTCAACAGTAGTGTTGTCCACAAGAAAAGATCCAGTGTTGCTGAGACTGTTTTCACCCTTTAGCCCTTGCAATGTTTTTGTTTCCAGGTCTGTAAGAGTATAAATTGCAATGAACTTATAGGACCTCCAAAGTAATTACAGAAATATTTTTACTCCTGTACTATTATAGCTCAAAGTATGCAATGCATCAACCAAATTATGTACAGTGCCTTGAAAAAGTATTCATACTCTTTGAAATGTTGTCATGTTACATCCAAAAAGGTAAATATGGGATTTTATGTGATAGACCAACATGAAGTGGCACATATTTGTAAAGTGGAAGGAAAATGATAAACGGTTTTCATAATTTTTTACAAATAAATATCTGAAAAGTGTGATGTACATTTGTATTCAGCCCCCCTGAGCCAATACTTTGTAGAACCATCTTTCACTGCAGTTACAGCTGCAAGTCTTTTTGGGTATGTCTCTACCAGCTTTGCACATCTAGAGGGTGAGATTTTTGCCCATTCTTCTTTGCAAAATAGCTCAAGCAAATTGGATTTAGGTCTGGACATTGCCTAGGCCATTCTAATACATGAATATGCTTTGATCTAAGCTATTCCATTGTAGTGCTGGCTGTATGTTTAGGGTCGTTGTCCTGCTGGAAGGTGAACCTCTGACCCAGTCTCAATACTTTTGCAGACTCTAACAGGTTTTCTTCTAAGATTGCCCTGTATTTGGCTCCATCCATCTTCCCATTAACTCTGACCAGCTTCCGTGTGCCTGCTTAAGAAAAATATCCCCACAATATAATGCTGCCACCACCATGTTTCACGGTGGGGATGGTGTGTTCAGGGTGATGTTCAGTTGTAGTTTTCCACCACACATAGAGTTTTGCTTTTAGGCCAAAAAGTTCAATTTTGGTCTCATCTGACCAGAGCACCTTCTTCCACGTGTTTGCAGTGCCTCCTGCTTCTCGCAAATTGGAAACAGGACTTCTTATAACTTTATTTCAACAATGACTTTCTTCTTGCCACTCTTCCATAAAGGCCAGATTTGTGGAGTGGACGACTAATAGTTGTCCTGTGGACAGATTCTCCCACCTGAGCTGTGGATCTCTGCAGCTCCTCCAGAGTTACTATGGACCTTTTGGGCTGCTTCTCTGATTATTGTTGTCCTTGCCCAGCCTGTCAGTATAGGTGGACGGCCATGTCTTGGTAGGTTTGCAGTTGTGCCATACTCTTTCCATTTTCGGATGATGGATTAAACAAGGCTCTGTGAGATGTTCAAATCTTAGGATATTTGTTTATAACCTAACCCTGCTTTAAACTTCTCCACAACTTTATCCTGGACCTGTGTGTTTATTGGCCTTCATGATGCTGTTTACTCACTAAGTTTCTCTAACAAACCTCTGAAAGCTTTGCAGAACAGCTGTATTTATACTGAGATTAACCACTTAAGCCCCGGACCAATATGCAGCCTAAAGACCCAAGGTGTTTTTACAGTTCGGGACTGCGTCGCTTTAACAGACAATTGCGCGGTCGTGCAACGTGGCTCCCAAACAAAATTGGCGTCCTTTTTTCCCCACAAATAGAGCTTTCTTTTGGTGGTATTTGATCACATCTGCGGTTTTTAGTTTTTGCGCTATAAACAAAAATAGAGCGACAATTTTGAAAAAAAAGCAATATTTTTTACTTTTTGCTGTAATAAATATCCCCCAAAAACATATATAAAAACATTTTTTTTCCTCAGTTTAGGCCGATACGTATTCTTCTACCTATTTTTAGTAAAAAAAATCGCAATAAGCGTTTATCGGTTGGTTTGCGCAAAATTTATAGTGTTTACAAAATAGGGGATAGTTTTATTGCATTTTTATTATTTTTTTTTTTTTTACTACTAATGGCGGCGATCAGCAATTTTTTTCGTGACTGCGACATTATGGCGGACACTTCGGACAATTTTGACACATTTTTGGGACCATTGTCATTTTCACAGCAAAAAATGCATTTAAATTGCATTCTTTATTGTGAAAATGACAGTTGCAGTTTGGGAGTTAACCACAGGTGGCGCTGTAGGAGTTGGGGTGCACCTAGTATGTGTTTACAACTGTTTGGGGGTGTGGCTGTAGGAATGACGTCATCGATCGTGTCTTCCCTATAAAGGGAATGACGCGATCGATGCGCCGCCATAGTGAAGGACGGGGAAGCCGTGTTTACACACGGCTCTCCCCGTTCTTCAGCTCCGGGGAGCGATCGCGACGGAGCGGCTATAAACAAATAGCCGCGCCGTGGTCCCGGATCGCTCCCCGAGCGGACCCGACCTCCGCATGTAGCGGGGAGGGTCCCGATCGGACCCCCCACCCGCTAATAGGCGAGGACGTACGTGTACGCCCATGTGCCTGTACGTGCCATATTGTGGACGTATATGTACATGCGGGGGTCGGGAACTGGTTAAATTACACGCAGGTGGACTTTATTTACTAATTAGGTGGCTTCTGAAGGCAATTGGTTACACTAGATCTTAGTTAGGGGTATCAGAGTAAAGGGGGCTGAATACAAATGCACTCCACACTTTTCACATATTTATAAAAAAAAAAAATGGAAAACCATTTATAATTTTCATTCCACTTCACAATTATGTGCCACTTGTGTTGGTCTATCACATAAAATCCCAATAAAATACATTTACGTTTTTGGTTGTAACATGACAAAATGTTGAAAATTTTAAGGGGTACAGATACTTGTTCAAGGCACTGTATGTCAATCATCAGCACTTTATGAGTAATATTCATGACAACCAATCAGAATTTTTACCTGTGGCGTTTCTGGTAAACTGAAAGCTGATTTAATGACTGTTTACTATTCTGTCCATTTTAAGAATAAATTCTCTCTCTTTAGTTGAAAAAAAAACCGCTACAAGCTTAGAGTTTTTGGACATACTGATGTTGATTTACTGAAGGCAAATAGACTGTTTACTTTACAAGGGAATTTTCCCTATAGTTTAGTGAATGAGGTGAAGCTCTGCTAACTTTCATTATCCAATCAGGTTCAAGCAAAAAAACATTTTTTTTCCTTACACACGATTGGGCATTCTTTGCAAAGTGAAACTGCAACATGTTTACTAAGTCCTGGGAAAAATTCTCTTGTACAGAGTAAAATCTATTAGATTTAGTTAATCAATTCATAAAAGACAGCAAATAGAAAGGTGTTTAAGAGGGACGGACCTCTTCACTTGATAACAATAAGGCTCCATGTACACTGAAGCTGATAAACTGTAGTTTATTGGCGTTTTGGCTTTTTTTTTTAAAGCCCATAAACTGAACTCTATGTTAGCCTATGTGCCCATGCACACCTGGGCGTTTTTTTGTGTTAATGAGCTTTGGAGTTTATTGTCTTTTTTCTGAACGCCCGAAATATGCATTCAAAGTGCCGTTTTTTGGCATGAAAAAACGCTAAAAAACGCAAAATGACGAAAAATGCTCAAAAACGCTCATAAACGCTCAAAAACGATGGCAACAGCATTTTTTTGTGTTTTTTTATCAACTAACCACTTAACGCCCGCCGCACGACTATTTACGTCCGCAAAATGGCACGGACAGGCAGATGGACGTATATATACGTCCTTGCCTTCTAGCGGGTGGGGGGTCTGATCGGGACCCCCTCCGCTGCGTGCGGCGGGCGGCTTACCTCGGGGAGCGATCCGGGACGACGGCGCGGCTTCGTTTATAGCCGCTCCGTCTAGATCGCTCCCCGGAGCTGAAGAACGGGGAGAGCCGTATGTAAACACGGCTTCCCCGTGCTTCACTGTGGCGGCGCATCGATCGTGTCATCCCCTTTATAGGGGAGACACAATCGATGACATCAGACCTACAGCCACACCCCCCTACTGTTGTAAACACACACTAGGTGAAGCCTAACACGTTCAGCGCCCCCTGTGGTTAACTCCCAAACTGCAACTGTCATTTTCACAATAAACAATGCAATTTAAATGCATTATTTGCTGTGAAAATGACAATGGTCCCAAAAATGTGTCAAAATTGTCCAAAGTGTCCGCCATAATGTCGCAGTCACGAAAAAAATCGCTGATCGCCGCCATTAGTAGTAAAAAAAACATTTTTATAAAAATGCAATAAAAATATCCCCTATTTTGTAAACGCTATTCATTTTGCGCAAACCAATCAATAAACGCTTATTGTGATTTTTTTTTACCAAAAATAGGTAGAAGAATACGTATCGGCCTAAACTGAGGAAAAAAATAATCTTATATATGTTTTTGGGGATATTTATTACAGCAAAAAGTAAAAAATATTGCATTTTTTTCAAAATTGTTGCTCTATTTTTGTTTATAGCGCAAAAAATAAAAACCGCAGAGGTGATCAAACACCACCAAAAGAAAGCTCTATTTGTGGGGAAAAAATGACGCCAATTTTGTTTGGGAGCCACGTCGCACGACCGTGCAATTGTCTGTTAAAGCGACGCAGTGCCGAATCGCAAAACCTGGCCTGGGCATTTAGCTGCCTAAAGGTCCGGGGCTTAAGTGGCTAAAAAAAAAAGGAAAAAAAAAAAAAAAGCTACACTGAAAATGCTGATTAAAGCTATTGCAAAAACGCTAAAAAACGTTGAAAGGCTCCCTGCAAAGCTACTGGCGTTTTTTTATAGCTTTTTTTTAGCTTCAGTGTGCATGGAGCCTAAATCTAGCTAGTAGATTTCATATTGTTTGTGTGTACCAACTGTGCATGCTGGTTAAAAAGAAATAACAAAGGGTCTGGCTAGCCCAAAGCAAACATGTTTCACCTATGCAGGGTAAATTAACAGGTTGCTTTGATTTTTCCCCTAGCAGTACAGACTTACCCTTCTTTTGCCCTTTGCCAGTCCTTGAAAAAAGAAAAACTCAGTGCAGGAGTAATGATGGATAACTGCCAATATTCTTAAGTTTATTCAAAACAATAAAAGATACTTCCTAATTAATGATTTTAATTACTGCCTTTTTTCACATGATGTTATACTGCTACAAAGTCTTTAGTTGCAAAAGGGTTTTATGTTTTATGAAGTACTGAAAACCCTTTTATTTTATGACTTACAGTTAATAAAAAGGTATTTTTACGTTGTTGTGTATTTATGACGTCAAGAGTTTAAGAGTCCTATTAAAAAAAAGTAAAGTGCTTTTTTGTTTTGAAGTACATCCAAAGCATATCACTAGTTGTTTTGCCTCTTTTTATAAAGCTGTAAAACTGCATGCATAAAAATCAAACCTGATTGTAATAAATGTTGTCATATAGTTTGGGCAATAAACAGTTAGAAATTATTGTAAGATTAATTCCCATTCTAATCCATTGATTAATATATGTATATAAAGTAATGTATTGTTGCTGCTACTGTAATGTTCCAGGAGCAGTGGCACAATTATGGCATGTAAAACGGATTAAAAGTGTACATTGGCAGTGCTTAAATATACCAAAAAAGTATATATCATAATATTATAATAAATTCCTTCTGAGGAGGTCTGTTTTTGACAAAACATGTCGGTGTATAGTTAGTGCATTAACAAACAAAAATAGAAAAGTGCTGGTTTGACTAGTGATAATAAACACAGCTGCTGGCAACCAAGAGTAAATAAACACATATATCATTCATGTTGTTGTGGTAATATAGTGAAAATAAATGGCTACAAACAAAAGTCCATATCAAAATGAAATCTGGCAAAGGTGAATAGAGTATATGAAATAGTCCAAATCCAATATGTGTCCTGAGGAAAACACCACTAATATTGTGCGAAGGTCGTGCTAATCCACAATTGTAAATTTTTTGTTTATTAAAAATCTTACAAACATAATAAAAACATATTTACATATATATACAAAATAAATAAATAAATATACCATATATAAACAAAATACCATATTTGCCGGCATATAGGATGACTGGGCGTATAAGACGACCCCCTAATTTTCCAGCTAAAATTTTGGTTTTGGGATATACTCGCCGTATAAGACTACCCCCTTCCTACTAGTCATGCCTCGCCTCACGGTGCCACCATTACATGCCAGACTGTGCCACTACATGCCTCACTGTGCCCCATTACATGCCAGACTCACTGTGCCCCATTACATGCCAGACTCACTGTGCCCCATTACATGCCAGACTCACTATGCCCCATTACATGCCAGACTCACTGTGCCCCATTATATGCTAGACTCACTGTGCCCCATTACATGCCTCACTGTGCCACTACATGCCAGACTCACTGTGCCCCATTACATGCCAGATTCGCTGTTCCCTTATGACATGCCTGACTGTGTCTTGACGATCCCTTACCTTATCCTAAGACATGCAGAATCGCGTCCGTCCATTTTTCAAAAGCCGCGCCTCCTACTTCTTCTATTCCGTGATAGGCGGAACACTCAGCTTTCCAGGAGGCACTGTGTTCAGTGTGTTCAGTGTTCGCCTATCACGGTCCGAGGACGAGAGGGCCTCCGTGATAGGCGGACACTAAACACAGTGTCTCCTGGGAAGCTGAGTGTTCCGCCTATCACGGAACAGAAGAAGTAGGAGGCGCGGCTTTGAAAAATGGACAGCCGCGATTCTGCATGTCTTAGGATAAGGTAAGGGATGTTAGGTTACCAGCGTATAAGACGATCCCCGACTTTTAAGAAGATTTTAAGGGGTTAAAAAGTTGTCTTATACGCCGGAAAATACGGTAGCTTATACCAGCTTAGCAAAAACATAAATAAAACTAAATATACCAACCTAAACAAAGCCATAACCTCCACCTAAAACACCCTCAGGCCCCGTACACACGACCAGTTTCCTCGGCAGAATTCAGCTTCCGACCGAGTTTCTGGCTGAATTCTGCGAGAAACCCGGCCGTGTGTACACTTTCTGCCGAGGAAGCCGACGAGGACCTCGGCAAGGAAATAGAGAACATGTTCTCTATTTCCTCGTTGTTCTATGGGAGAACTCGGCCCGCCGAGGTCCTCGGCGGCTCCAGGACTGAACTGGCCGAGGAACTCGATGTGTTTGGCACGTCGAGTTCCTCGGCCGTGTGTACGGGGCCTCAGGCTAAGAACATGCATGCAGCCCTTTTCCAAAAATACAATCTTATATAAAATCTAGGGGGCGTGAAAGGACAGAAAGAAAGCGGCACACCCAGAAACTGACAAACAGCAGTTACGGAGACCTGACATTCGTAACAAGCTTTTGTCCAGGCCCCCGGCTGCCACCTGTCTCTCTCAAGACCTCAAATCCTCCCAACCTTACTCAGAATGTCATACATCACCATCTCGACAGGAAGGACTTTTTTTCAAATGGAAACCTGACACTGTGCATTCCATGTGAAGAAACGGACTACTAAGCTAACTAGAAAAAGTGTCTCAAAATCAAAATCCCGATGTGTCTCAAAGGCCCCATACGACCACTCCGTATAACTTAATACTCCATAATTGTAGTCACCACGCGAGCCATCCCCATTGTAAGATATGCACTCTTACTAGACTCATTGTCTTAGCCAATGAGGAGAAAGAGTCCCTGGAGAGCTGAAGTTCTGCACATCGCTGGATCAAGATGGGGTTCAGGTAAGTATAAGAGGGGAGGTGGGGAACGGAGCAGGATTGCTGCACACAGAAGGTTTTTTACCTTTATGCATAGTATGCATGAAGTTAAAAAATATTGAGCCTTTACAACCACTTTAAAAATAGTCAATGTTGATTAAAAGAGTGAAGTTCTGCTTTATGTAATACGTGTTGATTGGGCAGTGCAAGGACACAGAAAACACTGATGAGATCATCTCTCTTACTTCTCTTTTTTCTCCTATCAGCATTTTGGTGACACATGAGCACTATTTTGCAAAATACTGGCTTCTTGTGCTGCTTATCCCTTTTCCAGTCTGACCACAGCTGTACAGGAAATTGTAAGAGCCTGATACCAGGTTAGGCTCAGGTAGTTACTCTACTTGCATTGAAGAATACAACGTACATTTAGTGGTGCTTTAATGGGTACAGAAATGTGTGTCTTTTAAATCTGACAGTAACCACGTTAAAAGATATTTGGGGGGTCCTTATTTATGAACAGAGCTCACCAGCTAGTCACAATGTGACGTTGTCCTCCTAACCCTAAAAAAACTCTCATATACTCCAAAACCACAAGATGTGGTTTAAAGCTAGTGGTTACTAGGAAGGACTACCACAGTTTAGCTCATAAATTAATTTATCATATCAAATTACAATCAATTACAAAATCAGGCTACCTCATTCCTGCACCACGTTAAAAAAATTACAACATTATCAATAGGAAACACTCACACCTGTCTGGTCTTTTATATTTGCTAGGAGATTAATGCACAATTCATTATAGCAAATCAGTAAACATATATTTTCTTCTAACAAGCAAACAGATTTTGAGAAATTGTTATTTTTAATTAATATATATATGTACATCTGTGAAGGATGTCTTTTACTACTAACATCTGTGCAGCACTATATGTGAAACTCTAAGGCTGCATCTACTGTATTCTCCAAATATTTGGCTATTCTACTGCATTTTCTGAATCAGCAGATTATTCTTACTGAACTAAAGGAAAACAGATGTTTTTAACCAGCCTGATTTAAAGAACTTTACCAAAAGAAATATTGTGCTACTGGAACTAGCAAGCAATCAAGTTCAATTTCATGTCCTAGCCTGGAACAGAAAAGTGACAGCAGGATCTGATTGGTTTCTTTAGGCAAGACCTACACCCTTCTCATTCTTCGGTTTTTATATATTATACTATAATCGGCTTTTAGCATTTTGATTTTATTTGTATGATTGTTAAATGAGTACTAGCTCATGGGCAAACTTCACAAGCAGGCATTGGTGACAATGATTTATTTTTAACGTTGAAACATTGTTAGATATACTCACTTAAACACCTGAGACTAGCAAATGTTAGGTTTTTTTTAAGTATTTTTAGGCCGCGTACACACGATCGGTCCATCCAATGAGAACGGTCTGATGGACCGTTTTCATCAGTTAACCGATGAAGCTGACTGATGGTCAGTCGTGCCTACACACCATCGGTTAAAAAAACGATCGTGTCAGAACGCGGTGACGTAAAACACAACGACGTGCTGAAAAAAACGAAGTTCAATGCTTCCAAGCAAGCGTCGACTTGATTCTGAGTATACGTGGATTTAAAATGCGTGGTTAAATTTAAAACAAGTTGGCTTTTTTTTAACCGATGGATAAATAACCGATGGCGCCCACACACGATCGGTTTGGACCGATGAAAACGGTCCATCAGACCGCTCTCATTGGTTTAACCGTTTTGTGTGAAAGGTGCAAAATTCTGTATTGGTGTCTGTGTCCCTGCTGGTGAGACATCTCCCCACTTCTTGTCCCCCTGGTCACTGAAAAACAAAAATAATCTCAAACAGTGGGAAGAGTTAGAACCCCTTTTATGTTTTATTGGTGTGTAAAGTTGGGAGACTTTCTTTTGAGGCGTCAACCTTTGTGTTAAGAATGTGACACTGTTACTGGGACAGAAGTTGAACAGAAATTTCAGTTTCTAACCCTTCAGTAAACAAAAAAAATAAGGGGAGCATTTATAGAAAATATTTTAAAAAAAGTCATGACTATATGGTCTTCCTACGGTTTATCATAATTTTGAGATTTTGCTAATAATCACACTACAACTTTTACTGTATTTTCCTTCACAGTGCTTAGTTACCTATTCAGTCCTATTCATTATATAGCATTCTCATAAACCCTGAGTTTTTCCTTGCAGCTATCTGACAGAATCAAGTGATTACAAGGTGCTAATCTCCACAAAATGTTCTGTTTTAGAACGCCAAATGTAAATGAATGCATAAATCAAACAGCTGCCATTAGCAGATACACTAAACTTAAGTTTCATTCAGTGCCAAAAGGCGGTTTTCAGGGAGAAAATCAACAGTCACCACCTTCCTCCCTCCTGTCATTTAGCTCATTTTATGACTGAATTCAGTAGGACAGATCTGCCTAGTGAAAGTCCATTTAAGCATGATTTTTTTCCTCTGCAAGTAATTATGTTAAAAAAGTAAACACAGAATCGTTTTCAGCAAAATATTGTCACCAAGCAGCACTCTGATGAAGTGCCGTACCGGGCTAACTTCCATATGGTGTGCAGCCCCCTGAGGGTTAGAATTTCCTGTTTCTACAAGTCATTTCCTTCCTGCTTGAAATTTGGCAGAAAAGGTAACACTAGCGTCAAGTATTTGGAGAAAAAGTTTTTTGTCTTTTCAAGTTTTGGTTCGTCCTCCTGTATTTTACTTTTATGAAATGGGTACTACAGAGTGCTGAATCAATAGTTTCTTGTTTCTTCAGTTATAATTACATAATCACTTCCACCAGCATTAATAAGGTAGGAGTATCTCATGACTCGTGGCATGCTGAGAGTTTCTCTTTTAAATTCATGCTGAAAATTAACATTTGTTACTGTTTTGTTACTGATATAGTTGCCACCTGTCAACTGTTTACTTATGAAATAGTGTAAAAAAAAAAAAAAAAATTAAATTAAAGTGCAGTGAGCTGGTTCAGGGGTAGGAGAAGCACACACACTTCAGACACTGTGGGGAAAATGGCTCAGCTTAGGTGGGAAACTCTTCTGCCTCTGCAAGACCGATCTGTCAAAATACAGATAAGATCCTTTCTCGGTGTAATTAAACGGGCAACGTCCATGTACTTTATCAGAAGCTCCTAACAAACACTATTGAGAGGACGGATGTCACGTGAACAGCACAGCTCTGTTGACTACACTGGGGGGAGCTTATCTTTCAGTGTAATGTACACTGCTATGTAGTCAATGTGAAACCTCCGTCATGCTCTTTATTTATTATGAACTAGCTGAATACCCGGCGTTGCCCGGTCTTCCTATCTTAACCTTTTGGGGAGGAAAATCATAGTAATATAAATATACCCATCTTTTATATAAGAGTGTAGGTAAGGGTTAATTTAACTGTCATATATTTTTATTTGGCATATAAGTAATATGTGTACCAGGTATTATTGAAATATCTCCAGGCGTACAGAAGTTATGTGGGAACATACATTTCCCATTGATTTGCATGGGACTTTAAACAAAAACCCTGACCCTCACAAATGGGGGTAGTTAAGGGATAAATTAACTATCCTATAGTTTAAGTGGACATATAAGTAACATGTGACCAAGTGTTATCGAAATATCTACAGCCGTTTGGAAGTTATGAAGTAACATGTATTTCCCATAGAGTTGAATGGGACTTTAAAGGAAAACCCCGACCATGGCAAATGGGGGTGGGTAAGGGTTAAACCACCTATCCTATGTTTGTTGCTGACATATAAGTAACATGTGTGCCAAGTTTCATGTTAATATCTTTAGCCGTTTGGACGTGATGCTGGAACATGAAGTAACATGTATTTCCCATAGAGTTGAATGAGACTTTAAAGAAAAACCCCGACCATGGCAAATGGGGGTGGGTAAGGGTTAAACCACCTATCCTATGTTTGTTGCTGACATATAAGTAACATGTGTGCCAAGTTTCATGTTAATATCTTTAGCCGTTTGGACGTGATGCTGGAACATACATACATACATACATACATACATACACACACACACACACGTTGAGTTTTATATATATAGAAAAGAACATGTAGGACACTGGGCAGACCACTAGGGACAAGGGGGGTGTGTATTTTTTACATACAGTACTGTAATCTATAAGATTACAGTATACTGTATGTTATTTGTTTGTTTACTTTTTTGAATTTGGCGCCGTTCTCCGCTCCCGTGCGTCGTAACGTCGCAGGGAACGGAGATCGGCGGCACAGGAGGACACTGTGTGAATCAAGCGAGGTCCCGCTCGCTCACACAGCGCAGTGGCATCGCTGGATCCAGGGACAAGGTAAGCAACTTTGTCTGCTGCTGCAGCGAGGCAAGCCCGAGTCTGACTCGGGGTTACTGCTTTTGGTATAAAGATCTCACCCCGAATCAGACTCGGGAATACCGCCAGGGGGGTTAATCTCTTGTTACTCAAACTGCTTGTTGTTAACTCTTTCATAGCCTTATTCCTTTAGCTTTATTTATTTTTTATCATATTTTTTTTTTTTTACCAGTAATGTGTAAAATTGTATTTGTTTTGTAGCACTGCATTAAAAATGCTTTGTGCCAGAAACATGATTCCAGGGACAAATCACAGAAGTTTTCCTTTGGATGAGTTATGAGATACCTTAACCACTTTGAGACCAGACCTATTTTTCAAATTTGTTGTTTACAAGTTAAAATATTTTTTTTGTTTTGCTATAAAATTACTTAGAACCCCCAACCATTATATATATATTTTTTTCCTAACACCCTACAGAATAAAATCGTTGCAATACTTTCTGTCACACCGTATTTACGCAGCGGTCTTACAAGAGCACTTTTTAAAAAAAATACACTTTTTGAAATAAAAAAATAAGACAACGGTAAAGTTAGCCCAATTTTTTTTTAGATTGTGAAAGATGATGTTACGCCAAGTAAATTGATACCCAACATGTCATGCTTCAAAATTGCGCCCTCCTCATGGAATGGTGACAAACTTTTACCCCTTAAAAATCTCCATAGGCAACATTTAAAAAATTCTACAGGTTACCAGTTTTGAGTTGTTAGAAAAAAACGATATAATGTTTGGGGGCTCTAAGTAATTTTCTGGAAAAAAAGCAGTTTTTAACTTGTAAATAACAAATCTCAGAAAGAGGCTACTTTGGGGTAACAGGGTTACACTATATACACCCCTTTTCTTTCCATATAGTATCATCCGAGAGTGATTCCCCTGACCGCGTATGAGCTCATCGCAGTATCTGCTGTGTTACATGAGGTGCTGTAAGCTGTCATTAAAACAGCTTTGAGGTAAGCTTCTTGGCATCACTGGAGGTGTGTGCACTTTTGGAGTTTTTTACCCCCCGACATGTGTGCTGGTTTCCTGGATTCACCACTCAGAGAATCTCTCTATATCTGCTGGGCATTTAGTCTAGCTGGTGTAAGAGTTAAATTAGATACTCACTGGTTTGGGTTTCCTACCATCTGGCTGATTATATTATCGGATGTGCATCCCTTGAAATTATCAGGTCTTTAGAGCCACAGCTGTGAGGTAAGCTGCTAAGAAGTCACAAGAGGTGTCCTTTGCACACTGAAGCTCCTCATTTCTCAACACTTGTTTTTTTTGGGACCACCACTCAGAGACTTTCCTATATATATTGATTTATTTATTTATTATATTATTATATATAATATTTTTTGTACATATTCTATGCTGACTTTGCTTGGCTCTTACATTTATTTATCATATTAAGTCTACATATTTATGCATTATTTATTTGTTTGTGTATAGTGTAGCACTCACTTTATTGTAATTTATGTTTTTCTGAGATATTTGTTTCACTTATCGATCCAGGCAGAGATCTGAAATATTTGGTAGTCTATATAGTAGACACTTTTTTATGCATAAAGAGTGTATTATAGTCACATTATCCATCTCCTTTTCCCTTCCCCCTTCCCCCTCTCCCCCTTCTCTGTTACACAGCACAGACACCATCACCTTTTTTCATTTGACACATTTTTTCTATTTAGGATAGATCACCAGGTGTTTGCAGCAGTGTCCCCTTTAGCTTAAACACTGCCGCAGTTTCACTTAGTAGGATCTTCTGACAGCGCGGGAGTACCCCTTGTCTTTACATTATTTTCTATATTGTTTGAACAAATCAATACAGTGGCTCATGGTTTTCTGTGTATATGCTTTCAAGACAGGAAGTTTTAATAAAAAAAAGCCTTATGCCACGTACACACCATCACTTTATGTGATGAAAAAAAACGACGTTTTTAAAAACGTCAATTTAAATGACCGTGTGTGGGGGGAAACGTTGTTTTATGTCTTATGAAAAATAACAAAAAAAAATTGAAGAATGCTTTAATTTTTTGTGTTGTTTTTCAAAACGTCGTTTTTTGTTTCACAAAAATTGACCGTGTGTAGCAAAAAACGATGTTTAAAACAACGTTTTTAAACCCGCGCATGCCCAGAAGCTAGTTATGAAGCGAGCTTCAATGGAAAAAAGTGGTGAACGTAACCTCGCTTTGCTAGAGCATTGTGAAAAAACGATGGTGTGTAGGCAAGGTCATTTTTGAAAATTGAAGTTTCAAAAACGTAGTTTTTTACTTCACAGAAAATGAAGTTTTTTTCCATCACATAAAGTGATGGTGTGTACGCGGCATTACACTACAGGGATTCACATGACTTGCTACACTATTTATGAGCTGCCAGCAGTAATCAATTACACTTTACCTGCCATATTTTGACATTTACAGTTTGAAACTCAAATCAGCTGCTATCACCTATACTGTATGTTGTTTTGCTAACATTTTTATAGCATGCTTCTGTAGTTGTCATTCTTGAGAGTGCAGATGGTTTGTCACTCACAACAGTGAAATGTGTCTTCTTTAATTGGCAATGTTGGTAAGGGATGATTTTCAAAGTTATTAAAGGTAAATTTACTTACACAAGTGATCAGGTCCTTTAAGCACCAGTCGTATATGTCTACTGCCATATGGAATAACAACCACTGTATCATCCACTAGAATTAAAAAAATCAGACAATGTTTTAGAATAATATTATTTTTAAGAAGTACACAAACATGTTATTATAATAACCAAAAAATATAAAACCTCTACTCAAGTAACCAAACAAAAATCACTCCTTTCCAATATATATATTATATTATATGATACTATAGATATATTATTATATCAGCCCTCAAAATTTCACTCGCCTTCTCGCATTTTGCGAGTAAATTTTGAGGGCTGGCGAGTGTGGGCTGCCTGGGAGCAGGGGGGGCGAGCAAGGAGAGGAGAGTCGCGTTGTTGCTGCAGCTGCTGCTGTAGCCACCGCCTGTTTGTTAATAGCGCGGGGAACATTACAGCTTTCAATCCAATAGCTGTGTTCCCCGCGGCGCGTGTCATATACAGCTCCTCCCTTTTTCCGGGCACTTTTTTCATAGACAGATCACCCATCCCAGGATTGGATGGGTGATCTGTCTATCAAAGATTCCTGGACAAGGGGGAGGGGCTGTATATGACACTCACGGCGGCGGCAGCTATTGATTTGAAAGCTGTAATGTTCCCCGTGGTTTGAACAACGCGGCGGTGGCGGCTCCGGCTCCTACCCTACCCTACTTAGCACAGGTAGGCTGCATTGTGGGGGGGACTCCTAGCTGCTATTGTGGGGGGAACTCCTGGCTGCAAAATGGGGACATTTTGCTGCACTGGGGACACATGCTGCATGGTCAGGCTGCATTTTTTGGGCACAGATAAAGTTGTTGTTAATATTTATTTTTATAACTTCTGCATAAAACATTTAAGTGCAATTTCATGAGATTTATGAGGGTGTGTCTAGGGGCGGGATTGGGGGCGGGACATGAAAATCTGAATTTTTCAGAATCACAAACGGCAGCTTTCTTCAAAGAGGAGGGGAATGCTCTCAGTCACTAGTCAAGAACCTGGGTCAGCATAGTAGTAAGTCCCGACACCTGGGTGAAATCATATACCGCTTAAAGGGGAAGGTACATACTGACTTATTTTTCCATATAGGTCAAATCTTTGACAGTGAGCATACACAGTGAAAGGTGGTGGATCATGCAGAGGCACAAACATTGGATTTTTTTGCACTTGCTCTGCATTGACATTTGTTCTGATTAAAAAAAATGTTGGACTGTTTAACGTTTCCTTACATATTGGATCACTTTTATTTATTAGAAATTATAGATACACTGTTTACACAGTAGATTGTGATTATGTTTATTTTAGATGGTGTCACATATACATTTTCTTAACCACCTTTGAGTACATGAGCTCTAAGATTGTTCCCACCTATAGCAAATGCTTTTCTTCAGCATCGTCCATTATTGAGATATTCAGGCTCCCTAGAATCACTCATGTGTATGAGCGCTGAAATTGTTTCCACCTATAGCAAATGCACCATTCCATATTGCAAAACTCGGGCAAACTGGAACTACTCACATGTATAAGCTCTAAAACTGTTTTAAACCTATATAACAATCGTTAACCCCTTTTGCATTGAGGCATTCAGGCTCATTAGAGACACTCATATATATGAGCTTTAAAACTGTTTCCACCTATGTGAAATAAGAAGAAGCCCTTTGATGTCACTTGGCTTTGACACAGAGACAGGTGGAAAAAGAAAAGCACCATATGGAGGAATCTGAGGCTGGAATGCCACAGGTCACAGTCTAAAAAGCAGAGCTACAGAACTAAGTACATTTTTATAAAAAGCCTTTATCTATGACCCTTCACTTGCAAAAATATTAGTTGTTGAGTTGGGATTTTCTGAGCTTGGGCCATCAAAAACAAAATTGGCAACTTCCTTAGCCTAGCTTAAATTAGCTGCTGATAAAAGATGACAACATTTAGCAGACACATTCTAAATGTAGTTTTATATGTCAAAAGCAACATAATTGCATAAATAATTTATCTACAGTGCTGAATAATAACAGTCATAAAAAAGGATGTTCAAATGCAAAGAATGATTAGAAGTGTATCCAATAATAACAGTGTTTAACTTTTAAATTAACCTTCACATTTACATGCTTCCCACCCAGGAGGGATGTGATGCTACATACTGCCATTTCCTAGTATTGATCCTGTCCTGGCTAACGATATGCAGAGTGTCAGTAGTTTGCTGGGTACTGGGACAGAGAGGACATAAGGGGCATGATTCCTGATGGTGGCCTTGTTATAGTCAGCAACTGACCACCAATGCTGGGGGGGGGGGGTTCAACCTGCTACTGGCCACTGATGCTGGTGGGCCAGGGGGTTAATGTTCCAGCCATACACTAGCCACATATGCTGGACGGGGGCAAGGATGGTGGTGGTTTGTAATTGTTCCAATGCTGGAATTGCTGGTTGCTGTATAGTCAAAGCAAATTGTGTGGGTACAAGGTTCTGTGGGTACCTGCACCTAGTCTCTTCCAAAAAAGCCCTTCCACCTCCCCACCTCTCCATACATCAGGGGTAATACTCTAGCTCTGTACATTTAGGCACTCAGGAGCAGGTAATGACTTTGCTCTGTACATTAAGGCAGTGCACATGACTGCAACTAGATGCACTGCTTGTTCCAATCAAATGGAGTGAGGGGGAAAAGGTACATTTTGAGAACTCTGAGAGGAGGCAGAAAAACACAGTAAGGAACAATTTTATGAAAAATAGATTACAGGGCCATTACATTGTGAATGTGTATGGATTATTTTTGAAGAATAAGGATATTTTTTAGTGTCACTTTAATGCTCTTTTAACAACTGTACCCACCAGGGTCATGCCCTATGTATTCCCGGACCCTCAGACATTTCTCTGCTCACCCCACCATCATCTTCTAGCAGAACTGTAATTTTATCCCTCCACCTTCCCCAGAACCCTGCTCTGCTCTTTTACTATCTGCCCTCTTGCCTTGCCCCCTCACCTCAAATGCCCAGCCACAATGCTCTCCTCTGGCTGTGGACACTGCGACTGGAGGAGTGAGTGTTACCAAGGCTCAGCGATCTTCAATCAGTGCCAGGTCAGTAAATAGAGGAGTTGAGATGAGAGTCAGCAAGAACAGACTACTGAGAAAGTAGAGGGGTCCTGGGAATGTTTGGAGGTTGTGTGGGAATAAGAGCAAAGACGAGGAAGGATTGGGGATGCCGGCACCATGACTGATACACATGAGCTGCTGTAAGGGATTGCTGACTAGGGATTTTTCCCCTGGCAACCAGTCAGACCTTCTTTGTTCATTGGGAATGAGGATTATTGCCATGGGAAACTGAATGCTCATTGTCTTCAGATGTGTGGGTGAGGCCCTGACAGAGAAGGATGGGTTTGATGTTACCCATAGACAGATAGGAGCAGCTGAGAAATGTTTGTGATTTTTTTTGGCCTCATCTGACCTGTCCTGGGGCCCTTGCCTTTCGTTTTTCCTCTGGATTGTCCTTCTCTGTTTACAGTCAACACAAAGAGACCAACAGAGAATATACAACAGGAAGGTCCCACAATATCAATCTGAAATTTCAGGTCCACATAAAACCAGTAATTCAGAGACAAGCACACCTGCAGAAAATGATCAAGCACACAGGTGAAAAGGGGGGTGTAGTTTGGCATCTTTGTCCTGTGCTTGACCTTGTGTAACTGCTTGACCTTGTCCCAGCAATGATATGCACTATGAATCTCAACTACAGAATATGTATGCATATGTATCCTAAAAGGGCATCACAAGGTACACAGCTTCATTCAAAGGTGTTTTCTTGTCATACAAAACCTACAACCTAAAAATTTCACACAAACAAGGATGTGGTTAAGACAAAACTTTTTTTTTTCTTTTTCTTTTTTTTTACTTTACTGAAATGTGGAGAGATATTATGGATCACATAAGGAAATAACATAAGTAAAAACATCTTTCAAAAAATGCTCTGACACTGAAAGGTCAAAAGTCTTGAAATAACCACTGCTTTTGCTTTCTGATTTAAATTTATATATGCTTTTATTTACAAGACTCCCTAAAGATTTAAATTGCCGTGCGGAGTCATGCAGATTGCATTTTATTTTCCAAGTTTGACATTCTTTTTACACTTTCCTCTACGTTCCAGCTCTTGCATTTGTCTTAAATTAAGAAAACATAAAAATATTTGCTCACAAGGTTAACATTAAATGTGATGTGAAAATGAAGCAGGCCATTCAGTTCTTTCAGTGTTAGATGAAGTCAAGCTTGAACGATAAAAAAAATAAAAGCTTAAAAGGTTCCTCTGTCTATGAAGAAACCAAGGATGTTATATTTAGGGCATAAATAATGATCTTATCTGTGGGATCCAATCCAAAACATGTCAGCGTTCCTAGAGCAAAGATTCTATTCATGAGCATATGGAGCTTGAGTGTCTTTTGATATGGTGTTCCATACACACTGCTCACACATTTGGCGGTGATGGTAGTGGTCAGCACCACCCCTCCCCACATCCTTCATTATTTACCTATGTAATATTTGAGCAACACAATGATTTGGAGATAACCTCACATAGTTAAATAGAACACTGTGAACTTGCGAACTGCTATGAACTTTACATGTGCCGCTCTGTGAATGCAATTTTATATATGACTATGACTGCTACTGAAACCACTGCTATTAACAGTAATAATAATAATTCAGTCACTCAATCTCATTTATTAAACAAATGCAAAACATAAAGTGGTATTTTATTATATGCTAGCACTTTGTGGAATTTGGCATATTGAAGAAGTTGGGCTAGATTCAGGTAGAATCGCGCATTGTTACATATTTACGCTACGCCGCCGTAAGTAAGTGAGGCAAGTGCTGTATTCACAAAGCACTTGCCTCCTAAGTTACGGCGGCGTATCGTAAATGGGGCCGGCGTAAGCGCGCCTAATTCAAATTAGGATTAGGGGGCGTGTTTTATGTAAATGGGTGGTGACCCGACGTGATTGACGTTTTTCCGAACGGCGCATGCGCCGTCCGTGTACATATCCCAGTGTGCATTGCTCCAAAGTACGCCGCAAGGACGTATTGGTTTCAACGTGAACGTAAATTATGTCCAGCCCTATTTGCGAACGACTTACGCAAACGACGTAAAAAATTCAAAATTCGACGCGAGAACGACGTCTATACTTAACATTGCATACGCCTCATAGAAGCAGGAGCAATGTTAGGCCGGAAAAGCCTTACGCAAACGACGTTAAAAAATTCCGCCGGGCGCACGTACGTTTGTGAATCGGCGTATCTAGGTAATTTGCATATTCTACGCCGAAAACGACGTAAGCGCAACCTAGCGGCCAGCGTAAATATGCAACCTAAGATACGACGGCATAAGAGACTTACGCCAGTCGGATCTTAGCCTACTTTTGGCGTATCTTGCTTTCTGAATACAGAAAGAAGATACGCCGACACAGCTTTGAATTTACGCGGCGTATCTATAGATACGCCGGCGTAAATTCTTGCTGAATCCGGCCTGTTGTGTTTTATGCCTTTCTCGATTACTGCTAACCTTACAAGACTGTTTGTAACTACAAAAAACTGATTAATCTACTAGTATTTATTAAAGATTCCTGCTCATATTTGGTTACTAAGTTACTTTGGGGTTGAGTACAAAGTTGCATTAAATAGCACCCAATGTTGCCCTATAAAGGTCCCTAGCTAATTGTTCAATCTTATGAATGAAAAAAAAATGCAAACCATTCAAGCGGTCTTTGATGATAATGATACACAACTAATGCGTTGGGAAATTTGACATATGAAAGTAATTTGTTTCCGTGACATTTGCACTGATAATAAAACCCACCAACACTATAGGAAACTACTGACACAATATGGATTTTGCTGTCACTCTATTTAGGTGTAAAAGCTGGGCAATGAAAAAGCAAGAAAGATGGATGACTCTAAACATCGGAGTTGGTAAAGAATTTTCCAGAATATTCTAGACAGAAAGGAAAGCAAACAAATGGATCCTTTAAGAAATCAAGCCCAACTTTCAATAGAAGCCCAGATGACTAGGCTGAAGCCATCTTATTTTTTACATATTAGGAGAAGAATCATCTCTCATGTTTGGAAAAATTGGGGAAAAGAAGAAGAGGATGACCAGCAAAAACCATGAAGGTGTTGTTGCAAAGACTGAAGGCCCAAATAGATTATTAGGAAGTTTTTCGGGAGAGAACACATCAATGTGGTTGTCAGCACTTAATCAGTTAGTAACATTAGTAAATGTTTTCATACTTTGTTTATCTGTATTATAATAGACGTCCCAACCTTGCCTATCCAGGACCCTGACATATCACATTCCAGTTTACTCAGGCCATTTTAGAAACACAAACAGTGACCACTTAGTTTCTATATTATTTGTTCTAACAGATTTGTTAAAAAATCGTTCTGAATGGTCATGTAACCTAATGTTTTCTCTCTGATCTGTCTTTGCTGTAGGAAGTGTGGGTATGAGGATGGACATTAATTTATTCTTCAAATGCCGCATACACACGATCGGTTCGTCTGATGAGAACGGTCTAATGGACCGTTTTCATCAGACGAACCGATCGTGTGCGGGCCCCATCGTTTTTTTCCCATCGGTGAAAAAACTTAGAACCTGTTTTAAAATTATCTGATGGTTAAAAAACCGATCGTCTGTGGGGAAATCCATTGGTTAAAAATCAAAGCATGCTCAGAATCAAGTCGACGCATGCTCGGAAGCATTGAACTACATTTTTCTCAGCACGTCGTTGTGTTTTACGTCACCGCGTTCTGACACAATTGTTTTTTTAACTGATGGTGTGTAGGCACGACTGATGAAAGTCAGCTTCATCGGATATCTGCTAAAAAAATCCATCAGACCGTTTTCATCGGATGAACCGATCGTGTGTACAGGGCATAATAGTTCATCTAGATACTGAATTTCCCTGTGGCATAGCAAAGACATTACGTCTTCCCTGTACACTTGCAAAAGCAGATTCACTTTGCTTTTACTTTGTCTGTGACCTTGATGTTATGAGATGCTTTTGCAGTCTTAAAATAATGGGCATTTTTGTTATCTTCATGAATGTGATCTAGATCTTATAGAATGTGTTGTTACCAAACTTGAATGATTAATAAATATTACACTATGTTGCCCCTTAAAAACAAAAACTACTTTAACAAAACCAACACTTTGAGGTATAATTCGTAAAACACACAATGTGACGTTTTGACAACAAATATCTGATGGACCTGTTCGATCGGACAATACGACTTTTTGTGTTTTTCATCGGACAAATCCAAATGTTCGCTGTGCAAACAGACAAACTTTCCAGCAACAAATGTCCGATGGAGGCTAATCTGGTCGTGTGTACAGAAGTCCATCGGACTAAAGTCCAAAGTACAAATACGCATGCTCAGAACCAATGCTAAAGATCAGACAACAATAGCAGAAGTTTCCCACAGGTTGGCGGTAAAGAGCTGAAAAACCACGAGCTTTGGTGAAAGTTGGCTGAAAAAGTCCTGCCGTGTGTATGCAGAACAAGTTCACGGCCAATGCCCTTCGAACAGAAATCCACAGAAAAGTCAGATGGAAGTCCGATCGAGTGTGTGAGGCTTTATACATTTCTATATTTGCTGTGTTTATTTGCATATAGTTCACGGAGAGGACCTACTAATATGTACTATTTATTTACATGGTTGGTTTATACTTGAGGTATTAAAATAGTTTAAAGTTCCTATATTGAATTTGGCATCTGAATGTTGATTGCATAGGAATGTTTTAACAAACTGAATCCCATAAACGCCAAATTAGATTTAAAACAGTAAGATGTGCTTAATGTCCAACCACTTTGTTTAAATGAAATGATGAATGATAAGCTTGGTTTCATTTAAACAAACTTTGAGAGTAAAACTTTCTTCCTGGCAAAAAGTTTCAATAATGTGCAAGCGCATAAAAACATCCTACTGTCACACTGTTTATATCATGGAAAGTTTGGACTCAAAACCATTACCTCGCTGAGTCAGTCTGGCCTAGTCAAATAACAGCCAAATGGTACCACACCAAGAAAAAAAATGTTTCTATACTGTTTTTAGTTATAGAAGAGTTGGAAACTTGAGTTCTCAATGCTTGAAGTTTCAAACTTCCTAGCCAGGATGGACACAAATTTTACAATATATAATATTATTAAAAAAAAAATATATATATATATATATATATATATATATATATATATAATCGGGTAAAATAAGTATTGAACAGGTCACCATTTTTCTAGGTAAACATATTTCTAAAGGTGCTATTGATATGAAATGTTCACCACATGCAATTCATACATACAAAGATGCCAAAACAAATGCATCCAGAAATTAAGTTATGTGTAATAAAATGGGAAGAAACAGGGAAAGCGTATTGAACACATGAAGAAAGGGAGGTGCAAAAAGGCATTGAAAGCCAAGAAACCAGCTGAAATCTATCAGTAATTAGGAAGCAATCCTACCCCTTGTCAGTGCAAATTAATATCAGCTGGTTCAGTCTAAAACTGATGACCTATAAAATGGTGTCTCATTTCCAAGGGGTCAGACCATAAGCATCTCATGATGGGTAAAAGAAAAGAGCTCTTTCAAGACCTTCACAACCTTATTGTTGCAAAACATACTGATGGCATTGGTTACAGAAGGATTTCTAAACTTCCAAATGTTCCAGTAAGCACTGTTGGGGCCATAATCCAGCAGTGGAAAGAACATAATTTTGCCATAAACCAGCCATGACCAGGTGCTCCTCGCAAGATTTCTGGCAGAGAAGAAATATCAGAAGAGTTGTACAAGATCTAATGACCATTTGTGGAGCACTTCAGAAAGACCTGGAATTAGCAGGTACAATTGTTTCAAAGAAAAAAAGTTTAAGGTTTGCTGCACAACATTTAGATAAGCCTGTGAACTACTGGGAGAATATAGTCTGGTCAGATGAAACCAAAATTTAACCCAGGATGGCATAATACATACCATGTTTGGAGGTCAAACGGCACTGCATATCATCCCAAAAACACCATACCAACAGTGAAGTTAGGAGGTGGGAACATCAATGGTGTGGAGCTGTTTTTCAGCAAACAGTACTGGCAAACTTTGTATAATTGAAGGAAGGATGAATGGAAAAATGTATCACGACATTCTTGATAAAAATCTGCTGCCATCTTCCAGGATGATGAAGATGAAAAGAAGGTGGACATTTCAGCAAGACAATGATCCCAAACACAAAGCCAAGTAAACTCTCAATTGGTTTTAAAAAAAAGAAAATAAAGCTGCTATAATGGCCCAGCCAATCACCTGACCTGAATCTAACAGAAAATCTATGGAAAGAACTAAAGATCAGAGTTCATAGAAGAGGCCCACAGAACCTTCAAGATTTAAAGACTGTGTGGAAGAATGGGCCAAAATCACACCTGAGCAATGCATATGACTAGTTTCTCCATACAGGAGGTATCTTGAAGCTGTCATTACCAACAAAGGATTTTGTACCAAGTATTAAATACATTTCAGTTAGCATGTTCACAAATTTTTCCCTGTGGCATTCTATTTTATTACACATAACTTAATTTTTGAACGTATTTGTTTTAGTTTCTTTGTATGGATTGCATGGGTTGTTGCCAACATGTGGTGACAATTTCATGCCAATAGCTCCTTTAGAAATATATTTACCTAGAAAAATGGTGATGTGTTCAATACTTATTTTACCCACTGTATATAAATATATACATATACATATATATATATATATGAAAAAAAAATGTTTTCAATACTATTGGGGATAAACTACTTTCCACCAGAGAAACAGAATATTGTTTTAAAACAAGTAGCTGTTGAAATCATAAAATATAATCAAATATAAGTTTTTTTTATTTTTTTTTTATTACTTTGCAGTATTTGACAGCTTACAGACAAACAGTGATTAGATTAGATTCTCTTGAACTGAGAAAGCATCAACAGGTTAACATATTCCAGCCTGCTTGTTACAAAAAAATTATATTGACCTCAGAAATACATAGGTGCTTCTACAATCACCAATATATCTGAATGATTGAATATCAGTGTATCAGATGTATTAAAGGGGTTGTAAAGGATCGTGTTTTTTCGTGTTCGTGTTTTTTGTCATGGCCCCCCCAGCCCCCCTGTTCTACTTACCTGAGCCTGTTAACCTACTGGCCGTTGATTGGATAGATTGATAGCAGCTCCCGCTGCTGTCAATCACATCCAATGACGCGGCCACCGGGGGGGGGTTTATGGACGCCAACTGTATGACACGGGAGAGCGCCCGCAAGCTAACCCCCTCGGGAAAGAGATTCCCAGAGGGGGTTAGCTTTAGTGGGGAAGAGCTGAGACAGCCGCCGTGGGACCCCAAAACAGCAGGATCAGGGCCACTTTGTGCAAAACATTTTTTATTTAAAAAAATAAGTTTCAGAGATTGCTGTAAAAAATTCGAAGTTCTCTGTAAAGTGTTCTATAATTGAGACAAAATAAATAAAAGAACAATGTATACCTGTATTGGAAGACATGCAGCAAATCTCTGTAAATATTGGTGGTCTTAGAGCCTCTGAAAATATCCTTGAGATAATTTAGATCATAATGCAAGTGAAGGGTGGAGGGTTGTCATTCTACATCTTTCAGGAAACTGTTCTTATTAGGCAAGATATATCAATTTGCATACGACTATGGATATGGACATTTTTGGAAACAGTCAGGGCACACTGAGGTTTGGTGGACTTATACTTATGTTTATTTTAGATTGTAAGATATAAATAGTTAGAAATGTATGTTTACTTCACTGATTATAAGAATCTATACAAATTGAAATTCCATGGGAGACACCTAAATTGAGTAATTGTTAGGCCTTGTACGCACGATTTTTTTTTGCCGCGGAAACCGGTCGTGCGTACATTTTTCGACATGGAAACTGTCAAGGATCCCGTCGAGCCAAAAAGAGAGCATGTCTTCTTTTTCCTCGACGGGAATGGAGAAACTTGCCTTGTCGAGTTCCTCGACAGCCTAACAAGGAACTTGACAAGGAAAACGATGTGTTTCGCCCGTCGAGTTCCTCGGTCGCGTGTACGAGGCTTTACTGTATTATACACGACATGTTTCACAAAGCAAGCTTGTGGACCTCATTTAGAAATATTTAGTGTTTTTACCAGTACAACAACATAGCTGTAATTATGAATAATAACATTTCGGATACCTTGTAACATTTATTACAATAGTTAAATTTTAGTATCTGATAGCATAAGGGTGTGAATAAATAACACCCTGCAAAACAAATCCTAACATGCATATTGAAAAAAGCTGAGTGAAGGAAACTTTTAAAAGCTATCCAAGAATGTCTGAGCTGAGCGACTGTTAATGATTAATACTCTGACCCCAAGCAGTAAATTTACAAATCAGGATTGGATAGAAAAACACTAAAGATTTAGTAGAATTTAGCTAAAACTGGCCTGCATCCTAAATCAAATTACACATTGCGTATGTCTTTAATTATTTATTGTACACTATCTATCCAAATCTAGATGTTATCACACTTTGGATGCTGTATATAATATGTTAACATTTTACATTATAACCCCTTTGGCTGTGTTTTGCATATTCCCTTTCATTAACAACATCTACTTTTGGGGAGAGAGAAAAAGAGAAATAAACCTGTCACAAAACTGGGCAATTCAAGCAGAGCACATTGAGATAAAATGCATAAGCAGAGGCTATCTTCTGTGAAAACTGCCTATAAAGTGATCATTAGGTTCATAAATAAAGGCAGTTGAAGTTACATGAACATTTTTATATTTCATAAAAAGTCAAGCATGGCCCTGGTCCTTTATTATCATAAATGACCAGTAAGTTTGATTGCAGGCAGGGTGCATGACCACGTTTGGATTTTACAGGAAAAGTTCTCTATTGACCAAAATGCAGTTTTCACTGAATGCAATTTTACATTTTCCCTTGCTGGCTGAGGATCTCTGATCTACAATTCTGTCCAAATAGTGTTTTTTTTTAAACTTTAATTTAACGTGTAACTGGATTAAAGACATCTTGTCCTTACAAGATAAGTAAGTTGTGGATGATACAGTGCTTAAAATATTCATTCTGCAGCTGCTTATGCTATGGACAATGTCATCCATTTAATCCATTGTATTGCTTACAATTATTTAAATTATACCAATTAAAACTTTAGAATCTACATGTAGTCTACATCTTGTAGGGCCAAGCTGAACAAAAAAAACCTGACAGCTCAGGAGGAGCAGCCGTACTAACTGCCATTAGTACAGCAATCTCTCCTGCTGTTCTAATGTGTTCTGACGGGGGATGCCCCCCGTCAGAACATTATGGTCAGCGCTCTCAGCCATTGGCTAAGAGAGCTTATTGAGAGCCGAGTGGCGGACCTTTTCCGGTCATGCCCCTTCGACACACACAGGCCTCCAGTACACAGGGGCCGAATGTCGACCGGTTTCTATTGAATCGGTCGATGCCGCCCGACATTCGGCCTTTCTGTTAAGCTTTCTTATGTCTCTTATGCCTGCACCAGTTCACAAATACTTACCTTTACTATATATGTTGTGTTTTAGTTAATTTAATAAGCATTTACAAAATTTTGGCAGAGCATAAATGAAAGAGTAAGCCTACATGCTAGAATTTGACGAGTGTAGAGGAGCTTCCTATACTAACTGTGTTTCTATAATTCATACTGAACAGAATTTTGTACAAATCCAAACTGGACCTTGAACTCATTTCCATTGGGAAAGGTTTATGTATGGTAAAAACACCTTTTAAAAATAATGTTTTTAATTAATAAAATGTTGTAATAAACCTTATATTTAAAATACGTGAAAAAAAAGGGAAAACACTGCGCTAAACCAAATACAACAAAATAAGAAAAGCAGCTAGCACACGAACAAACAAAGTACAAAGCAATCGTGAAACAAAAAGTGCAGCGCTAATAAATGATGGTCAATGTAAAGTAAATATGACCAATGGTGAATAAAGTCCAAATGATGAATCTCCAAAAGGGTAAATGGATCACTCCAGCAAATGGGTGCATTCACAGTTCAAATGAATGAGTAATAGGTGGATATTTTCTCATATGGTAGGTAGCTGTTTGAAGTAATTATCCAAAGCTACCTACCATATGAGAAAATATCCACCTATTACTCATTCATTTGAACTGTGAATGTACCCATTTGCTGGAGTGATCCATTTACCCTTTTGGAGATTCATCATTTGGACTTTATTCACCATTGGTCATATTTACTTTACATTGACCATCATTTATTAGCGCTGCACTTTTTGTTTCACGATATTTAAAATACGATTTTGGCTGTGCGTTAAAAATGCCGCCATAGATAGGGGTACATACCCTCCATAGTGTTTTGACTCATTGTACTGGGATGTGGCACTAAAAAGCCTTTATTTGGTGATTAGCTAAATTTGTTTTTTTACAAATGGCAAGGTAGGGGCTTGCAAAAAAACAGACCTTCCTTTTCGGTCTGCTTTAAGTGCTTTAACTACCTAACGTCACACACTCCAAACTTTTGGGAACTTTGCAATTAAAGAATAGATTGAAGAAGGAACATTGCCCTCACTTGGTCACTGTGGTTCAGTGGTCTTCTTAATTGATAATTCAAACAACAAGAAAACCTTTTTAAACAATTTCTTATTCTAAAACACAAACAATAACATATTTTTGGAGTGTATTACCCTTTTATACTGGATTTTATGATCATGAGCTCCGAGTAACCCCAAACTGAGCGTGGAAAATTTGATGTATTGAATGCAACTCTACCCTCTTTGCTCCAGACTGCACAGGTCAGAATGCAATGCAATCAGATTTAAATATTTTTGTCTGTAGCAGCCAGGCAGAGAACTGACACATTTCTTATAACTCTCATTATATCAACCGACTCAAAAAGATAAAGTTGAATTAACAAAACTTTCAGCAGGGCCATATATCCTGCTAAATCAGAAACAAAACAATCTGTCAATGAGCTCAGGTGTAAATAGATAATTTGATGCTGTAAAATCCATTAGCATGATGCCCTCTAATCCGGGTCTGATATTAGAGGTTGTAAAATGCCAGTCTGGTTTGTGACTCCACAATACATTGCTGTTAGACTGCAGTTATTGGCCAATACTAACCGACAGATGAGCTGCCAAGAGTTAAAGTGACACTAAACAATATCCCTATTCTCCAAAAATAATCCATACACATTCACTACTTAATAACCCTGTAATCAAATTTTCATAAAGTTGTATTTTATCTGCCGCCTTTTAACATCCTCTGTGAGTTTTTGAACCTTTCCCGCTCACTTTCATGTGTTTGGAATGAGCAGTGCACGTTAATTGTGGATATGTGCACTGCTCTTTGCAAACTACAAATCACACAGTAACTGAGTTTGATTGACAGCAGCGGGAGCCAATGGCGCCACTGCTGTGTCTCACCTGATTAGGAGGGAGATTCCCCGGATGGCCGCGGGACTCGTGGACATCGCTGAATAGAGATGGGGCTCAGGTAAGTATTAGGGACCTGAGGGGGACTTCTGCACACAGAAGGCTTTAAATCTTAATGCATAGACTGTATTAAGATAAAAAACTTCTGACTTTACAAATAACTTTAATATGCTAGTGCTTAGGTTGATGCCATATGAGCTGGGAAATGTATGCCTATGGTGAGGCTGAGAGGCTGAGAGTGCATGGTAATTATTGAATTACATTTTTCATAATTATGAGGACAGCAGATACTTACAGAATTGTGATCCTGTACATTCAACTTTTATATCCACACAGTTAAACAGGTCCTAATAGTAATAATAGCATGACTATGTAAGTACTGAGTAAGCCAACAGACTAGTCAAGTGTTGAGAAGAAATATAAAACATTATGGATGTAATCGATCACCCTTATCCACTATATGCATTAAATATGACTAGAGATACCACAAGATAATTAAATGTATTAGTTATTTTTTTTTAAACTCATTTAATTGATTACTGTAAATATATCTAATTTGATTAACATTCTATGAACAGGAATATGTTTAGTTGCATGCTATATATCTAGAAACATTTAGTATAAAATGTATACTAACAGCATAGTCTGGTCTAAACTTTTGCAGTTGTATAATATGCAAAATGCTGCTTTAATAGCACAAACTGAAGACCTTGCACTCAATTTGGTATAATAATTACTACAATGTAGGAAGTAGTTTTTTTGTTGTTGTTTCTCTGTTGCTTGAGTTACAATGCCTTAAAACAGTGAGTGGAAATAAAAGCCAATGAAAGGAACCGGGAATTTTCTATCTTGCTCCAGCACTAAGCAGTACTGGAAAACATTTTGTGAATGTCCTTTGGATAGAATGAAGTGGCCATTTAGAAGCAAGTGAAGCATGAAGCAGACATAAAGTGTAGAAACAATTGCAACTCACAAATATTTACACATCCAAAGAATTCTATACAATTGCTGATAAAAAGAAAGCAGATCTTTCAATTTGCAAAAGTCCTAGGGAATGAGTGAACATACTAAATTCCTATTTCTTGGCTTATACTTAAAGGTCCATGTTGAAGACAAGGCTGCTTTGCTTTGTCCTTGCTACAAGAAGCTGAAAAATGAAGAAACTGCTGGAGACTTGGAGCGCATCATTAGCAAACAAATAAGTTCACATTCTTAGGAAAATAAAGTGTTTTATCAGTGTTCAATCAGGTCCGAGAATTCTTCCTAGCTTACTGGGTTATTAAAGGATAGAAAAGGTGTATAATGGCCAGTAAAGGTGGCATAAAATCTAAGTTATTATTAACTACATTTGAATAGACATTAAATCAAATTAACCAGAAACCGCTAAAAAAAAGTTGGCTCATAAACAGGTTGGCAGTTTAGATATGTATCAATTTCTATCTGATTTTTTTTATATATTTTTTTCCACTTATCCAACATTACAGTACTGGCTTGGTGTGACTCAGCCATGAGTCTTTATTGAATTCAGAGACACTGATGGTGGAATCTCCTTATATGGGATGCCAGGTCTACTCACCTACCTACTCACCTACAACAAATCTGTTTTTTTTTTAAATACAACTATGGTGAAGGCAGCTGGTGGTTGGAACACAAAATTAGGTACTGTGGCTGGAATTTATCTTTCCACTAAACTTTCCTAGATCTAGTGGAGAGTGATAAGAGTAAACTGAATATCTACATTATCTTGCCATTGGTTTTCCCCTGGAGGTTTGCCCTCATTGTTGTTACCTGCCTTTACTGAGCTCTACTAGATGTTATCCCATTTAAGGCAAATGGAAAATATTAGAAACCGCAAGGGAGGCTGTTCATTAGGAGATTGTAAGGGCGGTAGATGAATAATCAGATGCAAATCAAAGTAATACACATGGATTGAAGGTTCTTTTATAAACTATGGGACACTTATTATCTGCATTCAGTTTAGGTTCTTCACTTGACCAAGGTTTACAAAAAAGTTGGAGGAGAACCATCTATGGTTTTCAAGTGTTACATTCTTAATAATAATGACAACACTACTCAATTATTTCATTTATTATTCCAATCCTAGCTGGACATCTTACAGAAGATTTATATAATTATACTCAAGCACTGTTCCTAAAATCTTGAGCCAACTTATTTAAATCCACTTTAATGCTTACTCGTCTCTGTATTTCAGTTGAGTATATAGTGTGATTCTCAAATTTTCCCACTGTGTGCTCTTTGGTTAATATGTTATCGCCTCAAAAAACAGATACGATGCTCCCTACTGAGTTTCCATACATGATTTTGACCTATTATATATTACAGGGCATTTTTTATTTTATTTACTAATCTTAGACCAGGAAATGCAGTGGATGATTAAGACTAAAGTGTCTTTTTTAAATATCTTTTTTTTTAGCACAGCATCATGGAAATTTAATCTTGGCAGCACAATGAACCAATCTGTCAGGAAGGCTAAGAAATTAGGGATTAGACCAGGGGTCTTCAAACTACGGCCCTCCAGTTGTTCAGGAACTACAATTCCCATCATGCCTAGTCATGTCTGTGAATGTCAGTGTGTTACAATGCCTCTACAACAGCTGGAGGGCCGTACTTTGAGGATCCCTGGATTAGACAGAACAGAATTTTTGTATGGATTTTTTTCAAGGCATTGCAGCATCAGCATTATGGACTAGACAGAGAGGCCGACAAAAAAAAAAAACAGCCATCTATGGACTGAAGATCATGAATACGGCGATAATGGAGATTTTCTGGCATTGGTGGTCTCAAAATAAAACATCAGCATTACAGGTATTACAGATATTGCATAGCTGTATGTGCTGCAGCATTTCCAATGACAGATTTAATAAATATCAATAAAGTTTAAAGACACCCAAGAAATGTTAACGTTTCCCCTTTGTGTTAATATCTAATTATGGATCCACCAAGTGAAACTGGAATGTATATATAGCTGGTTATGTATTGAGAAATATTTTAAGATTTTAAAAGACAATCATTAGCGGATTAATTACTTTTTGGATTTTGTGATCTTAAAGATCCTCCAAATGAAACCATGCTTCTGGTTTAATGGGAGGTGTCTTGCTTAATCCCTTGAAATAGTACATTATTGGGGGTAAAGTGTTGGCCAGCACTACAGAGGAAAAAGTTTTGGGGGTTCTTATTTCAGATGATCGCAAAATTAGCAAACAGTAAGACCAGGCAGTGGGAAAAGTAAATAGAATTCTGAAATGCATTACTAGAGGGATCACCAGTAGGAGGAAGGAGGTCCTGATTCCCCTATATAGAGCTTTAGTGTGACCTCATTTAGAATACTGCATCCAGTTCTGGAGACCTCAATTGCGGGGATAAAACATATCAGGAGAGACTTCAGGAACTAAATATGTACAGTCTGGAGGAAGGAAGGGAAAGGGGAGACATGATTGAAACATTTAAATACATTAAGAGGGTGAATAAGGCTCAAGAGGGTAGTATTTTCAATATGAAACTAAGATCAAACTAAGATCAAGGACACAGGGACATGACCTCAAACAAACTGGAGCAAAGTTCAAAACTAATCCTAAAAAGTATTATTTCACTGAAAGGGTAGTTGAAGCTTAGAATAGACTGCAAGCTGAGGTAGTGAGTCAGTCAACAGTAAGTTGTTTCTGACATGCTTGGGACAAGCATAGATCTATACAAAAAAGTTAACAAAAAATCAAAAACAACCCCTCCAAAAAAACTATAAAACACACACACACCACACACACACACACACACACACACACACACACATATATATATATATATATATATATATATATATATATATATATATATATATATATATATATACACAGTTGTGCTCATAAGTTTACATACCCTGGCAGAATTTATGATTTCTTGGCCATTTTTCAGAGAATATGAATGATAACACAATTTTCTTTCACTCATGGTTAGTATTTGGCTGAAAAATGTATTATCAATAAACTGTGTTTACTCTTTTTAAATCATAATGACAACAGAAATTAGCTAAATGACCCTGAAAAAAAGTTTACATACCCTGGTGATCTTGGCCTGATAACATGCACACAAGTTGACACAAAGGGGTTTGAATGGCTTTTAAAGGTAACCATCCTCACCTGTGATCTGTTTGTAATTAGTGTGTGTATAAAACATCAATGAGTTTCTGGACTCCTGACAGACCCTTGCATCTTTCATCCAGTGCTGCACTGATATTTCTGGATTCTGAGTCATTGGGAAAGCAAAATAATTGTCAAAGGATCTACGGGTAAAGGTAGTTGAACTGTATTAAACAGGAAAGGGGTATAAAAAGATATCCAAAGAATTGAGAATGCCAATCAGCAGTGTTCAAAATCTAATCAAGAAGTGGAAAATGAGAGGTTCCGTTGAAACCAAACCACGGTCAGGTAGACCAACTAAAATTTCAGCCACAACTGCCAGGAAAGTTGTTCGGGATGCAAAGAAAAACACACAAATAACTTGAGGTGAAATACAGAACTCTCTGAAAATATGTGGTTTGGCTGTTTTAAGATGCACAATAAATGGTCATTTAGAGTGATGAGACCATCACCGTTACCTATAGTTCTACTTCAACTGCAGAAGCACCAGCCCACTGTGTATCAGCAATGCTTAAATATAGGGGTTGTGTCTGATTCTACCAGAAAGGCCTTGGAAAAAGGTTGGAGAATCACAGGGAACACACAAGGGAACATATGAAAGTCCACCATAGGACAGAAGTCATAAAAACCATTTAGGGGGCATTGACTGATATTCAAAAAGTCCTGGTTCACCTATCTTTAACTGTAATAGTCCTTTAACATCCTGAATCACTCAGTCACTAAAGGATTTGTTAATGTTCACACAATAAAATGTAAAAAAATTCACTGTAAATATCCAATCATATGAAGAAAAGAAATTCCCATTTACTAACTTTAGCTTCATCCACTTTAGTGTGCAGCCATTCTCAATCCTTTAGTAAATGAGCCTGACTGAGGTATCTTTCTCCAAACGCTCAGTAAAGACTAGGTTAACCTGTGCATTCGTTCCTCACAGAGCTTCAGGGAGTGCAAACAGATGTGAGGTCTATAACTGAGCGTGATGCTTGGAAAGCTTTCTAGGAAAAATATCTGTGGCTAAACGCACCTTAGATGGTAACAGCTTTCCTCAGTCACACTTTAAAATAACATAAGCTCCACTGGAGCACAATTACAGACAGATGAATACCAACACCAGCATTCAATTTAATGGAAAAAACACAAGCTGTAAAGTAAAAAATTGAAGTCTCCCTGAGACACTTGATACCAACCGAACAATCACACTGTTCTAGTTAAGGCCACTTGTTGGAAATCCACAGATCACTAATAGAAAATAAAGCTGCCTGGTAGGGAACAAATGTACAGAAGAAACTGTCATCAAGCAGCACCCTATAATATATGGAAGCACTGCAATGGAAACATTATACATTCCATATTTAAATTTTTGGGTGCAATTCATCTGCTTCTTAGTTCACATCCATTAAAATCCACTATGGGAGCCTAACAAAGTAATGTGAATATGTATTTGTTAAAGAATTGTTTTGCATATGGGCAATAAATGTATCAGTATATAAGCACTACATCCCAAATTACAGAGAATGTTTTTCTTTAAATTGTAAATGAATACAGGATTTTAAAGGTGTGTAGAAGACAACCAAATTGTCTTATACGCACCTTTAAAATCGCATATTACCTAACAATTTAAAAGAAAAAAAATCTCTGTGTACAGTGGAATCTCAGATTGCGAGTAATGAGGTTAACAAGCATTTTGCATTACAAGCACTGTATTTTTAAAAATCGCAACTCGGTTTGTGAGTGTTGTCTCGCAAAACGAGCACAATTTAGGCCAAAGCGTGGTGCAGTACCGTTTTTGGCCTGAGGTGGGGGGGCGCCGGAACTGAGCATCCGATCGGCGCCGTTCGGAAATGCACGGAAAGATCAGAGGACAGCTCGGCTGACCTCCACAAACCTCAGGAACGGAGTCTTTCCGAGGTTTGCAGAGGTCAGCAGAGGTGTCCTCGGGCCCCCCACCTCCGGCCGCATGCCGTATTGCATGCCATTGAAGTCAATGCGGAGCAAATTATTTTCGTTTCCATTGACTTCAATGGGGGAACTCACTTTGATATGCGAGTACTTTGGATTACGAGCATTCTCCTGGATAATGCTCTTAATCCGAGGTTCCACTGTATTTGTTTTGTTTATTGCTCCAAAAATGACCAGAATCAGTCTATCAGTGAAGAGCTTAAAAAATCAACTATAATGAAATAAATATTTTCTTTAGCTTATGCTGTATGGTGCTATGAATGTGATATTAAGATACAAGTATCAGTTGTATAATAAAATGTGTGTATCCTAGCACTGGTTAAAGTCCACAGCTTATTTCATAAAAATATCTTCAGATGTATTTTTCTATTGATGATGTCTTGTAATTCTGAAGTCACTTTATTGATGAAACATATGCTATTTTGATTCAGCCATGTTTTGCCAGGATCTAATAAACTCTAATGCCTTGCCACATTTTTATTTAAAAACAAGATGACAGCTTAATCAATAATAATTTTCAAAGTCAACATAATGAGTCATAGTTTTCCATTCCACAGACAGGAATTAACATTTACCAATGTAACTTGTATCCATGTACTAAAATGATTAGCCAATATCTCAAACTTCCAATTTGGCAATATCTAAAACAACCTATAGTAATGCTACAATTATAATCCCTTTAAAAAGTCACTGTATTTTGATATGAAAATTAAGCAAATGCCTCCCTCTGCCCCTACTATCAAGGAAAAAGTAGCTATGCTCTATGTGTTATGATAAAAAACAGAGCTGAGCCCCCCTCTATATTCTAGTATCTAGCTAATAGACACAAATACAAGCACAGTCTATCTGTTTTCATAGCCAGACAGTCCTTCTAATTATTTTTATGAGCCAGAGGCAATAATTGTGGTAGATGTTTAGGGGAGATAGGTTATATTTGCAAAATGTTAATATCAAAGTATAATTACTCATTAAACTTGGCAGAACACAATGGTCCTCATTAGAATTGGCACTATGCACATGTTTTCACGTTAGAACACACACCAGATGATGCTCTGCATTATACATTTGGTATGGGTTAAAGAAATGCATTAGTGACACCAGCTACAATAATCATACAAAAACTATGGCTGAGTGAACAATTCTGATATCTGTTCAATGGGCCAAAGCAGGCAAGAGAAAATGTTGTTCAGGAATAGGCTTATGCCCCGTACACACGACCGGTTTTCCCGTCTGAAAAAGTCCGATAAGAGCTTTTGCCCGGGAATCCCAACCGTGTGTATGCTCCATCGGATTTTTTCCAAAAGGAAAACTGCCAGGGAAAAAAAGAGAGCAGGATCTCTTTTTTCCCATCAGAAAAAAATCATAACGGGAAAACCGTTCGTCTGTATGCAATTTCAACGTGCAAAAAAAGTGCATGCTCAGAATCAAGTCGACGCATGCTCCGAAGCATTGAACTTAATTTTATTGGCTCGTCGTAGTGTTGTACGTCACTTTTGGCAGTCAAAAGTTCACCAAACTTTTGTGTGACCGTGTGTATGCAAGGTAGGCTTGAGAGGAATTCTGTCAGGAAAACCATTGTTTTTTTTTCCGACAGGAAAGCCGCTCGTGTGTATAGGGGAAAACAGTACTGTGCAAAGAAAGAGCCACATATTGTTAAATATACCACACATGTGGGTCTTACCAATGAACTGGTCATAGTCTAAGGTATACTTGCTATGAACATATAGATTATATGTATGTACATATTCTGCCTGACTGACAGAGACCTTGACTCTGTTATGTATCCACATTAATCCCCTCTAGCAATAATGTGGACATTTACGTATGTTCCCTCTTGCCATTAAGTATGTGCTCCCTTCCTCTCCATTGCCACTGCTGACATCTTTTCCCTGGTATCCAGAGTCTTCCATCTTTATCCATTGGTATGCCACAGATGACTTAACTCCCACTCGTGGAAATTAAATTGTCCAATATCTTACAGCTGCCAGGATTGTACCCTGCTCACGTGCAGCAGTGCACAATTATTAACAAATTACCAGGAAGGGAAAACTATTTTACAAGAGATGAGACATACAGCTTTTCTGCCAATACATATTCTACCCCCAATAATAACAATACAATGCATTGAAAACTGACAGTCCTTAGATGTGATGGCTGCATTATTTTTTTCAGGCTCAAGAAGTTTGTTGGCACTACAGAGTACTCTTCTCTTTCCTAATTTCCACACCACAGGGGAAAGGTGCTCTGTAGTTCACCGAGAGAACTGAGAATCATGCTACTGATAATAGCACAGGTAGAGAGCACAGGAAGTTATCAGCTCACAAGATTTTCAGCAGGATCAACAGGAAGCATTTGCAGTTATCCAAGAGATATAACAAACAATTTAAATGATATATTAAACAGACCAGGATGGAGAAAATAAGAGAATTTGATTATAAAGGTTTACAAACATTTGATGTTTAGTTCTGCTTTAACCATTTAAGGACCGGAAGGATTTGTCCCCTTAATGACCAGGCCATTTTTTGCTATACTGCACTTCGTCAATTGTGCAGTCGTGCGATGTTGTACCTAAACAACATTTATGTCCCTTTTCCCCCGCAAATAGAGCTTTCTATTGGTGGTATTGATCACCTATGCGGTTTTTATTTTTTGTGTAAATAAAAAACGAAAAAGAGCAACAATTAAAAAAAAAAAAAAAAATATTTTCTACTTTTTTGCTATAATAAACATCCTCACATTTTATTTAAAAAAAAACGAATTTCCTCATCAGTTTAGGCCAATATGTATTCTTCTACAGTACATATTTTTGGTAAAAAAAATCACAATAAGCATAAATTGATTGGTTTGCGCAAAAGTTATAGCCTCTACAAAATAGGAGATAGATTTAGAGCATTTTTATTTCAGTTTTAGCTTTTTTTACTACTAATGGCGATTAGCAGGACTGAAAAAATTGCCGAGGACAGATCGGACACTTTTGACACTTTTTTGAGACTATTGACATTTATACAGCGATCAGAGCTAAAAATAGCCAATGATTACTGTATAAATGTCATTGGCAGGGAAGGGGTTAACACTAGGGGGCGATCAAGGGGTTAAGGTTTCTAACTGTGGGGGAAGTGTACTGATTGGAGAAGGAGAGAGATCGCTGTTCCTGATCACTAGGAACAGCAGATCTCTCTCTACTCCCCTGTCAGAATGGGAACCTGTTTGTTTACATACACAGATCCCCTTTCTGGCTCTCTTTGAATCGATCGCAGGTGCCGTTGGTCACACACATTGGCTCAGGTGTCACGGCGCTCTTAAAGCGTCTGACGTACATATACGGCAATTAGCGCAGCCATGCCAACCTGCTGCAGTATAATGACGGCGGCTGGTCGGCAAGTGGTTAAAGGTGAAGTAAACTTTGATGTGACTTTTTTTTACATTTTTGCAGACTTGTTCTTACAAATTTTTGTATTTTATTAAAAACTGTATGCCAGTCTAAACAAATATATTTTAGTTTAGGTTAGAATGTAGAAGTATTAGCAATATTGGAGAGATTTTTTCTCATGCCATCTCCTACTGGCAACATTTTACGCAGCAAAAAGTGAGAGAAACTCATAGCAACATTGACAAAAATTAATAATGCTTTAATTAGTAGAGTAGGGAAGAGTAGAGTAGGGAAAGGATAGAACAATAATCAGATTTTTATTTCTGTCTGTGCCCTTACCTCCTGTCTGATAAAATTGTTGTGACCAGGACAGTGAGTGAAGGACAATCTGTCCAACAGAGCCTTGAATAGCTGTAAATAGCTGTAAAAAACCCGACAGGTGTTCTAATTCTTCCATACTCTATGTAGAGGCAGAGTCAACTAGCTGCTACAATTAAGGGTTGAATGGAAAAATGACCCAATTCCCCCATCCACACATTCAAGGTGTATGGGGGAATCCTCTTCACTGTCAGAGCAGTCCTCCCCTGCTGGCAGAATACACTGATCAGTGCCCTGGCTATAGCCAAGGGCACTAATCATTTGGGAAAAACCTAACAGGCTGGCTGTACAGAAGTCGATTGGTAGATCAACTTCTGTACAATCAGCCACAGTGGCTAAGTGCATTTCCATCTGGAAACTAGGGTCGCCGTTTTGAATCCCAACCACATCACTGCCTGCCTGGAGTTTGCAATGCTCTCCCTGTGCCTGGGTGGATTTACTCCCACACTCCAAAGTCATGCTGGTAGGTAAAATTGACTTCTGTCTAAATTGGCCCTAGTATGTGTATGTATGAATGTGAGTTAGGGATCTTAGATTGTGAGCTCCTTTTGGGTAGGGACTGATGTAAATGTACAATATATATGTAAATCGCTGCATAAATTGTCAGTACTATAAAAGTACCTGCAATAAGTAAACCAGCCTCCATACATGGATCAAAATTTGTCCCATTCGTGCTTAACCGCACAAATTTTAATCCATCTATGGCCACCCCTATGCCCCGTACACACGATCCGAATATCGTAGGACAGATCGTACGACGTTTTTCACTTAATAGTTGCAAGTAGAAATTGAATAGGTTATTAAAGTCGCGAAAAATTCTCGTAAGACAGAAAAATTAATTGGAAGTGATGTCATGTGTTGTAATGTATTTGTATTATATTTTCGGACGACAACTGTACTGACTAAACGAAAATCGTACGATCTGGCATCATACGAGGAAAATTGAAAATGCTTTGTGAGAAACAGTAATAAAGTGCAACTACTATGCAGCACTGTAAAACTGAGTGTAATGAGCAAATATGGCTGCCCTCATGTTACAAAAACATTTATAAAAATTTATTGATGTCAACAAAATCTCAATTACATGCAAATCCATAAGATCTGAAAAAACATCTGAGTACATCTTTGCCATTTTACAGTAATGAATTAAGTCACCTAAAGGTAACAAGCACTTACACTTATTTGCAGAGAGTTGAGACTTGTATTGTCCCCGAACCAGTCGGCAGGTGGACCCTTCTCCATTGCAAACTCCACAGTTATCCTCCTTTGCAGTGCTTCCTAGCTGGTGGTCACAACCAACAATCTGCCAACAAAAAGAGAAAGGTATCAGGAGACCTGTAGACTATGACATGGACCAAGTAACACATTTAACCCAGATCTTCATCTGAGCTGACACTGAATCTACAGCGGAATGTTAAACAAATGATTTTGCCAGAGCAAATAAAAATACACAGTCTGGTTTTATGGGAAATTACAGGTCTCACTTCACTGGCTTCTTGGGAAACATTACCGAATGCAGAGGCAATGTACGGTAAAACAGATATGAATGCAAATAAAAGTCTGGATACATAACGCAGCTGTACATTCACAGTGGACAATAAATGTAGCCCTGACTCCTGGTCTAACAGTACTTAAACTAGTGGCTACTGGGGAGGACTTGTGCTGTCACTAAATTTCACATTCTTCAAAGTAAAGCATAATTTACACTGTTGTGGAATTAGCTGTTTAATAAAAAATATATTGATTTGGTCTCATCGTAGTTGGTTTAGCTGCAGGGTCAAATGTTGATGTTTGATTCCAAGACCATTAGCTGTAAACACTGGCATACCTCTTAAGACCACAGTTATTGGTTTCATGGAATTTTGCATATTTGCTACATTTATATGCTTCTATTACTGGAAATCGCCATAAACAACAGATTAAAGAGGAAAACACACTAGTAGAACAGATTGTTTACAGTAAATCTGAACTCAAGACTAAACATGGGGAAAAAACTATAATGTTTTTATGGGCTTTTAATATTTATAGCTAAACTTTGCACTGTAGGCTCTTCAATTTACAAGGTATACCATTTTTTTCTATTCTTTGTTTTCTCCTTTGAAAATTGGACAAGGTTTTTTTTTCTCAAGACAATGGTGGACTCACTTGAGTGTATTGGGCAGTAATCATGATTGATATAGTGAGACAAACATAACTGTGAATCGAGGTTAAAAAAAAAAACACCTAAATATCATTTAATTTTGAAAATCATTACATTTACCGAGGTTGTAATACACAGGTGTTGTTCAACACAATGTCAGCATATAAGCTTTTGTGGACCTGTATTTTTGTAAGGTACATTTGTTTCAAATAAATAGTGTGATTCATTTAGAGAAGATATATAAAGATATATATAGATATAGATAATAAATGAAAAATAATCCGTCCACCAAGACAGGAGAACTTCCTTTGCATAGTTCATGGCTCTGTTCCAACCCACCTTTTGATGTTCCCACTCTTCCTGCTTCCTTTTCTATTATGAAAAATATAAATAACTCCATTAGGAAGAGTGGTATCTCCTCATAATTCCAGAAGAGATGCATCCAAATCTGGGTTAACTCTTCAGCATCTACCAAATGCTGAAATATCTATTTTAGATGGACTGAACTTTTAAATAAGAAACCTGTCTGGAATCATCATTTGTAAGAACCTGCATCCTCAAAATGTAGTAATAGTGTAACCTTATCCTTCCTGATAGGTGTGTGTCCTGCTATTCACTTGTTTTCTCTCCCTGTCAGTGCAGACATCTCAGCTCCATGTCAGACACCAAGGTCTCCACATATTTCCAGCCTCAACTCAAGCCTCGTACACATGCATGGTTTTCTCTGCAAGAACCAGCAAGAAATCTGCTGGCAGAGCTTTCTTGTCGAGTCAACCATGCGTGTGTACGAGGCTTTGAGGTTTCTAGTCAAGAAAACTGCCCAGAATCTAGACGAGAAAAATAGAGAACCTGCTCTCTATTTTCTCGTTGTGATTCTCGGCAGTGTTTTCCTGCCGAGAAACCCGAGCGTCTGTACAATTACCTATCGCGGTAGCTTCCAAGACATAGGTACAGGTAGGGTGTAGCAAAATGGCGGCGACGGCATCGAATGTGATGAGAGCATGCTCGTCGTAGTCGATGACCTCACCGCATTCGTGCTATTCAAAAGAGCAGCGGTTCTTTTGAATGGAGTGTGTGTACACTCGGCCGGTAAGAGAATCTTGCCAAGAATCTCGCCAGGAAAAACTTTTTTTTCCTGACGAGATTCTGGGCCGTGTGTACAGGGCTTAAGAACTTTTAACTGGCACTATTTCTGTGTTGCTGTGTTAATTGTCTGCTGAACTGTCATTTAGCAAATCATTCGGTTTTGGCTCGTGTAATTGTTACAGCACTTTTGTTAGATGAATTTCTATTATAAACCGGAGATAAGATAGTCCCAGTGAAGATATTTAGCCTGACACATATGACAATACAGTTAAATTATCAAGAAATTCCTAAAAGATAATGCTGCACTGTCATACCTCTAAGGCCGGGTACACACGGACAAACATGTATGGTGAAAGCGGTCCGTCGGACCGTTTTCACCATACATGTCTGCCAGAGGGCTTCTGTACGATGGTTGTACACACCATCGTACAGAAGTCCGCGCGTAAACAATACGCGGGGCGTGTCCGCGGTGTCGCCGCGTCGATGACGCGGTGTCGCCGCGACAATGACGCGGCGACGTGGGCGGCCCGCCTTTAAAATGCTTCCACGCATGCGTCGAAGTCATTCGACACATGCGAGGGACGGCGGGCGCCTGGACATGTACGGTAGGTCTGTACTGACGATCGTACATGTCCGAGCGGGCTGAATTCCAGCGGACTGTTTTAAAACAAGTCCAGGAATATTTGCCCGCTGGGAAAAGGCCCGGCGGGCAAATGTTTGCTGGAATTCGGCCTGCTCGCGCCCACACACGACCAAACATGTCTGCTGAAACTGGCCTGCGGGCCAGTTTCAGCAGACATGTTTGCTCGTGAGTATGGGGCCTAAAGGGGAGATTTACAATTGATTGTATTCATTTCTGACATCATGTAACATACTTTTACAGCTTCTCGAAGGAAAAAATAATGAAATGTGCATGAGCATAATGACTATTACTATGAACAGAGAATCAATGTACACCATTCCCTTAACTGCTGGTCTGCACTATGTATGTGTTTCCTTTGTTTATAGATTTGTGTTATTCTTACCTCGTTTTACCTGAATTTGCTCATATATTTTAATCCATCTTTGCACAAAAATACACCGGCGATGCAAAAAATTCTTTGGTTAAATGCAAGCTGTCACATTCAATGAACTCACAGTCATAAGCCACAAAACAGACTGCTGCGTGCTTCCACCGATAGAGGCCTTGAAAGTCATGCTGGTTCCCCCCGCACTTGATTAAACTTCTTTATTTGCGCTTGTGTCAAACATGTAATAGCATACTTGGCCCACAGTTGTTTTTGTGTGTTTGTTTAACAACTGCTCTTTTAGCTGCCTTGTTTTAAGGATTGACCCCTTTCTTCTCCCTGACAGAGGCCCTTATTCCTTTTGGCCTCAGGCAGTCCCACATCTTTAGCTACTGCTGTACCTTGGCTGACCCCATGCAACTGGAGATGATGAGGCAAGAAGAAGGATGAGGCAGTGGCACAGGGGGATACTATGCAATTAGCATCACCAAGCAAACACAGTCTCTTTCTGATTGTGTTCAGAAATGTTCTTTATCATGCTCTTAAACATAAGCACCCTGAAACCAAAGTTGTAGTATAAACACGGCATTTGTTCTACAATTTGTTTCTAGATTCTTTCTTGCTTCATCAGGTGGAAGTTGTTCATGACGGCCTGGACATAATTTATTTTAAATGTTGTTTGCCATAACAGTGATGCTTTGTATATATATTCTTGTGAGTAATGTGTTATACTTTAATTGTTGGAGTTATGATGTAGACAGTAATTAGATAATTAGTTCTAATCCTTCTTGACTTTCCTGCTTTACTCACACACCTGCAAATGTAGGGCAGTAATTCTCACATCACCATTTGCTGCTTTCAGAATAGTTCCTGGTGGCCACATGGCCTTTATATGTAGTTAGAAATGTTACTGCATCTATGACATTTACTATGTTGCCAAGCTTTGTTTATAGAATAGTCCCAGTGTTTTCAGATGGCCTACCGCACCAGAATACTATGCAATGATGTCACTTTTTAGTGCTAGATGTAAGAGACATCGCCCTGAATACACTTGATGCTTCCACTATTGGCTGTGAAAAGTATGACTGAAACACTTAAGTTAAGTGGAGTGGTGTCATGGAGTTCAGTGGACCTACTGTGTCTCCAGGGGTGGGAGCCAACTAACAGGCAGGACAGATGCTAAAGTAGCATAAGTTCACAGACAGATGGTCAGAGAAAATAGCACACTGTAGCAGTCAGCACGCCGATGGCCAAATCAGATGCAGACAAGCTTATTCTAAACAGAGTCCAGGTTCCAGACATAAAAAGTTATCAGAAAAATCACAGACAAACTGAGTACAAGCAATTTGCAGAAGTATACCAGGAAATTAACAGAGAGGCGCATCTGATGATCAGGCACAGTCTGAATGGGTCAGAGTCTAATTAAACCTTCCTGATTAGAGCAGGTGTGCACTGCAGAGACCTGCAAATATGCACCCTAAGATACGACGGTGTAGGAGACTTACGCCGCTCGTATCTAGGCAACATTGAGGCGTATTTGATTCTATGAATCAGGCGCCGAGATGCGACGGCCCTCATTCGGAGTTACGATGGCGTATCTGGAGATACTCTGACATAACTCCTTTCTGAATCTAGCCTTTACTTTTCAAAGGCTAAACAAAAAAAATGGATATTGACTCTTCTTTCAACTTGACAAAATACTTAATCCCATACAAAAAATAAGTAGAAATATTAGTATGTGGCTTATGTTTAAACTAATAAAGCAATTGTAGAAAAAAATTATATGACAAAACAGAAGAATAAACTAAAACAAGCATGGTGCTCTGAATCAGGGCTTTAGTAGAGGTATTACTGCTTATAGCCATTGCCTGAGGAATGTTCTCACTAGTTTTAATAAACCAATGTTGAAAGAAAAAGACAAAAGTGCAAATACCTCTAACAGTCGTATAAAAAAGTCCATACATGGCGATGAACAAATGAGAGGGACTTTATCGAATTCTGTTCACACAGCTGGCAGACTGTCACATTCAGGAACTAGAACGTGGCTCACCCCAAATATCCATGTCTACTGGCTTAAAAGATGATGAAATACTGTACGTGTAGAATTTTACTCTCTTTATCAACAGTTGACACATTGTGATAACAGCCTTGTCAATGTTCAGTGCTGTATAAGGATTCTTAAAACAAAACAAAAAAACCTGCTCCTCCGGAGCCTCCCCAGGGTAGGGGCAGCAACAGGTAGCCCAAGACATAGGAAAAACAAATCCGTGGAAGCCAGGAAGTTCACAGCGAGATCCCTTCCCCAAGGCGGTAGTGTCTCCTCTGCTTCTCCACTCCAGTGACTTTCTTCTCCTTGCCACAAGTCTATTGCCTCGTACACATGACCGGTTTTCCCTCCAGGAAAACTGGCAAGACAGGTTTTGGCCGTGTGTATACTCCATCGCAGTTTTTCCGACAGGAAAACCGCCGGGAATCCCGGTGGGAAAAATTTGAAAAAGGTTCCCGGATTCCCGGCGGTTTTTAAGCTGGCAGTTTACCTATGGAGAAAACCTGCGGTGGAGCATACACACAGCCGGGTTTCCCGACCAAAGCTCCCATGGCAGTTTTCCTGCCGGGAAACCCGGCCGTGTGTAGTGGGAAAAAGCTACCAAGCAGGTTCTCTGTTTTCCCGGCGGAATTTTTACCGCCGGGAAAACCAATAGTGTGTACAGGGCATATTAGTGTCAGGGGGCGGTTGAGCTTGTCTCCCAGCCTCCACAAACCCACCCTCCCGCAGTTGATTTCTATATAAACTTCCTGGCTTCCCCAAATTAGCTTTTCTTTTGGGCTGCCTATTACTGCCTCTACCCAGGGGAGGCTCCAGAGGAACAAGTTCAAATTAGTTTTTTTTTTACACATCAGAGAATCCTGATAGAGCACTGAACATTAACAAGATTGAATAAATGTGACAGGCTACAGGCTGTGTAACAGGATCCTATAAAACCCTTTTTATTTTTCCATCACCATGCAAGAACTTTTTTATGGAACTGTTAGAGAAATTAGCATTTTGGCTTTTTCATTCAACATTATCCAAATGTACGTATCAGTATGCAGAAACATCCCTAAAACTTAAGTTACATTCTCCTACAACCTTTCATTCTGGTTCATCCCAATGAACTTTGTATTTAGGCGTACACACTTTCCCAAGGGTAGCTAACATTGCAAGGGAATCAAATAATTGTATTAAGCCTGCACAGTAACAAATGTTCCATTTGCCATGAATTCTATCCGGTCCTAATCTACACTGGTGTAATCAGTGTCATTATTGTTATTCCCTGACATTTCCCACCCAGTATTTCTGCGTAATATATTACACAACCTCTGGCCAAAGAGATTTAGCTGAAATGCTGTTGAAAAAATTCCCTGCTAAATATCAACTGCAACGTTTTACAAATAAAGGAGAAGAGATAATTGTGCAGAAGAAAAGAAGGAGGCACTTGTTTCAAAATAAAGAAAAAAATATGGCTATAATACTAATCTACAATACAAACAACAATGTTTCTCACAATGTGACCAAATATCTAGGTATATCAGCTAAAGAAAAGGATCAGAGTTCAGGCAGAACCACTGTTTGTCCAACTCTGAGTGCCTCCATTTTGATTATTGACCTGCAATGTATTGAATAGTATCCATGTCTTTATCAGCTATGTATTTATCGAAACCTTTTTTTTCTGTGTGTGGCCATTTATCTTTCATCTATGGCACAAAGCAACAGAAGCAATGGCTACCCCGCTCTGTATAAGTGTTCTGTCATTCAGCACAATGATCTACAGTAGTGGAAAGGTAGGCATAATTACAAAGTTTGAGGGGTTGTTAAGAACTGAATTTATATTAGTTGCTTTCCTGCCACAAGGGCCTTAGACAAAAGACTTGCAATGACCGTGCTTTTCATTAGTAAGGAAAATATCATAGTTATAGCACACAATGTGCAAATTTTACTGCTGGTAATAGCAAATCTTCAGAAAATAAAGAAAAGGGTAACAGTTAATCTATGTTGGCAGTGCTATGAGTACATTTTGGCAGTGTCATATGAATATAAGTGAACATAATCATTGTAGAATTTGTTAGAGTCGAGCACCTGACATGCCATATAACACTTTAAGTCCTGTTTGTTGACACACAAGTTAAATATGACTCTCTCCCACATGTACAGTATGTGTCATTTCCATTCTAGCTTGTGCGGGACTTGACAAGGTAAAGCAAAAGATTCCCTTTAATGTTCACAATCTAACAGAAAAACAGGGGGTAAAAGTCCCTCAATATGAGAGGATCACCATCCCTTTCCAATAACTCAAAATAAGGTTCCATGATTTTGGATAAATAAGGTACTAATTAAAGTTCAACAAGTTATCCATAACATTTTTTTTTTGGAGCCATGTTAGGATAAACCATTTATAGAAAGCTGATGTAGTACCACAGAAACCCCATAGCACCATAAATCATTTTGTTCCACCATCTGGTGATATAGACTTTTGCTTTTCCATGGTGGTGGGGTTAAACAACAGTGCAGAATGAAATGCAATGCCAAGCTGCGGTTTCCAAAGCGAGCAAAGTCCTTTCCAGAGAGAGAGAGAGAGATCATTTTGCCCCTGTTCAAATCATTAGTAAGACCTTATCTGGAATATGCAGTTCAGTTTTGGGCACCAGTTCTCAAAAAGGATATTGGGGAACTGGAGAAAGTGCAGAGAAGGACAACCAAACTGATAAGAGGGATGGAGGAGCTCAATATGTACAAATATATAGGGGTCAACACTGAGGACAAGGGGGCACTTTTTACGTCTAGAGGAAAAGAGATTTCACCTCCAAATACGGAAAGGTTTCTTCACAGTAAGAGCTGTGAAAATGTGGAACAGACTCCCTGCAGAGGTGGTTCTGGCCAGCTCAGCAGATTGCTTTAAGAAAGGCCTGGATTCTTTCCTAAATGTACAGAATATAACTGGGTACTAACATTTATAGGTAAAGTTGATCCTGGGAAAATCTGATTGCCTCTCGGGGGATCAGGAAGGAATTTTTTCCCCTGCTGTATCAAATTGGATCATGCTCTGCTGGGGTTTTTCGCCTTCCACTGGATCAACTGTGGGTGTAGAATTGGGTGTATGGGATCGTATGATATTATTTAATTTTTTTTTTTATGGTTGAACTGGATGGACTTGTGTCTTTTTTCAACCTGACTAACTATGTACATAACTATGTCTATACTCTTCTAGCCCTCAGCACTTTATGTTTGGGCTCAGGATTACCTCCAAAAATGTAATGGTCTGAATATGAGTGTAAACTTCAGAGCCTATTCACACAGGCAGACTTGTGTTATGGTGTGCAAAACACACATTTGGTGGTGTATAAGGTGCATGCCTTCTGCACTGTGTTGTTACATTGTTCATGTCTTTCTTTTTTTCCTAAATATTATTTGAAGCTAAAAAAAACTATTCATGTAACTCTATGCACAACCGAGTCCTGCAATCCGCTACCATACATTATAATGTATTTATGTTCAGACATGCTAAACTTCTATGTAACACACACCAAAGGACATATTTGGTGTAAAAAGGACACACTAAGAAAACAATTATATTATTAGTGCCTTTATGTGTAGTCTGTGTTGATTGATAAATATCAACACAGCTCAAGGCACCTGGTGTGAAGAAACTCTAAGCTCAACTACTGGCCAATAGCTTTATGCAGATAAAGAAGTAGATGGACAGCCGCACTCCAAGTAGGTCTTTAAAAGAAGACGTGCTCTTTATTTAAAAGGAAAAATGCACAGCATACAAACAGCACACAGTGGGGAGAACAGCTGACGCGTTTCGCATTAAGAACTAATGCTTAGTCATAGCTTAGTCATGGCCAATAGCTAAATACACAGTTTGACTACTCATTTATGTAATGCTTTACCTTCAAACTAATTTGTAAATCTGCTCAGATACTCTTGTGATTTATACACATTTGTTATACTGCATAGACAGGAAGATCGCTCTTCTATTTTCTAGTTCAGCATACTTGCTTCCTGGCCTGGGTCACCTGCTGGCTTGTTGGTCAGTGATAATAATGCTAGTTCTTTATACTTTGAGCAGGATGCAAGTGGAGAGATGACCATGGAGGCTGTATAACCGAAAAGTAAAAGTGCCTGGCTGTACAATGTGGCAAAGATGTGTAAATTACAAGAGTGGCTCAACAAGAACATAGTTTACATATACACTTTTGAGATGTTTTCCCGACACATACGATACATTTGTGTTACGATAGGGGTGTGGGGGGGAGAGCTCAGAATGGAGCTTGTCTATTTAAAACACAGCTCTTCTGTTGTGTGTAGAAAGGGGGTGTGTTCCTTTCCTCCAATCATCTCTCACACATTGTAACTGCAGTCTCTCCACCCCCTCCTCTATGCTCCTGACAGATGATCTGCCCTTTTGAAGGGGTGTAGAGAGGAGAAGACTGCAAATAAATAAGTAAAACATGTAGGAAGATTTGTTTCATCTTTTGTGTATCATCCAAGGCTGTTCACTTCACTGAGTATATGTAAGGGTTTACAACCACTTTAATGTTCAAGCGCTGGTATTTCTATATGAAGAGTGTCATGTCTGTCTACTGTAACTACATGTGCTGTCCCTCTGTCTGCAGTAAAAGGACATTGGCTGTTTGAGTATTCTAATAAGAAAACATAACCAGCATCCCTGTAGATTTAGCTATAATGTGCCATGAAAGATGAAAGGCTGACCCTGTAAACCTAGGGACAAAGCATAGGATACCTGAAATTTTACTTTAAGCTTTGTGCAGCTTTCCTGTAAATCACTGACTACAAGGAAAGTGTTGCAAGAAAGTCTAACATGAATATTTTATTCTGTTAAGCCTCATACACATGATAGGTTAACCAGAGGACAACAGTCTGAAGGACCGTTTTCATCGGTCCAAACCGATCGTGTGTAGGCCCCAAAGGTTATTTTACCTTAGGTCAAAAAATGGCAACTTGCTTTAAAATGTAACCGATGGATTGCTAAACGATAGGTCAAAACCGATCGTTAGTACGCACAACCATCGGTTAAAAATCCATGCATGCTCAGAATCAAGTCGACGCATGCTTGGAAGCATTAAACTTCGTTTTTTTCAGCACGTCGTTGAGTTTTACGTCACCGCGTTCTGACACGATCGTTTTTTTAACTGATGGTGTGTACGCACGATGGACCATCAGTCAGCTTAATAGGTTAACCTAGGACAACGGTCCTTCAGACCGTTGTCCTCTGGTTAACCTATCGTGTGTACGAGGCTTAACACAATAAAATATTCATGTTAGACTTTCTTGCAACACTTTCCTTATAGTCAGTGATTTACAGGAACGCTGCACATAGCTTAAAGTAAGATTTCAGGTATCCTATGCTTTGTCCTTAGGTTTACAGGGTCAGCCTTTCATCTTTCATGGCACATTATAGCTAAATCTACAGGGATGCTGGTTATGTTTTCTTATTAGAATACTCAAACAGCCAATGTGCTTATACTGCAGACAGAGGGACAGAACATGTAATTACAGTAGACAGACCATTTAGTCTGAGACTGTCAGTGCAGTGGCCCACTTTATTAATCTTTGGTATACTATAGCACACGGATTGCATGGTCATGACCCTCTTCATATAGAAATACCAGCGCTTGAACATTAAAGTGGTTGTATATACTCAGTGAAGTGAACAGCCTTGGATGATACACAAAAGATGAAACAAATCTTCCTACACGTTTTACTTATTTATTTGCAGTCTTCTCCTCTCTACACCCCTTCAAAAGGGCAGATCATCTGTCAGGAGCATAGAGGAGGGGGCGGAGAGACTGCAGTTACAATGTGTGAGAGATGATTGGAGGAAAGGAACACACCCCCTTTCCACACACAACAGAAGAGCTGTGTTTTAAATAGACAGGTTAACCTATGAAGCTGACTGATGGTCCATCGTGCGTACACACCATTGTGTGTACTAACGATCGGTTTTGACCTATCGGTTAGCAATCCATCGCTTAAATTTTAAAGCAAGTTGCCATTTTTTTGACCTAAGGTTAAATAACCTATGGGGCCTACACACGATCGGTTTGGACCAATGAAAACGGTCCTTCAGACCGTTGTCCTCTGGTTAACCTATCGTGTGTACGAGGTCTTAGAGACCCTATCACCATCTGCAATCCTGCCAGCTAAACACAGATAGGAAATCTGTATTACAAGTACTTACAAACTCTGAATGACTCTGTTGAGCAAAGATATCGGCATGAAATCCTACTGAAAAATCCAAATTTCCAAGAGCGTGGAATGGAGAACCTTCCTTGCTATCCACAGCACTCTTCATCCTGGCCCCTACATTATTAGCGTTTAAACACATCCTAAGAATGGCACTAAAAGCAACAGAATTAAAATTTAAGATATACTTAGGTTGCAGCTCTACCCACTGAACCAAAAAGTGTATAATTAAAGCTTTTGCAATAACAAGTAAAATGTAAAAAAAAAATGCTAACCCTACACCCTGACTTCTTGTGCGCTGACCTTTCATGTTCCTGAGAAATCTGAGGAGAATGCACTACTACACAGCGCTGGAGCACCTTCACATGGAATTTTGGATCCTCAGCTTTCTCAAGATCCCATTGTGAGGCCCAGGGATGTCACCAGTACCTACAGGAAGCATTGGGAAACCAATATGCAAGGTAGGTATTTTTTAAATTTTCTTTCAAATGTTTTCCCCTTATTTGCACAGCAGTTAGTTGTACAATTATTTAAAAAAATGCTAGTAGGAGTGGAAAGTGGTTTAATGGATAGATTAAACTTTATCTGCTAACAAAAAAAATCTACTTTGACGTGTATCCAAACCCCAAAATGGAAATTGTATATAGTGTAATGTTCTTATATGTTGTGGCTGTATTACTTTCCCCCTGTGCTTTCAGCTGTTGACCCTGTCAGTAACACATTTCCTCTTCTAGGTTGACAATGCTTTCATTACTGTGCTGTATCTTTGGAGTGGCAGTGCTGTGACCCTAAGACACCTTCCCCATCCTTTTCTCCATAGCATAGGGGAAGGTGTTCTATAGCTAACAGAGAGAGACTGGAACAATGCTAACCGATAAACATCAGCAAAGACAGAAAGGTCAGGATTTTATCAGCACACAAGATTTCCATCAGGATCGACAAGTATTTTTGTTGCGCTTCTTGAACAGATACAACACAATGCTTTCAATGGTATATTTAATATACCAAAAGGGAACAAATATGTATATTGTTATGGTTTACAAATACTTTAGATTTGTGTAATGCAACATAATATATAACGGCTTATCACTTAAGTGTGACTAATCTTTCGCCATTGCTTTGCCATATAATCTGTGTCCTTATCACTCTTTATCAGCTACTGACATAGTTACTAGTTACTGACATAGTGTCTCTGACCTCATTACGGTATAAAAATAGGTTCAGTTTCCGTAAATGACACTAAAACTATTACATACATCAGTTTCCTTGTAAACCTTCATGTCCTTGTTTTCCTTAATGTTTTGTTTTGTGATGGGCTCATTTGACATGTCAAACATGCAACTCCTGTCAAGTAATGTGGCTGAACACAAAACAGATGTCACCACAAGGAATTCTGTCATATTATGTGAAACCAAATAACAGTCTGTATGAAACAACCACTTGGCATGTTGTTTTATAGAGGCCAGATGCTCCCAGTCTTCTTTTATGGCGCTTTGTTGGTTAATCCAAAGACAATGCAAACCTTCATACCACTGGCATGCAAAATCTTTGTTAAACTCAGTAGCAGGACCCAATGGCCAATTCAAAAATGTATTTAAAAATCATTATTTCCAGGGAAGCAAAACCTGAGAGAAGGAAAAAAGGGAGATATCGACCCTGTATGCAAAAAATGAATTAGCATGGCAAGCTAAGGAAAAAACGTCCTACTACTTCCACGTGTATGACAATATACCAAAATAATAAAAAAAAGACAATATAAAACTTCATTAGACAATTATCCCATAAAAACCCCAAGAAACAATACAAAGGTGTTTTATCTTTTAACATTCTTGGATACCTCCCTTTAAATCAATAGATTAGATATATATAGATAGATAGATACCTATATATATATTGTATATTGTTGTATACTTTATTTTGGAATAGTATCTGAAGCCCTTTTCTCTAATTGCCATGTTAATTTATTTTAAATTAAATTTGCAATAATAATGAACCACTGAACTTATTCACTAGAATGTGGCAAACAAACATCCTTCTGTGCCTTCTGCACTTTATGGCACAAAATAAAAAGCTAAACCATATTCTACCATCTTTTAAAAAAAAGCAGCATCTAAATTTGTTGTTGAAAATACTTGAAATGGTAAGAGTACATACACGAAGAAGTAAATCAAAGGGTTACAGTAACACAGGAGCAGATTGCAAGCCACAATTAGGGTGATAAATGTGACAAAAGTCTGCATCTCAAGTTGATAATTAATCACAACCTGAAAGATATGCAAATAAAGTCAACCCACTGCTAACAATTTTTGTCCAGATAAGAAAGACTTAGTGACTCTGTGGTTTGGCTTGCCTCCTATTTTATTTCAATGCAAGCCAATACATGCAAAGCAGAGTTGCTAAAGAAACGTTACTTGGCATTGCCCCCAAACAGGCTAAGCTACCACTCCGAACCAAAGTAGCATCAGGCAGTGGAGACGGAGATCCCCAAGACCCAGCATGGAACATGTTTTGTTTTTAATATTCACTCTCTCTCTCTATGAGTCTTTGTTTAACCTGGCTCCTGCATTCACTCTCTCCTTGAATTGAAAAGGAAGAGGGGGAATAAAGAAAACATATTAACGATCCAAGGCAAGCTCATGGGGCCATTTAGGAAAATGGTAGTGGAAGAGGCATAAGCCCCACTGGAGTTAAACTACGTAGAGGACAAGGTTATAGTATATTGCTTACCCAAAGAGCATACACTGCCAAATTGGATTCGGCCAGAAGAATTTCTCTTCGTACACAAAAGGGCCGGCAGTGTTGGCTTAGCTCAGAGACCTGATGCCAAGGGAAATGAAGCGGGAAGAAAAACAAATAACAACTTGGGGGCTCATTTCCATATTAAACAGTGGTGTAGAACTGCAGGGAGTCTCATTTCACAGGAGTCAATGCCCAAATAATCTTAGAGCTGGAAAGATGCTGACAGCTATACAAATCTATGAATGCTGCCTGACAATACTTCTTACCACAATTACATATTTGTTTAATTAATGTTTGTAATAATATACTATATACTTTATTGTTCACAATTCCATGTACTACAATAAACATGTGCCACCCACTGATAAAAAACAGATGCCTACTATCAGTAACAGATACCAACTAAGGATGAAGCAGACTAACAAGCTGCACCTAATGGCAGTCAGGGTGCCATTGTGTCTGTCCCTCCATGGATATGCCTCCCCAAACCCTCACTGACCCACTACCAAACCGCTCATGCTGAACAATGTTACAGGCAGCATAAAGTTCTCCAGACCCTTTCACGTCTGTCATATATCCTCAGGGTGAACCTGCTCTCATCTGTGAAAAGCATGGGGCACCAGTGGCGGACCTACCAATTCTGGTGTTCAATGGAAAATGCCCATCGAGCTCCACAGTGTCCGGCAGTGAGCACAGAGCACACTAGAGGACGTCGGGCACTCAGGTCACCCTCATGAAGTCTGTTTCTGATTGTTTGGTCAGAGACATTCACACAAGTGGCCTGCTGGAGGCCATTCTGTAGGGCTCTGGCAGTGCTCATCCTGTTCCTCCTTGCACAAAGAAGCAGATACCGGTCCTGCTGATGGGTTAAGGACCTTCTACAGGTCTGTCTAGCTCTCCTAGAGTAACTGCCTGTCTCCTGGAATCTCCTCCATGCTCTTGAGACTGTGCTGGGAGACACAGCAAACCTTCTGACAATGACACGTATTGATGTGCCATCCTGGAGGAGTTGGACTGCCTTTCTAGGGTCCAAGTTTTGCCTCGTGCTACCAGTAGTGACACTGACCCTAGCCAAATGCAAAACTAGAAAAGATGAGTAGGGAGAAAAATGTCAGACACCTCCACCTGTAAAACCATTCCTGTTTTGGAGGTTGTCTCATTGTTGCCCATCTAGTGCACCTGTTGTTAATTTCAATTAACAGCAAGCAGCTGAAAATGACTAACAACCCCCTCTGTATACACCCCTCCCCCTCTGCTACTTAACTGACCAGATCAATATACCAGGAGTTCTGATTCAAATGTGTTTCTTGAATTTTTTTGAGAAATATATATATATATATATATATATATATATATATAAACACACACAAATGTTTGCCTTATAGTTTTATTTGAAACTGAATGGGTTGTTTTACAAGGTAAGGGTTCACATATGCTTTGTCTCATAAGTAAGAGACAAACACATTAAAGTACATTAAAGTACAGTGAACTACAGCTAACAAATATTTAAGTAGTTACAGCAAAATATTGCTTTTTCTTTTGTAAAATAGTTTTAAGCCACATGAAAAACAGTTGACTATTGTACGGAACCCCTGTAATTTTTTTATGGTTTGTCCCAATCCTTGTAACTGTCACTTTTGCTGGACAGCTTGGCCTGTTACAGGAAATGGAAAAATCAACAGATCTACCAGCAGGATTAACAGGTAATAAAACCATGTTACGAGGGAACTCAAAAAGAAAAAAAAATGGCTATGTGAATGGTCCGTTATGACTTTTTTTCCCCCCCATTGTTCGACCTTAATAAATGAAAGATTTCTTGTTCTGTCTATCTACTTTTGTGGTTCAGGCAGAGATTAGAGTTAAAGCATATTCAAACCCCTAAAATAAAAATGTAATATATTGCAATATATCAGTCCTTAGAATTGGTGGCTGCATTCGTTTTTTAATTTCAACCTTTTTTTCCTATATTCAGCTTATGATTCTGCCATTAAAACATGTCCTCTGTTGGGGTGACAACGTTCACTCATTGTACTGTATGTATCAAGGAGCAGTGCTGTGACTCTACACTGCTCTGTATAAATAACTGCAATGAAACTGTATTTGCAGAAACCATACTTGGCCTGAAAAAAAGGAAACTAATGCCACCAAATGTAAGGGCTACAATATACTGTATAACATTTTGCTCTTGATATACTTTAAGCAATGCAGTGGTGTTACAAAACAATTTGTGGCCTCTCTCTAAAGAGACAGAGTTCATGCTTCTTCCTGTCTACATGTTCCATATAAGCAAATGTGTATGCAGCAGAGCGTGATTGGCTCCTAGTGCTGCTACTGTGCTGTGATGCATAGCCCTATATCAAGACAGATTGAGGTACTAATGCTAGCTGTATGTAAAGGTACATTTAAAGGGGTTGTAAAGGAAAGAAATGTTTTGCTTTTAAATGTCCTTATTTCTTCTGAGAAATCCTCACTTTATGGTTTTCTTCCTGTAACTCCACACAGTAATGCAAGGCTTTCTCCCTGGTGTGGAGTGTCGTGCTCGCTCCCTCCCTTGAGGGGGGGGGGGGCAGCAGGAGTGTCAGGACGCCCACTAACACACAGCTCCTTTCTCTATCTGCAACGTAAAGAGCGTCCTAACTCTCCTACTGGAAGCAAAATCGAAGGATGAGGTAAGTGAAGGAGGACTGCACTAAGGTAAAGGAAGCTTTTTATGGAAACATTTTTTTAACTTTACAACCCCTTTAATTATGTTTGAAGGAATGCACAACTGCATTATGTGGTGTTTTATATGTGCCTGGAGTTCAGCTTTATGGGTTTAAATTCTGACCCACAAAATTAACTGATATATCCTTGGCAAAAATGCCAAAACATAATAAAAAACAAACAGAAAAAAGCCTCAAAAATAAATCAAAAATACACTATATTGTTAAAAGTTTTGGGACACTTGCCTTTGCATGCACATGAACTTTAATGGCCCCCCTCTACCAAATGATTTGGACCAGTGCACAAAGCAAGGTCAATAAAGACATGGATGAGCAAGTTTGGAATAGAGTCCTGACCTCAACCCGATAGAACACCTTTGGGGCAAATTAGAGCGGAGACTGAAAGCCAGGCCTTCTCATCCAACATCAGTGCTTGACCTCACAAATGCCCATTTGGAAGAATGGTGAAACTTTCCCATTGACACACTCCTAAACCTTATGGACAGCCTTCCCGGAAAAGTTGAAGCTGTTATAGCTGCAAAGGGCGAGCAAACTCCATATTGAACCCTACAGACTAAGACTGGGATGCCAATAAAGTGTATATACAACAAAACTTTTCGACTGAACTGACTAAATTCAATGAGACAGTGATTTACAAAGGGCACATGAAACCTTACACTCAGCTGTCTCTCAAGTTAAATATTTGGACAAATGTAAGCAATGAAGAATACTTGAGCACGGGGGACTGGATTCAGTAATAAAGCTAACCGTACATGTGTGACAACAGAGTGTTTTCTATCTTTATTGTCTGATCAGTCCAAATCCAGTTGTGTATGGCAGAATGCACATAACCCTTCTCATAATGCTCTTGCCAGACCAACCATAAAGAGAAGATTTCCAAACCAAACACCAGATACTCCATGTCGTAAGAAACACTTCATCACACTATTTTGACGGCAACTGTTTTTGCTACTGATTTCCTAACACTTCTCCAATTACACAGGAAGAAATTGAAGGAGGAAGAATAAGATGTTGAATGCTCACATTAATACTGGTTGTTCATCATAATGGCTCTACTTACCAGGTAATCACTCTACAAGATAGAAATCTTGGAGAAATTGGGTCTCAGATGTCCTGTCTTTTACCTCTCAGGGTTCTCACTGGTGGTCTTTATCACCGATCTGCTAATTGCAAGACAGTGGCAAGACTAACAAAGTGATCAACTATACAGAGAGATTGCCCTTATCATAAGACAATATTACTTGTAACTAAAGATGTTTTATTTGGATGATTTAAACAAGGTTGAAGGGAATTGGAGAATGCTAACCACTATTTTAGGCATCCAAAAAGTAATCTTATAATTTCAAGACAACAAACTGATGTGTTTGGGGGTTATAGCATGCTCTACTCCTCGTGAGGGCTTTAACTGTAGATTGGGTTATGAATGCAGACTTAGGTTTCAGTATCTTTTTTAGAGGAATGAACAATTTTGTTCTAGTATTAAAGTGTTTGTTAAGGTACATTTTTCTGTTAGGCCCGGTACACACGAGCAAACATGTACGATGAAACCGGTCCGTCGGACCGTTTTCACCGTACATGTCTGCCAGAGGGCTTCTGTACGATGGCTGTACTAACCATCGTACAGAAGTCCGCGCGTAAACAATACGCGGGGCGTGTCCGCGTCGTCGCCGCGACGATGACGTGTCGATGATGCGGCGACGTTGGGCGGGCCTGCCATTTAAAGGCTTCCACGCATGCGTCGAAGTCATTCGACGCATGCGAGGGACGTCGGGCGCTCGGACATGTACGGTAGGTCTGTACTGACGACCGTACATGTCCGAGCGGGCAGGATTCCAGCGGACGGTTTTAAAACACATCCAGGAATATTTGTCTGCTGGGAAAAGGCCCGGCGGGCAAATGTTTGCTGGAATTCGGCCCGCTCGTGCCTACACACGACCGAACATGTATGCTGAAACTGGTCCGCGGACCATTTTCAGCATACATGTTTGGTCGTGTGTACGGGGCCTTATAGTTCATGCTGATATATAACACTAAGCTCCCCAATGCATGTCATTCATAAAAATATAATGTATAATAGCTTACTTCAGAGCGTCGTTCGATGCTCAGCGGTGGCCAAGACCATACAGCAGTTTAACAGGACAGGTTCCACTCAGAACAGGCCTCGCCACGGTCGACCAAAGAAGTTGAGTGCACATGCTCAGCATCATATCCAGAGATTTTCTTTGGGAAATAGATGTATGAGTGCTTCCAGCAATGCTACAGAGGTTGAAGAGGTGAGGGGGTCAGCCTGTCAGTGCTCAGACCATACGCCGCACACTGCATCTAATTGGTCTGCATGGCTGTCGTCCCAGAAGGAAGCCTCTTCTAAAGATGATGTACAACAAAGCCAACAGTTTGCTGAAGACAAAGGACATAGATTACTGGAACCATGTCCTGTGGTCTGATGAGAGCAAGTTAAACAAAAGGTAGAGGAGCACAAGTTCTCTAACATCCACCAGTTCTGTGATGTCGTCATTGTGGAGTAGAAGAGGATTCCAGTGGCAACCTGTGAAGCTCTGGTGAACTCCATGCCCAGGAGAGTAAAGGCAGTGCTGGAAAATAATGGTGGCCACACAAAATATTGTCACTTTGGGCCCAATTTGGACATTTTCACTTAGGGGTGTACTCAATTTTGTTGCCAACGGTTTAGACATTAATGGCTGTGTGTTGAGTTATTTTGAGGTGACGGCAAATTTACACTGTTATACAAGCTGTACACTCACTACTTTACAGAAAAGTATAATTTCTTCAGTATTGTCATGTGAAAAGATATACGGTAATAGCTGACTGTCCGCTGGACTCCCCTCCTGATGCAATAGCTGCAGGAGGAGGTGCTGGGAGAACCCCCACTGACATCAGCCGAGACAAGGAGAGGGGGAGATTGTCGGGCAGTCACGTGAGCGCTGAGTGGCGCTCTGAATTAATCTATTATACCGCATATTTTTATGAATGACATCCACTAGAGAGCCAAGTGTTATATATCAGTGTAAACTATAGAAGAAAAGCACTGTTGTATTTAAAGCAGGTTAGGCGGATCGGGGAGCTGACAGGCAGAGAGGGGAGGACAGAGGAGGACACAGATACAAGAGAGCAGGCACTCGCTGAGGCTGTTTCATGTACAGGAGATGGTTGTCTAACTGGAACTACTGCACTCCACAACATTTACACTTCTTTGAAGTATGAAACTGCATTGATTTTGGGACCAAATGCCTTCCATACCCATACTCTGAATTGTAAAGTACTGATGCTGTGCGTATAAATATAATTTTACATTTACTGTTTCATCATCAATATTGATTTTATGGTTTACCTTATGGTTGTGCTAGCTATAATTCTAAATCACTTTGTCCTAAACATGTCTCTTATATCTGATATATTATTAATACATACCAGCTGTTATAATAAAATACTTACAAAGCCTCTTAATGTACATGCATTGTAGCTTTATGAACTATAGCTATATCCTGCAAGACAGTTTTACATCACGTTGAAGATGTGCAGATATGTGCTTATACAGTTTACAGGAGCCAGGCTCATCAGGGTGACAGTGTCACACAGGCTAAAGCAGTCTGGATACAGCATTGTCGCCCTAAAATAGGACGTTGAAGAAACTGACAGGATCAGATAGGAGGTCTATTTAACCACTTCAATACTGGGCACTTTCACCCCCTTCCTGCTCAGGTAAATTTTCATATTTCAGTGTTGTTGTGCTTTGCGGTCATGCAACACCGTACCTATATTCAATTGTTATCTTTTTTTTTCATACAAATAGAGCTTTCTTTTGGTGGTATTTACTGTATTTATCGGCGTATAACACGCACTTTTTTCCCCTTAAAATCAGGGGAAAATCCTGCGTGCGTGTTATACGCCGATCCCCGCTGTCTGTGAGGGGAAGAGGAGCGAGCGCCGCTGATATACACAAAGCCGAGTGTACTGTGTACTCAGCTAGGCTCGGCTCCGCTCGCAGTCACGCCCAGTCCCGCCATTGGAACTGTATTATGTCCATCATAGGAGCCTGGGCAAGGGGTGGGACTGCGAGAGGAGCCAAGTACAGCCGAGTACACAGGACATCCGGTTCTGTATATCTATGCGCCTCAGCGGTAATTTTAAATGTTCAAGGTGCAAGGACACTGGGAAAAGCTGCAAGGACACTGGGCAAGGCTGCATGGACACTGGGCAAGGCTGCAATGACACTGGGCAGGGCTGCAGATGGGCACTGATCATTCTGCAATGATGGACAAGGCTGCAGATGGACACTGATAAGGCTGCATTGATAGGCATTTAAATGTAAGTTTTTATCCTTAAACTTCCCCCCTAAAAGTTTTTTTCCTTTAAATTCCCTCCTATACTTGGGGTGCGTGTTATACGCTGACGCGTGTTATACGCTGATAAATACGATAATCACCACTGGGGTTTTTTTTTTTTTTTTGCTAAACAAATGAATATGTCTGAACATTTATTAAAAAATTGATTGGACACAGCGGATCACATGGTAAAAGTCTCTGTAAGTGGTGCTTTACTCGAGCTGTGATCAGCTTTGTCCAAAGGACAGGGGGGGGGGGGCGCGGTTCTGAAAGGACATCAATGGATGCTCTCCCAAAACTGGATGACTGGGATGTAGCCGCCTTACGCCTATAGTACTGTCAAGAAGTGGTTAAAAAGACAAAGTTCAAAACTATATTGGACAATATCTAAGGAAGTTAGAATTATTATTTTTTTGAGGTTACAGATAGTTTAATATGGCCAGGTGCAGATTTTTTTGCATACATCGTTACTGTATTTTCAATATTGAACCCCTTTAAACGAGAATTATTTTTATGACCAGTAAAATAAAACACACAGTAGCCATGGGAAAAAGAAAAACCTTTGATTTATAAACAACATAACATAAAACATTTTTTTGCGGTTCTAGTTAGAAGGTAAATCACTGTCTCAGAATCTAGACCCCTAAATATTATATTAAAATAGTCATTTTAACATGAATGCTATAGTCCTGGGCACTTACTTTGGCGCCAGACCACGTAAATGGCAACATTCCTAGAACTGACCTTGTCAATCAACGCTGGAATTCTAATCTAATATGCATATACATTCTATGTTTATGTGTGTTTTCCAAGACCTCCAAGTGCCACGAAGATTTTCTACATAGTTTAAAACACCACTTTTACAGTGGCTCCCTTCTTTTTACTGTCTGTTTTTGAATATATATATATACACACTGTATTAATATATATGAAAAAATATATATATAATAATATACAAGAGATATTATTAATCTTTCTTAAATATTTTTGGTGCTGAAAATATGTAAATCTGTGCTAGTAAGTTCCTCATATTGAAATCTATTATATTGTAGCTTACTATCCTTAGGCCTCGTACACACGATAGGTTAACCAGAGGACAACGGTCTGATGGACCGTTTTCATTGGTCAAAACCGATCGTGTGTGGGCCCCATAGGTTATTTAACCATCGGTTAAAAAAAAGCCAACTTGCTTTAAATTTAACCGATGGATTCCTAACCGATGGGAAAAATGATTGTTAGTAGGCACAACCATCGGTTAAAAATCCACGCATGCTCACAATCAAGTCGACGCATGCTTGGAAGCATTGAACTTCTTTTTTTTCAGCACGTCGTTGTGTTTTACGTCGCCGCATTCTGACACGATCGTTTTTTTAACCGATGGTGTGTAGGCGCGACGGACCATCAGTCAGCTTTATCGGTTAACCGACAACAACGGTCCATCAGACCGTTCTCATCGGATGGACTGATCGTGTGTACGAGGCTTTAGTTGCTACAGCTGTGTTGATAGGTATGTAGGTTTACCTTAAGATCTATTTGCACTTTATTTTACATCCAGTTTATTTCCCTTAGATGGTTGACATTAGCATTACCTCTTTATACAGTCCTGGATTTATACCTCACTGCCTTGGCCAACTGTCTTGTACCCCCAGACCCTACTCTAATAGACTGGCTAACCTTAGTGTCACAATAACAAGATGAGACATCATAGTTACACACAGGATACTAAAGCTGGAGGCGGAGAGGTTGTAAAGAGGTAGTTTGCTCTTTCTAAATTAGTATACTCAGAAATGAACAATAAACTATCACTTTACTCCGCTAGCAGTTCAGTTCGAGGTGTGCACAGCCAGAGAGTGAATTGGTGAGGACCCAGCCAGCTTGTACTGGCAGGGAGGGCGGCAGTCTGGAAACGTTTGTTATACATGAGAATGTGTTCCTGATCATCAGTAACATGATATATAGATGGCTATGCTGCTTCTGCCAGCCCTGCTGCTGTACAGCACTTTAAATGAATCCGCTAGCATTTCTAGTAATCTGCATTTTACTGAATCTGTCATTATTGTCATTCTTTTTTTTTCAAATATACGTTTTTATTTAGGGTTTTCTTTTTTAACAAAAAAAGCAAAAAGAAGAAATACAAAAAGACACAGAATAACTGTCCCCAACATGTAGGTCATACAGTGAGAGTCATAATTTATCTGTAACATAAAGCCTCTAGACTGTTATTGTCATTCTTTATAAACTTGCCAAATAACTGCTTTTTATATTCTTGGTTGAATTATGTTACACCTATATATTAAATAAATAATGTACTCTTTTTGTATGGTACATTTTATATTTACAAACAATATTATTTTAAGACTGATTTTGGTATACTTCTTATTAATGTGCATTGTGTATTAGATAGAGTTCTCTAAATTATGCTTTTAGTCACAATTGCATCAGGATAATAGGCAACCACAACATAAAGATTACTTCTTGTGTAAAAATTGCATAGAATAAAATTGCATAGAAAAGGAAGGGCAACACACGATCGGAAATTCTGACAAATGTTCGATGTGAGCTTTTTGTCGGAAATTACGACCGTGCGTAGGCTCCATCGGACATTTGCTGTCGGAATTTCCGACAAGATAAATTTAAGAGCTGGTTCTCAATTCTTCCAACAGCAAAAGTTCTTGTCGGAAATTCCGATCGTCTGTATGCAATTCCGACGCACAAAAATCCTACGCATGCTCGGAATCAATTTAACTAGAGACAGCTAGGAATCTAGCTGTTTGAGAGGGAGATCAGCACTAGCAGACCCTGCATTTTTTCATGACAGGTGTCCTTTAAGATAAAATAGAATGCAGACAGATTGAGTCTTTATATTCATAAATCATAATTATGCATAATTATGCAAGGTTCACTTTAAGGAACACCTAAGAAAAGAGAAAAAAACAAACAATTACTTTCTCTTACCTGACATAAACCACTGATGCACATATCCAAGGATTCTGTGTAACATCGAGTACCATCTAAGACCTTTGGAGCAAGTTCTACAACAAGAGATGTCCCCTTTGCTTGGCACTTTAGAGAACATGGGTTTTCAGGATCATTATAAACTGGAAGCCACTCCCTATAGTGTCCTTGGTATTTGACATCATTGTGAGCTGAACACTGCTGGGCCCGAAAATCTCCTGAATCTGCCGGACAATCCTATTGAAAGAAAAAAAATGTAAATGTCTATGGCTGATCTATTTAAATAACTAAAAACCTGTGACATAAGTAAATCAGTTGGCAATTTTTCTATGATTAGCCATTTACCAGCAAACCTGCAACTTTTCCCATACATTGGACTGCTGGGTCTTTGACTGCTTATAGTCAAAACTAAAAGATTGGGCAATTTTCTGCCTCACCCAATTAGCTAGACTCCACAAAGGACGATAAACAGGAGCAGCAATACACTGCTAATCACTTACACCAACAGGGCTGATCATCAAATGACTGGATTCAGCTAGGACTGCTTTGTTTTCCAGATACATATTCAGTACCCGCTATCCTATGAAACTTTAAACAACTGCCTTTAATTAATTTACATTCTGCACCAATCGCCCACTGTGTATAGTCATCACTGACTAAATCTCAGCTAACAGATACTGTTGTAAAATGCATTAGAGCAGGGACTGTGAGCCAGGCCTTTTTTTGTCCAACATCAGTGCCTGACCTCACAAATGTGCTTCTGGAAGAATGGTCAAACATTCCCATAGACACACTCCTAAACCTTGTGGATAGCCTCCATAGAAGAGTTGAAGTTGTTATAGTTGCAAAGGGTGGGTCAGCGAAATATTGAACCCTACGGACTAAGACTGGGATGCCATTAAAGTTCATGTGCGTGTAAAGGCAGGCGTCCCAATACTTTTGCCAATATAGTGTTAAAATGTAAAAACAAATTGCATACAAACACACTTAAAACCCCAAACCATTTTAGACCCATAGAATAAACACACAGTAGTTGCATTTGTTTTACTGTTCCATGATATTAGCACAACTGTTTGTCAAATCTATTATTTTCAGTACAATTCAAATTATTTTTAGAGCGCATAGAGCTATACAATCTCCATATTTTCAGTACATTTTCAGTAAATTATAAAACTTGGGATCAAAATGGGTAAATTGTTACTAAATATGTCAGGACTTAAATTTGCACGTGACTGCCAAACAGGGACATACTATGATACCAAACATTTTCCTATAGGGAAATGTTGAATGTTTTGAAACAATCATTAATGATGGCTCTAGGATTATTCATCTTACTATGGTGTGCATAGTGACACCTTATATATGTCACAAAGTCTTAATTTCGTATTTGTTTATGCCAAACATTACAGATGAATGTCCTGGACTCCCAAAGGGCACAGGTGAGCCCGGGACACACAGGAGAAGTTGGGCGGGGGGCACTATATTTAACATATACAACAGAAGTGATCACTTCTATTTGACAACTAATGCAGACACAATTCAGTTTTTATCCCAATACTGCCACGCTGTAAAAACTTACAACGGTGCAATAAAAGGGTTAAAGGGTATCGTTAGCCAAAACTTTTTTGTGTAGGGAAAGATTAGAACTGATAATTATAACTGTTTTATTCCTTTCTGGGGAGATTTACACTTTTCATTTGTACCGGTGATATATAGAAAATAATTGGGAATCCAAAATATTCCAATAAAGTCACAACTATCTAAGGTGCAATTTCCCCTCACTTTGTAGAAAATGTCTCTCACTTCCTGTTGTGTCATTGTTACAAGAAGTGAAGGAAAAATCCTCAATGGAACACAGACAGTAAAAAAATAAAAATAAAAAAAATGCTTAACCAGGGAAATGGAGCAATAATCCTAATTACCCCGAAGGATTCCCCCAATGTTATCAGTTCAACACATGCTTTGTTCAACATGTGCCAGGCCCTGATGTATATAAGAGTCTGACAAAAATGAAATCTGGACTTTATACATTCTGCATGGGCTAGCACAAAGGTACAAAACCTAATAAAGACAACACATCAAATATAATCCAACACCTTTATTAGATTGGTATAAAATTGGCCACGGTGTCATCCACCAGGATGGGGGGTTACAAATAAATAAATAATTAGTTAAATAAGCCATCATGGCTAAACTATAATAAATTAAATGCTGTCCAACCAGCCGAAGCTGGACGACTACTCCCCACTTCGGATGACATCATGACTTAGGAAAAAAGGAAAGAAAAAAGGGGGGGGTGGGTGGGCGTTGCCGCGCGTCGTGAGGAAAGGGGCGAGCGCCGCCTCACGCGGTTCTATTTATAGATTTGCTCGCGCGAGCCGACCAATCAGCTGCCCCGCTGCCTTGACCAATCCGGGCTGATCCCGCCCCGGTAACGCGGCAACCTGTGAAGAGAGAAGGGGAGGGGAGACACGCATCTCCCCTTTGCGCCATCCCATGTCGGTCCAGCGTAACGCTGTGACCTTTCATTTAGTACTTTCCTCCTTGCGCCCAGAAAAAAAAGCAACAGATGGCTTTAAACTATTCCCTACTCTACGCTTTTTGTTTTAGATATATTATAAAGTATTGCTACCAAGGAAGAAAAGCTTTATTGAATGGTCTCAACAGCAGTTTATCTTCTGCCGAAATCTCCATTTAACTGAAGAAGAGAAGTCAGCAATAATTGTGCAGACGGCTCAGTTTTTGCTCCCTTTTATCAGAACTCTTGGCATTAATTGGCTAAAAAAGAATGAGACAATGCGGTTGATTTACTAAAGGCAAACAGGCTGTTTACTTTGAAAGGGAAGTTGCATTTTACAAGGATATTTTCTCCAGAGCTTAGTAATTTAAGTGGAATTTCAATTTGCAAAAAATAGCCAAGTTTGTGCAAGGAAAATAAAAATTGTTATTATTATTATTAAATGCATATCATTGGACGATGGAAGTCAGCAACATAGAAAATAATGTGACCACAATAATTTGACAACTTTTGGCTGCTTGGGGCCAATGAAGGTCAATATTTGGGTCAGGGGTTGGGGGGAAAAGAGATTTTGGGGGGGACTTTTCGCGGCACTGATACAAACAATCTGGTAAAAGGTATCGATATTTATTTAACAAAGAAAATACAAATATAATATGAAAAACAATTTAAGAACAATCCCCACATTATACATCAGAAAGTAATTAACAGACTGTGTCTTAGTGGAATCGATGACCTCGACCGGTTTCGCGGTTTTACCGCTTCTTCAGGAGGAGATTATGTTCTAAAAGGTATGTATAAACAGATGAATAAACAAGCAGAATATACAAAATATGTATACATTGTGTATAATTCAAAACAGCGCATTATATAGTGGAGCAAAGCACTCACCCAGGTTGGTCATATGATCAGACGTGGAGCCTGGTAAAAGCCTTCTGTGGCGCGTGGAGGGGGATAATTTATTTAGACGGGCTCTATTGGGGTAAGGAATAGAATGAGTAATATGTATAGGGGATGGTCGGTTAATTATTGAGGTATGGATCACCAGGGAGTGAAGAGGGTGTGTGAGTGACCAAACAGGACATAGAGAATAGAAACGGAGGCGAATGAAGAAAAAGGAAGGAGGAAGGAAGGAGTTGGGTTGGGGTAACGTTGAAAGGGGAGGAAGGGGGGGCAGGGGGGGGGAATGGGGAAAGGAAGAAGGGAAGGGGGAGGGGGAAATGGAAAAGGGGAAAGGGGGAAGTGAGGGAGGGGGGGGGGAGGACAAAAAGAGGGACGGGAAACAAGTTTTGGAACGGGAGAGGGAGAAAAAAGGAAGTGGGAGGGGGGAGGGGGAGAGGAAAGAGGGGTTATTGGTGGAAAGGAGAAGGGAAGAAGAGAAGAAAAGAGGGGGAGGGGAGGGGGGAAAAAGTGGTGAAGGGTCCCTTCACCACTTTTTCCCCCCTCCCCCTCTTTTCTTCTCTTCTTCCCTTCTCCTTTCCACCAATAACCCCTCTTTCCTCTCCCCCCCCCCCCTCCCACTTCCTTTTTTCTCCCTCTCCCGTTCCAAAACTTCTTTCCCGTCCCTCTTTTTGTCCTCCCCCTCCCTCACTTCCCCCTTTTCCATTTCCCCCTCCCCCTTCCCTTCTTCCTTTCCCCATTCCCCCCCCTGCCCCCCCCTTCCTCCCCTTTCAACGTTACCCCAACCCAACTCCTTCCTTCCTCCTTCCTTTTTCTTCATTCGCCTCCGTTTCTATTCTCTATGTCCTGTTTGGTCACTCACACACCCTCTTCACTCCCTGGTGATCCATACCTCAATAATTAACCGACCATCCCCTATACATATTACTCATTCTATTCCTTACCCCAATAGAGCCCGTCTAAATAAATTATCCCCCTCCACGCGCCACAGAAGGCTTTTACCAGGCTCCACGTCTGATCATATGACCAACCTGGGTGAGTGCTTTGCTCCACTATATAATGCGCTGTTTTGAATTATACACAATGTATACATATTTTGTATATTCTGCTTGTTTATTCATCTGTTTATACATACCTTTTAGAACATAATCTCCTCCTGAAGAAGCGGTAAAACCGCGAAACCGGTCGAGGTCATCGATTCCACTAAGACACAGTCTGTTAATTACTTTCTGATGTATAATGTGGGGATTGTTCTTAAATTGTTTTTCATATTATATTTGTATTTTCTTTGTTAAATAAATATCGATACCTTTTACCAGATTGTTTGTATCAGTGCCGCGAAAAGTCCCCCCCAAAATCCCTTTTCCCCCCAACCCCTGACCCAAATATTGACCTTCATTGGCCCCAAGCAGCCAAAAGTTGTCAAATTATTGTGGTCACATTATTTTCTATATTCAATGGGATGTAGGCACACTTTTTACTCCTTGTACCCCTATTTTAAAAGAGGCGACACTCTCCCCTTTTTTCAAGTCAGCAACATGTCACCTCATTCACTGAGATACAGTATGAGAAATTACCCCACTTGCAAAATGAACAATCTTTCTGCCTTTAGTAAGCCAACCCCAGTTGGCTTACTGGGGTTGGCAGATCCACACCACATTTCTAACCCCTGATACTAACCTTGCCTCTCCCACCTAAGTAGCAAACAGCTCTATAATTCCTTGTGTCGTCAGGAGTCTGATGCTAAAGCCTCGTACACACGGTCGGATTTCCATCGGACAAAGCCATGGAATTTTGTGTGTTGGCCGTAAACTTGTATTGCATATAAACGGCAAAGAATTGTTGGCCAACAAATACAAAACTACGTTGTTTTTCAGCTTTTTATCGCCACCCTTTGGGCAACTTCTGCTAATGTTGTCTTATGGTTAGAATTGGTTTAGAGCATGCGTGTTTGTACTTTGGATTTTTTTCCGACATCACACATTTGTTGTCGGAAAAATTTAAAGGAAATCCCGACAACAATTGTCCGATGGAGTGTACAAACGGTCAGGTTATCCGACAACAACTAACTAGCCTCAAAATACCAGCCAAATCGTTCTCTTCTTTCCTCCCAAGACTTCCTGCTCCCTAGTTCCAGGATGTCTCCTGAGCCTCTCCCATCCTTTAGAATTCCCTACCCCAATCTGTTTGGCTATCTCCTAACCACTTATAGGCGATCCCTGAAAACTCTTCAGAGAAGCCTATCTTGCCTTCACCTAACAAATGTACTTTTATTTTCTCCATCAGCTCACCCCCCACAATTATTACCTTTTGTATCACTTGACCCTCCCTTATGTAAGCTCTAACGAGATTCCTCCTGTATTGAATTATATTTTTCTTTGGAGGGTGCATGTGATCAGCACAGGGTCAATCAGCACTGTCCAGACAGAGGGTCAGGGGTCCTGACCCATAGGACAATCAGGGGAGATGAAAACTCCTGCAAACTTTAACTAGACACTAATAGAAGTCATAAGACTGCTCTAACTGCTGATAAGAAAAGGTATTTAGCAGTTTATATTTACTAATACTATTACATTTCCATGTTTTGTGTACTGTGAGAGACCATATATAGTGAATGCAGGGTCATGGGTTTAGTAACACTTTAAGGTAATTGTGGTCCTGGTCATTTCTATATATACAGTATATGTGATTACGCCTGTTAAAAATGAATCATAACACTTAAGCCTGACATTTTAACCTCAGCAGAATTCTATATTTGTGGAATAAATCAGATAATCATAAACGCAGCAGACAGAACAAGTCACATTATGGAACAGAGCAATTGGGAAATAGATCACAGACAGTGATGCATTCTGAAATATCATTATTGTTCTCGGCTTCAGACAAACCTGTCCAAGCTTTCTCTCTGTGGAATATACAGTACATCATAGATGAGTTCACATACTGTATATGTATAAATCTGCTCTCTTGTACTAGGATGTGTCCCTAAAGAAGAGCAGATCAATTCCTTTCCATCTGGAGCAATGGCTTGACTATTTCATAGTTATCAGAAGCACTGCCCAAAAGTCTGATTTATTCGATGCATGTGGGTGGGAAACAACAACAAGCCAGAGACATCTGCAGTCTACACACTTTAGGTATTTTATCCTTCAGGTGCAGAGAAAATCACGACTGAATTGTGAATGTTTGCTTCTCATACTCAAATGTCTGCCTTGGGAAAATGGCAAAGCAAAGTGCACATTTAACAAATAAATACAATTACAGCACATACTGTATGAAATGAATGATGGGCAACCCATTAGACTGTAGAGGCACTATGTATAGGTCCTCCCTTCTGGTTTTGTTCTCCCTTTGGAATACACAGTATCTCATAGATGAGGATTGGATAGGACAATTTACAATCCTGTCTTAAAAGAGAAGTATGTCTTTTTTTTTTAGGAATCATACTTATCTAGGTGGATGCAGCTTTCGGTCCGCGGCACCTTTAACACTGAGAACCGAGCGATTGAACACCGCCGATCACTCAGTTCTCACAGCTCTGTAAGCAGAGAGCTGCAGACTGTCAGTCACCGCTGTGTGCTCTGCCCTCTCCTCTCTTACTGGAGTTCTGTGCTGTAGAAGGGGCTGGAGCGGCCGGCTCAGGTTCTCAGCTGAGGTGTCAATCCAGGGATCTGGTAGGATCCCAACTCTGTGGTTATGATGACTCGAAGCATGGACCGACTTCTGTGACATCAGCAAAAAGCGGACTTTAGACCGATCTCTGCTGAAAATGGGTCACAGGAGTGCAAAACGAACTGTACTCCTGCAATTCACAGAAGTACAGCCAAACAAGCTTTGGCTATACTTCTCCTTTAATGATATACAATCTTTGAACCTTGAAACTTTCTCATATAACTTCTCTCTCTTCCGAAATAGAGGAAGTTAACTATAAATTGCTTGTTAGATGGCCTTGCCTGTTAAGTTACAGTACATGCAATACTCCGTACAAACTTCCCTCTGTGCTGGGGAGAGTGTGGAAGTCGTGCTACCCATGGTGGTCCTGTCCTGTTATCCAAAAGTTTTGGCAGACAGTCATTAATATGACCTCCATAATACAAATGGAGGCTGTTCAATTTGATCCATGGGTTATCTTACTCCATTGTACTCCATATCCAATATTCCAAAATCTGAGTTCAATTACCTGCATTTGTTAAATACTGCCAAATCTTTGATCCCTATATATTGGTGGCAACAATCTCTACCGACCTTAACTCAGTGGCTCTATAAAATGGACGACTTATGTCTCAAATAAGAACTTACGTATATTGCTAAGGGCTTAACTGACAAACATTTAGAGATATGGGTCTGTTGGCCTGAGTTTAAAACTACCTCATTGTACTACAATACTATCATAGACCCCTGACAACATTATATAATACCATATAACACTGTACAACATTATAACATTTTGCTACTACATATTTAGAGATGTGGCTCATTATTAAATCACCAGAAAAAAATAATAATTAAACAGCTGCTTTTTTTGATCAAAGGCCTGTAAAGAAAATGCCTATTGTTCAAAGCCTATGACTGATCCCTGTTGCAAGGCAATATGAAGCCAGTTTTGAAAGGTCAGGACATTTTCCTGGCAAATTAAATGCCATTACAAAAATATAGAAAATCCAAAGTTACAAACATTTCAGTAACACTATGCTAACAAATGCATTTTGTAAAACACAGTGTACTCCAGACATTTCACTTTTTTTCCTGGGCAATATTAAAGGATTTTATTCAACCCACATACCAGTTACGTTTGCAACTTAAACCAGCTAATAGTTTTATGACCATAAAAGAAACATGACTTTTACATCTTAAGTTAGCATAAGCATGTCACTTTATTAGCTGATAAAGGCTCATTTAGACCAGTGTGGAGCCAATTGGATGAATATGTGTGGATTTCTACCAAGCCCACCAAAGTCTATTTAGGCTGGAATCATTTCTGGCATTAAACTCTATTACGAGTACGGTGATGGTGATAAATGTGCATGCTGGTTGCATTACCAATAATTTGGATCTTTGTACTCTATTATTTACTCAGTCAATGTAAGCATCTATGGTAAACAGATCTGTGAGCATGCAACTTCAGGTTACTATTGCTTTGAAAATTGCATATCATGTTAAAAATCTTTCCTCCTTTTTCATCAGTGGGTGGGGAGTCTGGAATTACACTGTGTGAGAGCTGATTGGAGGAAAGGCACCCCCCTCTCCACATAGGCAGAGGAATGAAGGAACATGCAGAGCTGTAGTTTTAATAGACAAGCTCTGTGCTTATTTCCCTCTAAGCTCCCTCCCCGACACAAATTTTCAGCTTCTGTCACCTCATGTGTTGGAGAACTTGTCAGAAGTGAGCACCAGAGAGAAAAACTGCACTTAGAGTTTGGGGGGAGATAAGGAGAGATAAGTAAACACTATGGGCCAGATCCACAAACGAATTACAAACAAATTACTCCGGCGTATCTATGGATACGCCGCGTAATTTCAAAGTTCCCCCGTCGTATCTTTGTTTTGTATACACAAAACAAGATACGACTGAATGAGGGATCGATCCGACAGGCGTACGTCTTAGTACGCCGTCGGATCGTAGGTGCATATTTACGCTGGCCGCTAGGTGGCGTTTCCGTCAAATTCCGCGTCGAGTATGGAAATTAGCTAGATACGGCGATCCACGAACGTACGTCAAGCCGGCGCATTTTTTATACGTAGTTTCCGTAAGGCTTTTTTCGGCGTATAGTTACCCCTGCTATATGAGGCGTATCCTATGTTAATTATGGCCGTCGTTCCCGCGTAAAATTTTGAAAATGTTACGTCGTTTGCGTAAGTCGTTCGCGAATAGGGCTTTGCGCAGAATGACGTCACCGTCGTAAGCATTGGCTTGTTCTGGTTTAATTTCGAGCATGCGCACTGGGATACCCCCACGGACGGCGCATGCGCCGTTAAAAAAACCGTCATTTAGGTCGGGTCACGACGTATTAACATAAAACACGCCCCATCACATCGATTTGAATTGCGCGCCCTTACGCCGCCTAAGTTACACTACGCCGCCGTAATTTACGGTGGAAATTCTTTCAGGATACCAAATAAAACCTGTAAGTTACGGCGGCGTAGCATATCATAGATATGCTATGCCGGACGGAAGAATGCGCCAATCTACCTGGATCTGCCCCTATGTGCTTAGGTCAAATTTCATGAATGGGTTTACAACCACTTTATGTATACAGTGCTCAGCATAAATTAGTACACCCCAACAGATTTGTCAGAAAACCTTTACTTTCCTTTCAGAATCAACATTTTGTATGGGACACTACACTACAAAATACTCCCACAAATGAAGGCCATTGATTGCAACCAAGGTTTGTTAAAACACACAAAAAAGTATTTTTCCTGGCAAATGTATTCATGCTGCAAAAATGAATACACTCCAATGAAAATCTAGGGAGCAAAGATACATTTTAGACAACAAAATCCTAATTAACAAGAATTTAACTACAGGTAAGTCTAATTATTCATTAAACATATGTCCAGCCGACAGTTTGATTATAAATGGGCATTACGCAACCAAGAAAACCCTTTCCCATTTCATGATGTCAGCAATGGCACCACATGGAAGAGAAATGTCACAAGGCCTGAGAAAGAAAATAATTTCTTTACACAAGAAAAGTAAAGATCAGCAAAGCTTTACTTAACAGTCAGAATACTGTAGCAAATGTGGTACAAAAATGTAACAAAGATGGAACTGCAGCCATCTCACATAGACTAACAGGTCATCCACAGAAGTTAACACCTCGACAGGAGCGTCTTCCGATGAGAAGGGTTGAAGAAAATTGCCATGCAAGTTCACTGCATTTAGCTAAAGAAGTAGAAAGCCAAACTGGGGTGATTGTTTCCTGTGACACAATTCAGCATACACTGAAGAGGAATGGAATGCATGGGTGTCATCTACGAAGGAAGCCTCTTCTAAAGCCCATGCACAAAAAAGCCCTGCTAGAATTTCCCAGGGCCCATGCTGAAAAAGAAGAAGACTACTGGGAATCTGTACTGTAAGTGATGAGATCAAGATAAATGTTTTTGGAATGGATGGCTTCAAAACTGTATGGCGTCACAAAGGTGAGGAGTACAAAGAAAAATGCATGGTGCCTAGAGTGAAACATGGTGGTGGCCTTGTCCTTCTGTGGGGCTGCATGAGTGCTGCTGGTGTTGGGGAGCTGCATTTTATTGATGGCATCATGATATCACAGATGTACTGCCCTATATTGAAAGAGAAGATGCTACCATCACTCCATGCCCTTGGTCGTTGTGCACTTTTCCAACATGACCATGATGGAAAACACCCATCTAAGGCCACTGTTGCATTTCTAAAGAAGAACAGGGTGAAAGTGATTTAGTGGCCAAGTATGTCTCCTAATCTCAAACCAATCGAACACCTATGGTGAATTCTGAAGAGACAAGTTGAGCATCACTCTCCATCCAGCATCCAGGCTCTAAAAGAGGTTGGTCTTGAAGAACAGAAAAAGATAGATGTTGAAATATGTTGCAATATGTCGCCAACTTGTTTATTCTATGCCTAGAAGACTTGGTGCTATCATGGAGGTCATACTAAATATTAGATGTAGTAGTTTTTGTTGTGGGGTGTATTCATTTTTGCATCAACTAATTTGAGTAAAACTGAAGATTTTGTAATGTAAGTTATATTATTAACCTTACTTCCATGTAATGAGCTAAACAAATGTTCTATGCAACTCAGTTTTGTCCAAATTTTGGATTTTTTTCTTGTGTTCATTGAGATATTGATTAAAATCTTAAATTTCCAAAGAGATGTATTTATTCATGCTGAACACTGATATACAGTGCATGGTGGGAGGCCAAAAAAAAAAAACCTCCCTGGAGTCAATATATATTATTCCAGTGGAGCATCAGGGACCAGGTGACATCATCACTAACATCAAATTGTTCGCTATCGGCAACAGTTGTACTTTTCTAGGCTCCACATTTTATAAATTAGTATTTAGTAGATCATTTGTTTGTTTCCATTAAAAACTAACAATCTATGAACATAACAAAACAGAGCTAAAGCAGTTTGAGTAAACTAGTGTTCTGTGTACAGCAAAAGCTAAATGTAAAAAAGATGTTGGAAACAAAGGTAAATATAAGCTGTAAGCCTAATTTTATAAACTCTGCAACTGCATAATAATTTAACTAACTAAACAGCAAAATCATTCTAATCTGGAGCAGATACAGGGTAGGCAAAGCTAGGTATACCTTGAAAGGGAATATCATAGCAAATAGGAGAATTAACTTACCACATTACTGCATGTTCTGTACCGGATGTTCCGACCTTCACAGCTTCTGTTGGAAACAATAAAACCAGTATATGTAAACAGTGATTAGGGAAACTCAACAAAAATAATACGAAATCTGATACCCCACTGGTATTTTCACAGCAATGAAAGGAGGTTTAAAAAGTTACAAGTTGGTACAAGTTATTTATTATTATTCCTTACAATAACAAATATATATTTTAGTATCAGCATTCGTGGACTGCAGACTGAGAGTATGGAGGAAAAGTACACTTTCAGCAATTATTTATGAACCAATTCCTGTGGAAATGTATTTTTTTTTTAAGCTTTGTACTCATTCTTCTTTGACGTGATTGTAGCCGTATTAGTGCACTTGTGACAGAGAAAATTGTGTACTGTCCATGATACCGATTCAGTACTGCTTGGATCTTGAAGAAGGGGACATACCCCGAAAACTTGTCCTGGAAAAATGTATGTTAGTGCAAATAAAAAAAGTATCACGGACAGTACTCAATCTTCTCTTACTTATTCTTCTGATATTAAAGATTTGACTTTTTCAACACCTCCTATCCAGGTCTATCTGCATAGTTCATGTGATGCACGCTACTCCCAACATTTTCCTGTGTCATTATTAAGGCACAGGAACTTTAGTTCATTCCCCAGAATGTGCACAAGGCTCCCAAATGTCGAAGGACTGACTGGCCTCTGCGGGCTGCACTGGGGAGAAAGTGATGTCAACAGAGAAGGAAGTGGGAAGAGAGCCCAGTAACTCCAAGCCTAGCCTCTCCTCCTCTCTGCATCACCCTGCCAAGGTGACAAGGGGGAGCAGGTATGGTGTATGTTTGGGGTGAGCGTAGCTCTCAACTGTCCCTGATTTGGAGGGACTGTCCTAAATTTGGAACAAAGTCCCTCTTTCCTCCTCACGTGTCCCTCATTTTGGTTTGATCTATATAGTTGTATATAAAATGCACTTTTTGTCTTTCAAAAGGTGTTTCCCGGTGCTAAACTTTTCCTCCAAATAAAAAAAGCACTTGTGGGTTTAACTAAACATTTTTTAATTATTATTATTATTTGTTTTCAATTTTTTTAGGAGCCCCATTGGTGGGGTTTGGTGAAGTATCAAGGGTCTAAACAGACCTCTGATGTCTCACTTTTGAGACAGAAAAGGGGGCTGAGGACTGAGCTTCCCCAGTTATTTTCTCTGCAGCTTTAGCTACACTGGACAGTAAAGGGATGGGAAGTGCTCTGTGCTGAGCAACATACTAGACAAAACATTATCTAGGAAATATTTAGTGGCCCCTCACCCACACTCAAACATGAAACTACCCCAGCAGAAGTCGAAGGAGGAAGCTAAGAGCACTACAGTGCGGAGACAGAGTCTGCCAGGAAGCAGAGGAAATCGGTCCCGCACGGGTGATTAGGGTGTGTCAAGGCACATCCAGCACACTCTGTGCGCATGCCTACGTGGGCAGTAATATTTTGATTTGCACTGCTTTAGGTGTGATGTGTGAACTATGAGGATTTAGTAGGGGGGTTCCTAAAATGTCAGTAGGTGATGCTTTCCATATATACTTCCATAGACTTCCAGCTTATTAAATTCTCAACTGCTATATTATATGTGTGATATCTTAGCAAACATGTTTTAAAGCATTTTTAGAGTTTAATAATAAACCTATGCATTATATAGTTGCCTTGTGATTCATTTTAACAAAAAAAAAAAAGAACTTTCAAAAAGCATTTTCTGAACATTTCCTCGCTTATTTCTACCCTGTCCCACGATGCTGATATAACCCTCCCTCCTTCCCTTTGTTGTCTACTCACAGTTCTGGCACATTCACAAACGTTCTGCTGTAATGTTTAACTGGGGCCAGTGTGGCTTCTTTTTTCCATTACCAGCACATGTGCAGTCGAACCCCATAGACTTCTTTGAGGCTAGGACAGTGGTTCTCAACCTCAGTCCTCAAGCACCCCTAACAGGCCTTGTTTTGGGAATTTCTTTTAGATAAAAAAAACAAAATACCAAGTCATTGACTCTGATTTAAAGCACATGTGCAAGATAAAGGAAAACCTGAAAACATGACCTGTTGGGGGTACTTGAAGACTGAGGTTGAGAGCTACTGGGCTAGGAGAAAGATCTGTCTCCCAGCCCCAAATATATTTGTGGGCATCTACTGCACATGTTTATTAAGCAAATCCCAGACATACAGGGGTTAATTTACTAAAACCGGAGAGTCCATAATTTCGCCTGCACTATTTTTGTAGCACCACACAAAGCACACAAAGCATGCAGACACTGGAGGGGAAACATATTGTGCTGTAGTGTTGCTTATATTATATCACATATTCGTGGATTATGATAAGGGGGGCATTTTATCTTCACTGCTAAAGAGTGGATGTGATATGGTATGTGGTTACCATAACAAATACAGAAACCTTTGGACACTAGCAGGCATAAAAGCAGCTGGGTTCTAGGCAGAATACTAACAAAACAAAATCTGACATGTGATTATTACAAACAGAAAAAATACTAGATGTCAGAGAGATTTAGTGGTACAAACAAATAAAAACACAATATGCTTGGAAATCTTTATGAAGTTGCTACTGGAAATGACTACAATGTTCATCTGTGTTGTTTTCCAGGAAAAACAATACATTCTTTATACGTTTAAGATTACTCTGATATCAGTCGCTCTTTTGTTTCAGGTACTTATTCATGTTATCATTGTTTTGTCAGCTTTCAGAAATATTACAATCACTTGCAATTTTGGACATTCTTTAGGGATCAGTTTAGCACCACTTATACTGTGATAGCGGACTCAGTATTCACAGTAGCAGTGAATATACAGCTATGGCTGGTATCAAATTAGGTTCTACTCCAATATCAAACTTTTACAAGAATGTGGACATTTTTTATTTCAGAAAAGGTCAGGAAAGGGGGTGTGACCACATTCCCTCAACATGGGGGGTGGTTGCTTTGGGTCCGGGGGGGCTCTGCGACCCCCCACCCCAAAGCACCTTTTGGGCATCTTCCCGACAACGGTGACCGGTGGTTGTGGGGGTCTTATTGGAATGTAGAACCCCCTTTAACAAAGATGCCCCCTCTATGTGAATGAGTAGGGGTACATTGTACCCCTACTCATTCACCCCAAAAAGGGTAAAAAATATATAAAAACAGGACATGGGCTTTTGACAAAGTTCTTTATTAAAAATGAAGAATGTCCCTCGTCACAGCTCCAAAGTGTTTTCTTTCTATGATGATGTCTTCTCCCCCCGGTTCTTCTCCCTCCAGGGAATGAGGCAGTGATGTCACAAGGGGGCGGGGTCTCTGGATGAACATCAGGAGAAGACATCAGCGAAGGGAGAAGAACTAGCAGAAGAACCAGAGGAAGCAGACATCAGAGGCAGGAGAAGAACTGGAGGAATAAGACATCACCAGATGGAGAAGAACCAGGGGGAGAAGACATCACCGGAGAAAGAAGACACGTTGGAGCAATGACGGATGACATTCTTCATTCTTAATAAAGGACTTTGTCAAAAAATCTGTGTTCTGTTCTTATTTATTTTTGACACTTTTTTGGGTGAATGAGTAGGGGCACAATTCACCCCTACTCATTCACATAGGGACAGGGCAGGATCTGGGGGCCTCCTGCCTGCAGACCCCCACAACCACCGGCCATGTTTGTTCCCTTTTATCCTTTATCAATTAGCATTTTTTATTTAAAAACACATTAATGATAAACACTGTTTTATCTTTAACAATGGCATCTTGTGAGGCTTGAAAGCGGTATTAAATCCCAAACCAAATATGTTATATATTACAGCTTACCAATCCTTAGATGTAGTAACTGCACTGGTTTTCTTATATTAGGCTGGGGGGAGGGGGTGTTAGATGTACTAGCAGATTTAGATGTACTAACAAATTATAGCCAAACTCCAGCTCAGACTACAGTTATACAAGTAGTTACAGAAACAGTCTTTCTTTTCAGACAAGGGTTTTACATAAATAAATAAATAACAGCTGATCAATGTATGCACTCCTGTCAGTGGTAAAAGGTTTGTCGCAACACTTTAACTGCTACATTCGTTGGACGAAAACAAAACAGACTTATTGGTCGAGTCATGGGTGAAAAACAAAACAAAGAAAGCCTAAAAATGAAAAATAATCCAGCCACCACATCTAATGCCGCGTACACGCGGTCGTTTTTTGTCTTGTAAAAAAACGTTGCTTTTTCTCATGAAAAAAAAACTAAGTTTTTCAAACTTCATTTTAAAAAACGACATTGCCTACACACCATAGTTTTTTCAAAATGCTCTAGCAAAGCGCGGTGTGTACACTTGGCCGGCAAGAGATTCGTGCCAAGAATCTTGTCAGGAAAAACAACGTTTTTTTCCTGACAAGATTCTGGCCCGTATGTACAGGACTTCAGGGGCTGGGGAATGTGCCCATGTTTTATATTACATTCTAAAAACATGGTCAGAAATGAAGATAATTCTATTAGGTGCCATGTATAGAAGGTGACCTGGTTTACTTGGATTATAATGGGGATATTTAATCCTTGATATATACTTGTATTACAGTATATTTGAAGAAGACTTTTCCACTAAAAAAACACTCTGTTACAATGCCTGCAATACTGGAGAAGCTTTCATAAGAAAGGGTAGTGGCCAACAGATGTGGTTTTTCCAAGGGCACAAAAAGTTCATACTGTAGACTGAACTAAAGGTTGATGTGTAACAGTTTTGGAATTCTTCCTTTAAATGTTAACTTGTTTTTTACTATTAAGCATTGCAAAACTATTTAGTAAATCTTAGAGCATTTTTTAAATGATGAAGAACATCATGTGGTAGAACATTTTGGGTGAAGGGTTGTTTAGTCTGTATTACTAAAATGAATAACATCACACAAGTCACATACTATTCTGTAGTAAGTAAGACTGACAGGCATATTTGAATTACACTTCTGAATTATCTGTCAAGAGCCTACTGTGAAATTACTACAGGTTTAAGGCTCAGTCTAGACTCTTCAATAAGAAGCTGTTATCCAGTTCCTGTAGAGTTTCATTACCAAAAAGGTCTTAAATGGAAAATACAGAGGTTCACAAAGTAAGACCAAACCACTGGAAATGCTTCCAAAGCCTGTCTTTTTTTAAAGGCTGCTCACTGTGCTGATTACGGGAAAATACAAATCAGTGTTTGTCTTCACTCAATGTGGACACATGAAAGCCACCAATCTAAGTAAAAAGGTACCTTCTTCTTGTCATGAATTAAAATCTGCTGTTGCTTTTATAGGCTACTAATGATAACTCCATTACTAGCCAATTGTGTTCAATCAGCCGTAAGACCAGAAGACCAAATAGGCTGCAGCCATGTACAGATAATTAGCAACTATACAAGGAAACAAGGTTCTAATTATTTAACACATATTGATAAGATTGGATTGTCTACATTAAACTGTTCTCTTTCACTGGTGCCACCTTCAAATAAAAAAATAATAATAATAAAAAAAAAAATTCCCAGAAGGGAAAAAAAACACTGCGCTAACAAATAATAAAAAATTTATGAAAAAGTCCCCAAATTAATGTGGGAAATAAGCTGCCAGTACCAATTACCTAAGATACCCAAAGTAAACAAACAATATAGAAAATTAAGGTACAGCGCTAAGTGAGCAATGATATAACCAAAAAAATAAGTGAAATAAAAATTGTGAAAAACAAACAACTGTGACATAGAAGTTCCAATCTAGTAATATGCAAGTCCATAAACTGTGTTTAACCACTTCCCGCCCGGCCTATGGCCGATTTACGTCCGGGAAGTGGTTATGAAATCCTGACAGGACGTTCTAGAACGTCCTGCAGGATTTCATGCCGCGCGCGCCCGTGGGGGCGCGCATCGCGGCGATCGGTGATGCGGGGTGTCAGTCTGACACCCTGCATCTCCGATCTCGGTAAAGAGCCTCCGGCGGAGACTCTTTACCACGTGATCAGCCGTGTCCAACCACGGCTGATCACGATGTAAACAGGAAGAGCCGCCGATGGCTCTTCCTCACTCGCGTCTGACAGACGCGAGGAGAGGATAGCCGATCGGCGGCTCTCCTGACAGGGGGGGTTAGCGCTGATTGTTTATCAGCGCAGCCCCCCCTCGGATCGCCACACTGGACCACCAGGGATGCCCACCCTGGAGCACCAGGGTGGGCAAAAAAAAAATGACAAAAAAAAAAAATGACAGAAAAAAAAAAAAAAAAAAAAGCATAAAGAAAAAAAAAAGATGCCAGTCAGTGCCCACAAATGGGCACTGACTGGCAACCTGGCAAAAATCAGTGCTGCCACCCCAGTGTCCATCAGCGCCACCCCAGTGTCCATCAGCGCCACCCCAGTGTCCATCAGTGCCACCCCAGTGCCACCCCACAGTGCCCATCCATGCCCAGTGCCCACCTATCAGTGCCCATCTGTGCCACCCATAAGTATCCATCAGTGCCGCCCATGAGTGCCCATCTGTGCCGCCTATGAGTGCCCAGTGCCGCCCACGAGTGCCCATCAGTGCCGCCTATGTGTGCCCATCAGTGCCGCCTATGTGTGCCCATCAGTGCCGCCTATGTGTGCCCATCAGTGCCGCCTATGTGTGCCCATCAGTGCCGCCTATGTGTGCCCATCAGTGTCGCATACCAGCGCCGCCAATCAGTGTCACCTCATCTGTGCCCGTCAGTACTACCTCATCGATGTCCATCAGTGCCATCTCATCGGTGCCCATTAGTGCCGCCATATCAGTGCCCGTAATTGAAAGAGAAAACTTATTTACAAAAAAATTAACAGAAAAAAATAAAAACGTATTTTTTTTTCCAAATTTTCAGCCTTTTTTTAGTTGTTGCGCAAAAAAAAAATCGCAGAGGTGATCGAATACCACCAAAAGAAAGCTCTATTTGTGGGGAAAAAAGGACGCCAAGTTTGTTTGGGTACAGTGTAGCATGACCGCGCAATTGCCATTCAAAGTGCGACAGTGCTGAAAGCTGAAAATTGGCTTGGGCGGGAAGCTGCGTAAGTACCTGGTATGGAAGTGGTTAACATCAAAATAAAGTGAATAAAAAAGTCCATGGATTGTGATTTGCATCAAAAATAAGGTGATAATAAAAAGAAAGTCTTCTTCCACCAAAGAGACACCCAAATCGTGAGATGTAGTCTCCTTACCACATATAGGTGACCGTTGTTACAGCGGTCTAATTAGGCACAGCCTATCCCCGACGACGTCTTTTGATGACAAAACGAGTAGCTGTGGCCTAGCTGAGTGGAACGTCATCACGCCTTGTTTACGGAGATACGCAACCACGGAGCCTAGCAGACAGGAGAGGATCAGAGGAGACGCCGCTTTTCCTTCACATTTATACATACCGCGCCATCTTATCAACTTAATTGTAAGTGCAACTTTACTTTTCTATTAAACCCGCTTTCAAACGGTATTATGCTATGGGGTCTTCCTTTGTTTCTCATTCCATGAGTGTTTGAATCATCAACTTACCTTTTGGAGCGAGTGTACTTTGGAATTGTCACTTCATCATACCAGGTATGGAGTCAGTCCGGAGTCAGTCTATTCGGGAAGACTATAAACCCCTGTGCCTAATTAGACTGTTGTAACGACGGTCACCTATATGTGGTAAGGAGACTACATCTCACGATTTGGGTGTCTCTGTGGTGGAAGAAGACTTTCTTTGTATTATCACCTTATTTTTGATGCAAATCACAATCCATGGACTTTTTTATTCACTTTATTTTGATGTTAACCACAGTTTATGGACTTGCATATTCCTAGATTGGAACTTCTATGTCACAGTTGTTTGTTTTTCACAATTTTTATTTCACTTATTGTAAAGGAGGACTGCACTAAGGTAAAGGAAGCTATTTAGGAAAAAAAATGGTACCTTTACAACCCCTTTAATTAACTAGTCAAATAGATTTCCACTAATGAGTTAAAGCTCCACACAAAACCTTTATTTTGCTTTGAATAGAGCTGGAAAGGGCTTCTGGCAGGATGTATTGCCAACTATGTCAGGAAAGGATGTGATGGGTTATCTCTCCAACGGGACCAAAGACAAAACACATTTTTAATAGTGTGAAGAATGGTTAGAAGTTTTGAAAATGTTTTAAGTGATGTCTTGTCCCAGTGACAACCATTCCCCCATTTTAGTGAGGTGTCACAGAGTGAGGGAAAATCTCCCCTGTCAGATACCCAGACAGAAATAAAACCTTGACAGAAATGTAAATTCTGTCCCACTCTATCCAAAGCTAAAAATAATTTGGCTAGAGTTAGGTTTTCGCTAGTATAGTAGTTATCAGCTTGTAGTGTGTATATAAAAATAGATATTCATAGTGCCCCAAATAACTATCTATCTTAAACAAATATATGTAGTATAATACCCCTGACAACAGCTTCCACATTATTGCACTGATAGCTCAAGTGAACATGATGTCTTGGTGTTAAAGTTGACTAACGCAGGCATCAGTACACCAGGTCACTAACCTAAGCTGGTAAATTCTCCCAGTGAGTTTATCCTAATGGTATTATGTTAGACTTCAAGTCTAACTCCATATGCTGGTGCCATTTTTTACAGACCATGTGGCAGCACGTGGGCAAGAGAGGCTTTAATCCAGGATGGAGAATCAATTGTTAGGATACTTTTTTAAACTCTGATGGTGGCTGATGTTCCTGGAGTTGGCATACAGCAGGATTCCATTGGGCATCAAGATATTAAAGATATATTGTCTGTTGGGTGCGCAACTCTTATTTTTGGAGGTTTATAGTGATATCTTGCCGATACCCTTCTTTGATGCTTTTCCTATTTTCAAATCATTTTTAAGCCATATCACTTGTTAATACGAAGAAGTGAGAATTTTATAAAAAGTGCGTTGATCCAATACACCATCTTTGAACCAAAAACATATGTCTATTATACAAAATTTTAAAAACAGCAACTGACATTTCCTTCTGTGATTTTAATTATGGTTTAATTATGTAATAAAGCTGTTTACATTTTATTAATCATGTGGTTTATGTCCTCTTACATGGATAAGTTCACCTTTGAAAATAAATAAATAAATAAATGTACATCTTTTTTGCAGGTAACAAAATGTGTATTTTTTTTACTAGAAACCTGCAAAGCATTGCACCCACCATCAGCAGATCGCAGAAGCAATGCAGGCCTCCTGCAGACTGTTAGTGTAAGCTGTCTGCTCATACCTCGTACAAACAGGCAGTTACACAAGGACAGGAAGAAACTTTGAACTACCTAGAGCGCTTAACAGTGCCCTGGTAGTTCACTGAGTACTACAAGCCACAAAGGTTGTCGGTACTTGTAGTTTTCCCATTTACAGAACTCTGTGACTGAATGATGCAGTGGGTGGGTTAAGCCCCACATGGCCACATTTTTTTTTAAATTGTGACAGCGAGTTTGGGGAGAAGATCCCTGGCTCACTAGAGGAGACTGCAGCAGTAGGAACATATTGCATGTTCCACCTTAAAAACAGGTGGAACATGTAATATGTTCCCAAAGGTAAACTTTAAGGCGCATTTAAAGTCCCAATTCACCATCTACTCTACCATCTGATGTGGTGTTAAGAGAGGTTACTATAGAGTTTTGTAAGTAAGGGATGGGAGGGAGATATTGGATGGTTTTACCCATGGTCATAATTTTACTTTTTTTTGTATTTTCCTTGCACATGATTGGGTTTTTCTTTGCAAAGTGAAATTTCACTACATTCACTGTGTTCTGAGAAACGATCACTTGGCTGCACAACTTTCCTTGGAAAATGAACAGCCTCTTTGCCTTTAGTAAATCAACCCCATAGTGTATGCTTAATTCTTCTTTAGGCTACCCCATTATTATATTTCTATGTATGAACTCATCAGCCTGCATTTGAGCCTAAATTGGAAGTTTGTCTAAAATGAGCTGGAGTCCAACTTTAAAATATAGAGTAATTTGGCTTTACAGAAGTAAAACTGAGAAGGAAAGAACAGAAAATCAAGCAACCATAAGTACTGCCTATTATTTTGTACCAGTTTGTAGTTTAACAGGAGAGTACTGTAAACTGAACTGGGAGACAACAGAAATGTCCTATATATGTCCTAGATAGTCTTCTGGGAAAAGGTGTCATTCTTTCTTTCGTTTCTATTAAAAGTTCTGACCTAGATGACTTTAAGCCACCTGTTGTTCAGGACTGCTGCTAGTAAAAGAACAGAATTCCTGTATATCCCTGTTAATGAGGAATGGACTTGTAACTCGCTACAGGAAGCGATGCTAGTGCAGATTTGAAATTTGGCACTTACACAATTGAAACATAGCTTGTATAAATCACCTATGTTCAGTGACATGTGTTTTTCTTCCAAAACTCACAGAAAACAAAAGTGTATTTATCTCAAAATATTCAGAAATAATTTAAACATGTCTTCAGGTTCGAAAAACTTGCCAACAACAACACAAAGTAACCTTTACAAATGATACAGTATCTTAACTCCTATCCCAATACTGTCACATGGAAATTCTATTTAAACACGTTGCTGGCTTAACTAAGGAATTCCATATAATACTATTTCATCCATATTGAATATGATATATGTACAGTAACTAAACATTTATAAAATATTTTGTGTAGAGTTTAAGTACAAGTTTCCGGTGTATGTCCCCTTCTTAAATGTCCTAATGTACAAATGTTTTAGCAGAACGTTAAAAAAAAAGATAATCTCATTGACATTTAACATTCTGCTAAAACTTTTGTGAATTAGTACTGCAGGGAGCTTGAAGAAGGGAACATACCCCAAAAGCTTGTCCTGAAAAATTGTATGTTAGTGCAAATAGAAAACGTGTTTCTCTTACAAGTGCACTAATACAGCTATAATCACCTCAAATATAGAGTTTAAGAAAGATGGACAAATTATTAGTGCGTTCACATAAAAAAAGGACCAAAAATTTTATACACAAGGTATTTTTCCTCCATATTTTAATTACAGAAAAGGCCCAACAGCATTGCCTGATGTGTCCTTCTTATATTATAATTATTAATTTAAGTATTTTATATCCAGCTAGTTTACGCTAAACAAGTATAAATCCATAGGAATGGGGGCATACGTAAGCTTATTTAGCCTCCCCTCTCATATTTTAGCTCTCAACATTAGATAGCATTTGCTAAAGTTCAGACTGGAAATCAACATTTTGAAGGTAAAGTTGGTTCTTACACAGTTTGTCTGCATACTGTCAAGGTCTGGATCTGAACCTGGAACCTCTGTGGTGTCTGTCTGTAGTTCTTCTTGAAGTGCCAATTGAGATGCTTGACAGACCCCTGCCTAATCCTTTGGACAATCTTGCCTTGTATCTTGTTTCTGGTGAACCTTAAACGCTTTGCTCCTCCTATGAACTTCCTGATTTAAGCTATGCCTCTGGACTTCCTGTTTGACAGATTATTGTGCTCTCGCCAGCCAATATCTTGGTCCCTGCATGCCTGCTGTTGTACTTAATTTTGCTGCCATTCTTTATCAACCCTTGGCTTGTTCATCGGCTATGCTTCCATCTGATCCCACCCAGCTACTACTTGTTACTGACTTTTTGGCTTTCATTTAATGTCAGGACAGCCACCTACCTGGTCTTTTATTGTTGTATACCCACTTTCCATGCACTAGGATATAGTGCTTTATTTGTGAGTACCCTTTTTAATAAATTTATATTTGTACTGTGATCATACGGAGAGCACTATGTGTTTGCTTTATACATTTCCATGACATTATTCCACGTGTGAGTGTATCGGATGACCATCCATCATCTGGAGTCTTTGGAGAAAAGGATTTCTTGTGGAGACACCGCCTAAACCCCCCCCCCCCCTGCTGCTCACACAGAGGTCCTTTTGTTCAGGTGAGCGGCTTGTACTTCTGGTAGAGGATACCTGTTTGCTGTGTATACGGAGTCTAACCAGAGTACCCTATTGATTATCCAAGAGGCAGCTTAACTCTTTCCACTCTGATTGATCATTTTTTGGACTTGATATATTTTATTTTATTGTGTTTTTGTTTTTTAGCGCTGCACTGCTTTTTTATGTGACTTTTTGGCTTGTTCATTGACTACTCTTCTGCTTGTTACTTATCTGCTTCATCCATTACCTGACTCCTGCTTGCACTTTCCTCACTGGGCAATTCAGAGGGCCGTGACCTGACATTAACATGCAGTGAAACCCATCACCACCAAGGAGCTCTTGTGAATAGCTACTAGTAGTTAGACCCCTCAGTTGATCTTGTGTCTTCTGCTAGGGGAATCTGCTTGTATATTTCCAGCTAAGAGCTCATGAACCTCTCTACAGCGACTGGCCTCTGAGCCTGAACCCAGACTGTGACACATTGGGGTTGATTTACCAAAACTGGTGCAGCTGTGCATGGTAGCCAATCAGCTTCTATATTTAGCTTGTTCAGTTAAGCTTTGACAAAAAACCTGGAAGCTGATTATTTTCTATGCAGAGCTGCACCAGATTTTGCACTCTCCAGTTTTAGTAAATCAACCCCATAGGATCACATCATTCCTCCTTTCCTGGTTGGCTGGAACAACTTTTTAATTGGTCTCTTTGTATTAATAATAAATACTAAATCAATGTAGAGATAATTTGTGATTGATGAAGGACTGTGGCAACACCAATATAAAATATTTTGGAGAAAAGACTCATTAAATATAAGAAAATCAAAAGCCTTATAATGAATAAATGATAGACCATCTACTTTGACATTTTCGGAATGGTTTAGTGGCTATTTTTGAGAATATTATATTTAATAACAGACTATCCTGATACATGTAAAAACATTTCTGGGAATAGGGCAAAATAAGTAAATTGCTTGATCCAGATAGCCACTTTTTAAGGGACATAAAGTTTATAAACCTGTCCTGATAAGCCATCACAGCAGGTCCCCTATTCTAAGGTCCCCACATCTTCATTGTACAATCATACAAATGTATTATGTTAGCCTCAAATAAATTACAAGTTCATGGAGTGTTCTGTAAACATGTTGCTCTTAGGACAATTGGTTCTGGTGTTCTGCCCAGCTGGTTCCTCCTATCGGTATGGTTCCCTCCAGAGTGCGCAGGCGCAATCCGAGCGGCAACAGCTGTTCGTCAGCTACAGACGTGCTCGCTCCCGATGCCTAATTATACACTGTATAGTACACGCCGCTGTGCACAGCAAGGGGCGGATGTGATATTGTGCAGTGCTTTTTTGATTGGTTATCCACGCCGCTCGCCCGTTATCGCAAGGGGCAGATGTGATATTGAGCAGTCTTTGGGGGATGGTTTTCTCAATAAACTAGACATCTCACATCCACCCCTTGCTGTATAGAGCGGCGTGGATAACCAATCAAAAAAGCACTGCACAATATCACATCCGCCCCTTGCTGTGTAGAGCAGCGTTTACTGTATAAGCAGGCATCAGGCATCGGGAGCGAGCTCGTTTAAGCCGACAATCAGCTGTTGAGGCTCAGAGATTTCCGTGGCCTCCTACTGCGCATGCCCCGCTCCTGGCTGTGCCTGCGCAGTCGAGGCAGGAACCTATCCGATGGAGGAACCAGCTCAATAAGACACCAGCATGCACAAAAGACCCCCTCATAAGTCCACCACTCCAATTACATTAAGCCCATTAGCTGATATCAGTAAATATTGGCTGCCTGATAATATTCTGTTAACTTAAAACCACACAGAAATAATAAATACATTTAATATATTTATGGCAATCCATTTAGTATATGCTAAAATGCATAGTGCCAATGGACAGCCAATAACTTGCAGTCCTACAAGTTGTCATGCACTGACACAAGGCATGCATCGATTATCACCACCTCTCGCTTCATGTTATTGCTTTTTGGGAGACTGTATTCTTCAGGAGCTTCTCAGGTTAAGGAGGAACCCAGCCCCACAGGCACACCTCCCAACCATCACACCAATTGTATCACAATGGCAATTGCCAGATTCCCAAAGGGAAATACAAAGGCATAAAGTGGATAGGTAATGCTTTGGAAAAATGTAAAAGGTGGTTGGAACCTGAGAAAAACAGTAACTTTCTTTTCTTTTGTTTTAATAGGTTGGGAAATCACTATTAGGATTCCCTCAGATAAACTTTAAGTCAAACTTCACGATATATTATAAGCAGTGAAAAAGAAAGTTGAAAAACAAATATATTAAAATATTTCTTTTGGATGTGAAATGCTGCACATCGGACTGACATAAGAAAAATAATGAGAAGAGAACAAAATAGCAAGACATTTTCAAAGCTGGCCATCTGTCATGCGAATAAGCAGATCGTACAGATAGGCTGACCCCTTTGCAGTGAACTGGTTACTATTGTAACAAGCCTGCAGTTTCTGTTCTTAATAACGCACAAACAGCTGCAGATGAATTGTCCCTTAGATAACTGCTAATATTTGTTTCAGACCTTTTGCTGTTACCTTGGCCAGAACAAATTCTCCCCCGCACTCAAAAATCTTTTTAAGTATTTTAAGATATGCTTTGGCAAGGGGACCTTGGTTTTTTACTCTTTTCAACCACACACGCCCTGAGCTTCACCCTGTCCTAAAGTTAATGTAGGATTTCCTATAGGAAACAAAGATGTTCATGGATGCTGACCTTTTGTGCTCACACACTAAAACATCTGTATACAGGGATTTCCCATTTGGTTAAATCCGAGTCTTTATTAGCAGTCTTGTGCCATTTTTGCCTTTAATGGAACAGCATTTTTTTTTTTTCACTTGTGCGCTCCAAACATTGAGTAACCTCTCAGCATTGTAGCTTTTCCCCATCCCACCCCTGCTGTAAAAGTTACAGTTCCTGCTTCCATCCATAAAAACGTAGAAATCCAAGCAGTGCAGGTTTCCTTTCTAAGCTTTGTGTGCTTGCTAAATCATTCTGTGCAAACAGTGCATGGCTGTAGAGCGATCCAAAACTATAGCCATTGCAGACTATTTGATTCCCAAGCCATAAAATGCATTCGATTTAAAGAGGCTAAAAAAGAGACACTATAATGACATCAGCTACCATACAAGTCATGTCTCGAACGCCGGATTGTTAGAAATGATCAAATAAAAAAATTAGACTAGTTTCATATGTCTGCCTGCTTTATGGCTTTCACCTTTTATGTGTCCTAATCATTAAATTAAAACATTTTTTTTCCGTTGTGTTAAATTTTAACTGGTGGTTTATGATATTCTTGTGGACCAAAAGGCTAGTTTTAAGCCAAAAACAGTTAACACAATCATAAGATCCTGCCAAGAATGTTGTATTTACCTCAAATGACAAATAAAGCAGAAATGTTACATGATTTTCACTTTGTAATCAGTCAATGCAATATATGAATCCTAGAGATAAGTGAAAGTTCAACTTCATCTGTTTCATAGAATGTAATGCCTACTAAATGTTGTAAAAATTGAGACGAAAGGACACAGCGGGTTCTGTTGATTGGTTATCTTGATTACAATAAGCAGATCTCCTATTTTTTGCTAAGACAGGTTAAAGTAAAACCGGCGAATGGTCTGTGATGAGGTATCCAGAGACATTTACGATTAATTTGTTTCAGGCCAATCTCATGATAGGAAGAACCTGCAGAGACCTCCAGCCTTAAAGTGTGTGCCAAAATAAAGAGGACCCCCAGTGCCCCCCAAAAAGTAATTAAAGGCAGTAGTTACAAATACTGTAGCTGCTGACTTTTAATATAAGGACAATTACCTGTCCAGGGATCTAGCGATGTCACACCCAAGCCAATTTCTCTATCGGCTTCAAGGAGAAGGCGCTGGGCATCTTAGGTAAGGGAAACCATTTGTTTCCTACAGTGCCAAAATGCAGTCGGTGACATAAATGTGACACAAACACATTTTAGTTCAAAGGATAAGTCCACCTTTAGAACATGTTACACGTTCCATCGGTGTTTAGGGTGAAACGTATAGCATTTTCCAACTCCTGCCACCTTACCCTGGTTCTGCCCCCCACACCTGCTGTCACTTTTGAAAAAAAACGCTTGCCAAGCTAGAAGCAGAACAGAAATATCATAAAATCTCCATCTGCAGGGTTTTCAAATAAAGTTGTGCTATACATATCATAAATGGTTTGGAGAAAACCTTAAGGAAAGTTTAGAAAAAATTGTCAGAATGGGGTAGTGACATAAAATGGGCCACAACTAAACTACACATAGTTAAAGTAAAACTATAGGAATTTTTTTCATTTTGGATCGTGAAAAGGAGGCCTATAACCCCTGTAAGTTTTATTTTTGAATCTTATTCCCATTGAGAAGATTTCCCTTCACTTCCTGCCCCATAATCAAAAAAGGAAGTGAGGGGAAACCACTGCAAATTAAGGGATCTCTTGGGGGCCCCCAGGTCACCAGAACTAGTGCCCCAATTGGAAGAATTGCCCTCTAATACTTCTCTGGGGACAGCCTAAAATTTGAGATTTTCTTTTACTTTCACTTTCAATAACGGTAAACAGGGCAAATAGAGAGGGGAAATATACCTAATTGGGGCACAGACAGCAATAAAAACTGACCGGTGTTCTAATCTATCTCCCCCTATCCAAAACTACATAAAACAAAATTTGCTATACTTTAAGTTTCAGACATGATCCTCAATTCTTACTGTGATGAAGTTACCTTTATAAAAAGTGATTGCACAGAAGTTATTACTGTGTGTGTAAAGGGTTAAGCCTAGTTCACGCTGAGGGCCAGATTCAGATAGAATTGCATACGTTTCGGGGGGCATAGCGTATCTCAGATACACTACGCCGCCGTAACTTAGAGCGGCAGGTCCCGTTTTCAGAAAGAACTTACGCTCTAAGTTACGGTGGCGTAGTGTAACTGGTCCGGCGTAAGCGCGCCTAATTCAAAGTAGGCATGTAGTGGGCGTGTTGTATGCTAATGACTCGTGACCCCACGTATTTGACGCTCCTAACGAATGGCGCATGCGCCGTCGGTAAAAGGATCCCAGTGCGCATGCTTCAAATTACGCCGCAAATAGTCAATGCTTTAGACGTGAACGTAACTTACGCACAGCCCTATTCGCGTACGACTTACGCAAACGACGTAAACGACGCAAAATTTGACGCTGTCCCGACGCCTCATATAGCAGGGGTAACGTTACGTCGAAAAAAGCCTTACGTAAACGACGTAAATCAATGCGCCGGGCGCACATACGTTTCTGAATCGGCGTATCTAGCTCATTTGCATATTCTATGCGGAAATCAACGGAAGCGCCACCTAGCGGCCATCGTAAATATGCACCCCAAGATACGACGGCGTAGGAGACTTACGCCGCTCATATCTAGGCAACAGTGAGGCGTATCTGATTCTATGAATCAGGCGCAGAGATGCGACGCCTCACACTCAGAGTTACAACGGCGTATCTGGAGATACGCCGTCGTAACTCCTTTCTGAGTTTTTTTCCGTTCAACTCCAGTGGGTTGAATGGGGTTGAATGAAAAAAAAACTGTCAGCTATGTATGCAAAATTAATATAGCGATCTCACCCACTGAGGTGTTGTGCTCTGACATGGGGATGCCCCCCCGCCAGAACACTCCGATCAGTGCTTTCCACCATTGGTGGGGAGCGCTGATCGGGAGTCGGTCAGTCAGCTTCTGTCGGACAGGATGGCATACTCATAGGCCAAATGTCAGACTTTTTTTAACCGCCCAATGTCTCCCAATAGTCACCCCATGTGCATGGGGCTTTAACTGCATAGTTAAGCTGCCCCAGTAACAATCACTCTCAGTCTGCTAATTTTAGGATTGTTGTCCCGATGCAAGGACATCTTTGCACAGGGTGGGATTACTGGGTGGGATAACTGCCTTAAAAAACTATCCAAAACTAAAAAATGTTTCCTCTTTGGAAAAATTGCAATTGAACACCCTGTCTGACCACATTTGTTTTTAAATGAAAAACAAATTTAGGAATGTGCTAGCTAACACAGTTGTCTGCTTATTTAACCATGCTTCAGTGTCTATGGGCACCTTCAGATTTAAGTTGGCAATTATGAAAGTAGCTGAAAACTGGCCAGAGTAACTGCTATTAAGTGCATGGATAAAATAGACGTCCAATGTAACATTTAGATTACTGCAGTGCTAGTGCAAATGACATTACATACAGAAAGAAACTACTTTTACCTAGATATTCATTAAAATTCCATTTGCAACCCAGTCACTATTTCATTTTTTATTAGTCCAATTAGAAGAAACAATTGCGTACCATCCGTGATTCGTTTTTTATTTGCACAATTTTTCAGGACAAACTTTCTGGGTATGTCCTTTTCTTCAAGGTCCTAGCAGTACAAATCCATCAAAGTTTTAGCAGAATTTAAAGTTTATCCAACTTTTATGTCTTTTAGTTAAGCTAGCAGGTAACAGGTCAAAGAGCATTTTTCTATATACTTATTCCAGCTTGCTAATGAAGAGGTTGATTAACTAATTTGAGTGGAAAGAACTTTGAAGTTTGTTAATCTGATAGACAGACAGTTTATGGTATCTAAGCATCTTAAGTTCCAAATCCATATTTTTCTGGTTCACTGAAGATTGCTATATAGTTAATACATAGTTTAAACGTTGTAGTAACTTGAATTTAACCATAAATGTAACCAGCAGATGCAAAAAAAAAAAAAATCACTTTAAAACTGTTACAATAAAGATTGATGGTGATAAAATAATACTGGTGGTATTATTCACACTGTGACATTCCAGTTCTAATATGCATTTCAAGTTTTTTGTACATTTTACTAACAAATGTAGAATGCATATTTAGACAGAAGTAGATAAAAATATATGGTTTCAGGACTCTTTGTTAAAGCAAACTTGCTAGTAGCCTAGTGGTACTGAACAGGCTACATCAGTACAATGCAGGCATCTGGCAGTTTCTGGGTGCTTTGAACCCTGAGGGGTTAACATGCAAATCTCAACCTTTTCTGAAAGTTTTGAATCCTTGCTCGCCAACTTTCTGCACATTCCTATTGCCCCATCAATATGTTATGCAACCTTTCTGGTCAATAGGAATGAGAAAGACAAAAAATAAAATGGGCAAGTTGTAAGCATCCTCATGAGGTTTTGACGTTTTCAGGCTATCGTAGCCCAGAAAATGGAAGACCGGGGACACTGGAGAAAGCACTTACGTATTTGCAGGCATGAAAAATTATTAGTGTTGTATATTATTTATTACCATTAGGGTAAAAATATATATTATTACATCATTTTATGTATCTTTTGTTATATCCTTGTATTGTATTGTATTTGTATAGATATTCCTCCTGAAGAAGCGGTCTTGCCGCAAAACCGGTTGAGGTTTTCGGCCCTCCTCCACCACAACAGATCTGTGACGGGGCTCCGTCATTTACAATCATTGCTCTGATTGTGGGGTTTAGCTCAAATGATTTTAGTTTATATATTTTGATGTATAATAAATATTTTTTTATATTATTCACGTGTTTTGTTATCAGTACCTTGAAAGTCCAATCAACCAGTCCTTTCTGAGTGACCATTTTAGGGTACAGGTGGTACTAGCAACTACCACCCTATGTTCACTTAGTATAATTTTTCATAATTCTTATGGATGATGGTACTATGATACTTTTATTAATGAGACTTAACAGAGGCTATACTCATATTTTGATATCACAATTAGGGAACTTATAGGTTTACTTTAGGAAATTAATGTTCAAATTCAAAATCTTATTTTGAAGGTCAAGGTTATTGTAGAGTATATACAGAGGATTTATTTAGTAAGACATTCTCAGCTAAACTAGCAGATGCACAGTATTCATTTCCGTGTAGGTGACCTTACTCTTTACACTTTCTTATGAATGGCAGAATATGTATTGGTAGTGTTGGTTGGGAGGACAGAGGCATTTTCACTCCAAGCAAAACTAAAGGTTTGTGCATACAGTCATATCAATGCATACAATGAACATAACTAAAAGTGGTCCTTTAGTTAATGCTAAAAACTTGTTCCCCTGCAGTGAGCTGTAGGTCCTTCTTACAAGACAAAAAAAAAAAAACAAGCGCAAGTAACCACAGTGTGCAGTGAACGAGCAGGTATTCAACACACTGGGATGGGTTGGATACTTGCAGTGGCTGGCAATCAGCAACATGTCAGAGTTTTAACACATGGACAGCCTGAAAAACAAGTATTTACCTTCATCTTTTACAGACCAGGCTCAGCTTACATTTCTCAACTTACTGTGGAGGTCACTTTAACTCTATGCAGTAAGAGAGACATATTTAGTTCATGGGTACAAACATCTAGGCAGCAATGGTGCACAGTGGAGCTCTGTATCATGTAAGCAGCCATGTAGCCAGCAATCAATGCAGTAAGTTTGTAGTTTAGCTAACTTAAGTTATTAAAAATGTAAGCTTTTGAAAACGAATACATTAGGTTTCTTCATCGAGCATTTTAAACTTTTTGCATATATGCTTCCTAAAATACATTTTCATAATTGTTGGGAATTGCTACCCAATGTGCTATGATAGTATAAAAATGAACAGGCATTCCTGTTCTACAGCGGTCAATGTGACCCTTATTTATAAAAGAGGTTATGTAGAATATTATGGTTTCTTTAAAGTAACATATTACAAAGAAGCAATCTTGTAAGAATTATATTTTAGTGTAATTTAATACAAAATACAGTTTTAAGAGGCATGTCAGGCTGCCCAGTCAAATAGTCATAAGGCCACATAATGCTCCCAGCACATCAGTCCTGCAGAGGTTTAAACCTCACCCTGTTTTCCTAGCCACGAAAGCTTAGCACTTTTGAATGCAAACATATCCATATTTCCAAAGAAAACAACATCTGAAAGCTCTGGAAATTTGATACTAATTAGAGTGTTGGAAAGGAATGGATGCAAAATTTATTATATGCAGTCAATTCACACCATCAATATTGGTCCTAAGTTCATATTCGTTTCTCCAGTTTAGTTTTGTCCTATTTAAGAATACCATTTGATTTAATTAAACATAGATACATAGTAGGATTGGAACTAGGATAATTTGGGTGTACCATTGGAAGGTGGGGGCTTTAAAAGCACACCATGATCTAGAGATTACACAAACAGAAAGAAATAGCCTGCGTTTATCATAAGTCACACATCCATGGGAGAGGAATTTAAAAGTCCCTGTTATTTGACCATGAGGTTTATTTTGTTCCATCTTGGATTTTCTTGGTGTTGAAAGACATGCCTCTTGGTTAGAAGGAAATGTACACAAAAACAGCATTTTCCCAAAATCTAGCTGGTTGTGTAAAACAACCTCAAGTTCAAGTATCATGGCAAAGAACATATTTTTTGGTGGTTCTTTTATGAAACAACTGTGAAATGATTAAAACGTATGAAATATAGTGCTTTCAGAACTTAGTATTATCATGAAAGAAGAAATATATTGTTTTAAAGTTATAGAAAAAAAAAATAACTTCAGAGATAAAAGCAACCCTAAATTGGATACAAGGAATGTAACTCTTGTAAATAATGAACTGTCATGCTTCAAAGTGAATGGGAACTAATTAACATAACCTTGTGAATGGATGTACTTGAACCATTTAATTCACAGAAAGATCTTGTGCCAGGGTATAAGCACCCTGTGTAATGACCATGTTAGGATTATGTTGGCTTTTGTCACATGTGACCGTGATCTGATGAACCCACCCACAGATTAACAGATAACCCTAAGACCTTTCTTTACTGAAGCATACAATAGCCTTTTAACTGGGCAGAAACTGGTTAATTTATCACATTTGTGCAAAAGACATCTCCTGTGAATTAGTGTCTGGGTGAATAGGCTTCTCTTAATAAAACAGTTGCAAACTTGTTTCTTTTTTAAATTACGTTTTATAGCTGATTTAACGTGCATGAAAGAAGCTTTATTTAAATAAATTAAGGATTGTCATTTAAGATTTTAAGATTACCTACCATTATTGTTTTTTTTATTATTATTGACGGAGATCTAGACCCTAAGTGGATGACATGAATTCCTAAAATTATTTTTACATTTTCATCTTTACAATGCAATTTAATAATGCTAATCTTCTTCCACTGTACATGCACTCACTCCACAATCAGAAGAGATTGCAACGAATTCCGGATTTCTTTTGATTGTGTATATGCAGACGAACTGTGCTAACACCTTCACCTAAAACCTGGCTATGCTGTGGATGGATGGCTAATGTGCTCACCTGGACCAGCTTTCTCTCCAGTGGCGAATTTTCCATACACTTACTCCAGCATTGACTGCACATCATTGCTCTGTTTTGGCTTCTAAAGGCCTCTTTCACACGAGTGGCCAGGGGCAGTAAAGCTGGTGGCTGACCTACCTTCTTGCTGCCTGCCTAAAGGCTAATTTGCCCAAGGAGCAGTGGCGGCTGGTGCTCCATTTCTTTGGGGGGCGGCAAACAAAACCAAACACCCCCCGCCCTCTCACTCGCCCGCCCTGCACTTACCCCATCCATGTCGCCTTGACCTTGGAGAGAAGCAGGAAGACAATAGTGATTGTTGATTCGCTAATGTCACAAGTGGGTGGGCTTGAAGCGCATTGCTCGGCACCCCGTGCCCAACATTTTTGTAAGCCAATTAGAGCCTCAGGCTCTAATCACGTGCTTCAAAAGGAAAAAAACTCATAGAAATCCATGTGTCCAGTGACCCGCATTGAGGTTGGGGCCGGCTCATAGAGATTAGGGTGGCAGTGCCCTTGTGCCCCTTATGGCTGCCGAGGAGACTGTTCCTGTGCTATGGCTGCAATGCTTTGTGTTATCAGCTATGGCAAATTTAACATGACATGCCATATTGACAGGCGCTTGTCAAACTGGCCATTGAAGTTAATAGGGATGCGACCAAGTGTTTCGTTTATGGTTACGGGGGAGGGGGGCAGGAAGGCTCAGTGATCATGTGACCACTGATCTTCAGCCTGGACCAAGAGTTGTCTTTGACAAATCAGTCTTTGTGTCAGGAGTATGCTCTCAAGACATAAACATCAGCTGCCAAGCGATGCATATGATCAGGGTGTAAAACTAGTCTTTCATCCTCAGCAAGTACATCTCCCTAACACTGCTCCTAATCTCTCCTTAACAAGCAGGTCTCTGCTCTATTCCCACCAATTGACCAAGAAACTGCTATTAAAGCACTTTTGCTTTAACATGACTTCCCAAATTTTGCTTGATTTCCACATCCAATAGGCTAACGTGAAAAAAGGAGAAAATTGCGCTAATCTAAATGAGTGAATAATGAGCTGCTACACAACAATGTGACAAAAATTGGACAAGTGATGAGAAAAAATGTGTAGCGCTAGTGAGGAAAAAAACATTTAATGTCACATAAAGTGACTAAAGGAACAAATAAATTGTATACAAATAAATGTGAAGTGAGAAAAAACAAGAATTAATGTGCAAATGAATGTCCATCAATAAATATATAAAACGCTGAAAAACATGTAGCCATATCGATCATCATGGACAGGACATTCATCCCAACTGTGTGAAGTAGATCGAATACTCTTACCGGACCAAGAGGATCTGCCTGTCAGCGACAGCAAATCATGAAAGCATGGACTATCCCAGGGAGGATCCACTCGACTTGTCCGGAGGCTGGGTGATGAAAACCACACGCTTAACCTGGATGTAACTCGATAGTCCTGGACTGGAACCTCTCAGTGAGTATGAATCAATCTGGATCAAAAGGCTGAACCCAAAGGAAGAGGGAGGAAAAACCCCTACTTCAAGCTGATGTTTTGTGATGGAAGGAAGCAACCCCACAAAGGGATAAAGAAAGCACGATGGTGAAGCTTAAAACTGTCCAGGGAGCCTGCAATGTAGGCCGATTTGTCCACCGCTCATGTGCAGGCACTGTCATTGCAATTAAGGGAAATCGGTTGTTCTGTTGTTCAAAAAAACAAAATGACGCATACGATTATGCCATCATTTGTTTAACGTTTCTGTACGTCGCTTCCTGCTCCTGGGTTCCTGTATGTTGCTTCCTCCTTCTGAGTTCCTGTTCCTGCTTTCTGTAGTCAGTTCCTGCTTCATTAATTCTTGTTTTTTCTCACTTCACATTCATTTATATACAATTTATTTGTTCCTTTAGTCACTTCATGTGACATTGAGTGTTTTTTTTCCTCACTAGCGCTACACATTTTTTCTTATCACATCCAATAGGCTGCCTGGAGCCCATAAGAGGGGACAAATTATTCACCAGCAGAAGTGTTACCTCACCTTCAACCTAAGAAAAGTGTCTTGTCATTTGATGTGCTGCTCTGTTCTGTCTTAGCGCTGAACAATAATTCATGTAAAATACAACAGGCTCACACTATCCACCAAGCACCTGTATACCAGCACTAAAAACGTGTTAGCCATTTATTAAAGAATATATCTGGATGGCAAGCAAATATAAAAATGTACTGTTTAAAGTTACTGTATCTGTATTCTATGTTTTGCTCCAAGGGCACATTTTGTAATAGGGTGGCAATGCAGTAAGATGGTTTGCAATTTACCATAGTGTTGGCACCCATTCCTTCTTAGCTGGTGAAAAGGAGGAGTCCTCAAAATGCATCCTGCAGCCCCACTTTTACAGGAGACCACTGTCCACTGAGTGCTGTCCTTGGGATTAAGCAAGCAGAGCGAGAGCAGAGATTTCTGGTGTCTAGCCCGGCCCTTTACCTGTCAGCTGGCCACACAGTGATCAGTACCCTGTGGCTGCTCATCCATCCTTTCCTTGTCACTAAGTTGTGTATTGAGTGGGCTCTTTCTCGTGGACTATATGTGCTCTCTCACAAAGCTCTTTCATAGTTTTACTACACCAGAGGTCTGCACGGTTTTCTCCCTCCCCTTCCGCATACATTCTCCCTGCCCATGCCTACCAAACTACAAAGTTGTGTAGACAAACAGCATCTTCCCCCATATCCTCAGTGCTGTTTTCATGAAAAAAAGTCTGGCCAATCCCACTGAAGCAGCACTTGGCTAGCACCACCCATGCATACCACTTCCTGCAAGTGGTAGTAGGATTGGCCCTAAGCCTCTCCTTATCAGGGAAGTCTGATTTAAAGTGTCACGAAACCCACAACAGTAGAATCAGTCTGTATATGCAGTAAAGCATGCTTGTTACAATCACTGTGGAACCTAAGGGGTTAACCCTGCACATTGTGTTTAATCCTGTCTTGTCTGATCCTCCCCTTCTTTTACTGCCCCCAATCCATCTCCTGATAAGACAGAGACTTTGGAGTCACTCTGCACATGCTCAGTTTGGTGTGTATTGCTAGATTTTTATTTTCCTTGGGAGGGTGCATGTGATCAGCCCAGGGCCAATGAGTACTGTCCAGACAGAGGGTCGGGGGGGTCATGCAGCCTCATAGGACAGTCAGAGTAGAATGACAACTCTTCCTACAAGCTTTAACCAGACACTGATAGAAGTCACAAGACTGCTATATAATACAAAATCAATTTCCATGATATAGTGAATGCAGGGTCCTGGGTTTAGTAACACTTTAAAGTCCTGTTCCCTTATAAAATGACATTTGGGTGCTGCTACTTCCCACCCACACAGCTGCAGCCACGGTTCCAAGTAAGAGAGAAGAAGATAAAACGTGGCCACCAAGAAAATGACAGCAAACATCATCTATAATGCATACAGATTAGTATTTGATAGTTTTAACATCTGCTTCAGACAGCAATTTGAAGCAATAAATGAAAGCATTCTGTGAGCTACTAATACTATCCAGTAAATACAGCAACTGTGCCAAAAGTCAGAAAATTGATCCAGTGTTTTGTGTAACCCTGTGCAGAATAAGCACACAGAACTCTAAACGGAAAAGTATAATTCCTTAAAGCTTGCTGTGTAATTTTAACGCTTCCTCTACTTTTTGCATTACATGTAGACAGATGATCAGTGCTGACCGATATGAAAAATCTGGACTTATTAATTAAACAATAAAAAAGGGGGGGTGCATTATGTCATAAAAGCCAGATTTCAGTTTTCTGTAGTCATATCCTCTAACAGAGAGATGATTTTTAATGGCTCATTCACAAAAGCATATGCAGGTTCTTGATGGCAGAGCTAGCATAAGATCCAGCGTAAAATACGCATCTAAAGTACTGGTGGTTACATTTAGACACATACAATTCTATTAATGACTTTAAGTGTGGATGTGTATATGCTGTTACATAAGTTAACATCCGTTTACACACGGTAACATGCATATACATGTAAAATCTGCAGATATGTACTTTCCCAGATACAGCCCTGCCCTGACCTGCTTTTTTGTACATTGCCAAAGCATATTCTAAAAATAGTGTACTTTCCTCAATCTAAATTACTTCTGACAGTTTTTAGAGACCCCCCCCCCCCTCATCGAATATATCAAGTGATCGACAGCCTTAGATGTGCATGCTTTCTTTTGAGACTGTGGAAATAGGGGGGGGGGGTGTCCATTCCATCCACTCAGGTATCAGATCACATTCAGCTCCCCATCCCCTGCCTGCTGGAGGCTGATAAACACTATATGAACTGTGCATTTGGGAGTCTATGGAGATGAGATTGCTTCATATACACAGGTACATACACTTATGTAGGAGGATTTGTTTTACATCTGTGTATCACCCGAGGCTAATTATTTTGAACTGAGCGAGCGCCCCCCCTTCTGATCTATATCAGGTCACATGCCCTTAACATGGGGGGGTGCTTTGGGGTGGGGGGTATTGATGGGGACAAGGGCCTCTTCCATACAACCCTGGCAATGTCACCTAGTGGCACCACTGTGACATCACTGACCCAGCATGCGCCTGTTGATGATGTCACAAAGGGGGTGGTGCCACCAGGAAATATCATGGGTGGCCCCGCCCTTAAGCCTTTTAAGAACTGACAGGTGGAGCAGGCAGGAGGCAGGAGCTTTCAGCGCGAAATGAGCTTTTTTTTTTGGTTGATCTACTCCGGGACATGGTTTCTTTTTTTTAAATAAAGGTATTTATTTATTTTTGACACTTTTCTGGTGAATGAGTAGGGGTAAAATGTACCTCATACTCATTCACATGAGGGGGGGGCAGGATCTGGGGATCCCCTTGTTAAAGGGGCTTCTATATTCCAATAAGCCCCCTGCTTGCAATCCCCATTGGGGACAAAGTGCTTTGGGGTGGGGGGTGGGGGGCAGAATTAGAATTTATTATCACTTTAATTTAATTACTGACAGGTTGTGTGGCTGATTAAATGCAGGTAAGGCACTAAGTGAACTGTATTAAATACAGACTGTATGTAAAGGGGAAAGCTTGCAAACCTGCAGGTAATCCACAGCAAAAATGTTCAGAATTGTGCAGACAGTTTCAACGTATCTAAAACAGTGCAGGAGAAAATAAACTGCTGTAACTAAGTTCAAGAAAGGACAAATCAGTTAAGACTGATATTTATGTTTTTATTTCTGTGAAACTATGAGTTTTACATCTCAGAATCAGTGATGTGTAGAATTAATATAATTTTCATGCTTTTATATACAAATGCCAGCATTGTGAAGGAGGTACGTGGTATCTGTGTTTCAACAGAGAAATAACATTGCCAAATAATCTTTCATGGCAATTGAAAAACCTTTCCAGTCCATGGAAAAGAATATCCAAAACATAAGTATAGAAAGAGAAAAAAAAACAAATGTCACTATGTGTAAAAACTGCAGAAAACTGGGAACATTAGAAAATGTTTCACATATTTGTTTATACTGATCTGATGCAGACGCAGATTTGTGGAAGGGAGACATGGGCCTCAAGCTAAGTGACAAGATTTTACTGGGTTGGGCACATGGTCCATTGATGTCTAATATAAGCTATTCTTACATACAGCTTCATTAAATAATGCAGGAATTTATCTGGCCAAGGGTTAGAATTTTTCTTGGGTTTTTACTGTTATACAGGGCTTATGAGGTGGAGCATGATGCAAATCAGCGTGATGCAAACTGCAAATCAGCAGATTCTTGAAGCTAAAATCACCTGTGTTTATGTTCAGCTGAAGTCGCTCTGCCCGTGTAAAAGAATATCAAGCTCACTGCCGGCGAGAATGTCCATGGGTAAATGCACATGCATGGAGTAACTGCAGTTAGGGACGGATCATTGCCTAGATGCAGAAAGATGCATTCAGGCTCAGATATCCACCCCTAACTGCCGGTAACTGTTGTATGTGTGGATACATGTGAACAGCTGTGGCACCTCTCAGGCTGTCATGACTTCATACAGGCTGAGCAGCTATCGCTTAGTGCTCATGTGGCATTTGCATACACCTGTGATCCCAGCCGCAAGCATCTGCTTATTCTTGTTGCTGGAATCCAGTACATGCACCTAATTTCCTGTATGAGGTTTAACTTAAAGTGAATGTATAGGTTCATTATTTTTTTTTAAATAACAAACATGTTATACTTACCTCCACTGTGCAGATCGTTTTGCACAGAGTGGCCCGATCCTGCTGTTCTGGGGTCCCACAGCGGCTGTCTCAGCTCCTCCCCCCTAAAGCAAACCCACTCTCGGAAGCTCTTTTCCGAGGGGGTTAGCTTGCAGGCGCACTCCCGTGTCATACAGTTAGCGTCCATAGACACAGAGTGTATGACTCTGCCCCATCATTGGATGTGATTGACAGCAGCGGAAGCCAATGGCTGCGCTGCTATCAATCTATCCAATCAACGTCCAGACTCAGTGGAGAAGAGGGGACACCGGGGGATGCGCACAGAAGGTAAACAGGTTTAGGTAAGTAAAACGTGGAGGCTTGGTGGCCCATGACAGCGAGGTGTTTTTTCCCCTTGATGTATAGGATGCATTAATGGGAAAAAACACAAACCTTTACAACCCCTTTAAAGCTGAATTCCCACTTTCTTTTTACTAGTACGGAAATACCAGCATTGACTATACCTCTATACCATGCTGCTCTGCTGTCTGCGTAACCCCTGATATTCTGGGTTTAGTTGTGGCTTTGTATCATGCGACACTCTGTATATCCTGCTGATAGATGCTGTACCTTCCACAGCCACTTCCTGCAGCAGCTAGAATCTGTAACACTCCCCTTTGTAGTCTTTCAGACTCTGCAAATGATGTAACTTCCTTCACAGCTCTGATGGTGGTTGGGATTGAATACATCCTATTACCATTCAATCTCGCCCAGTCACACCTACAGAAAGAGTCCAAATCTCCCAAGTGCAACCCTTACAATCACAGCATTATTTGAGAAGGAAACACCTTCATACACAGCCTGTTCTGAAAACAAATTGTGCTGCTGCTTGGCAGGATTGAATGGATTACAATTAGAATTCAAGCCTGCCCAGTTATATATGCCAACCAGTGTGAACAGGGAAAGTCCCACCTTCATAATAACCTCTTGGAGTCTTGGAGTAAGCCATTATTCTTTGCCATGCTGCAAGACAGAAATAACACAGGAGGAGGTATGACACATTTACACCTTTCACCATTCCCATTCACCATTCCCATGAAGGCCCAGAAACACCCACAGTAACCCAAGGGTCCAGCCACATCAACTACCAGAACCAGTACAAGTGACTTCCTAAAGCTACAGAGGCTCAAAGGATCATGGGACATGTAGTACTGGAAAAGGAAGGAAACAGGAAGTCAGATCACTTAGAAATTCAGCTAGGAGGAGGAGTGACATCACAGACACAGAAACCTGCTGTATACAGCTACAGGAGGTAAGTTGCACACAAACTGACAGCGAAGTTGTGTTTCATTTACATGCGCAATGCTGTTGTTTTGGGGGAGGAAAAGTTTGAGTTCTTCTTTAAATTAAAACTAAAGACAAAACTTATTTTTTCACTTTATATAGAGTAAGGGATGGTTATACCCCTGTCAGTTTAACCCCTTGCTAATTAGGCTCATGCAGGGACAATCACCTACCTGGAAGTAAGCACTGTCTTCCCAGTTCAGGGTACTTTACTGATGGCAAAATGTAACTTGTGAAGGAAACTCTTTATTTTGCTCACTGAACTGCTAAAATTTGCATAGGGTAATTTTGTTTTTTTAATTTACAGGTTTATTTATACTGTAAATATTACCATGAAAAATTCACAAAACTTTCAAATGATTTGCATATTTTTCTACTTGGTTTCAATTGGCAAACAGCTACATACACAGATGCAATATATATGGGCGAGCGGTTTTACCTGCTAAATAATTTGTAATTTTTGGCTATACAGTCCTGAGATTCACGTATTCACAAAGCTATGGCACATAGGTCAGCCCTGTCTGGCAAAACAATAGATCAGATTTTATTCTGCTGCAGTTCAGTAAAGCTGGATACACACTATACAACTTTTGTTGTTAGATTTCCTTTAGATTTACCAAAACCATGTAGTGCAAGGGTCGGCCTGATTGCATACAAATTGAAACTGTTAAGATTTGATTTGATTTGGTTTTGGTAAATTTAAAGGAAAAAAATAAAAAAAAAATATGTATAGTGTGTATCCAGCTTAACACTTAAAAGTCTCCTCCCCACCCCCAACTTGTGACTGTACTATCAAATGAGCTGCAGCAGACTAATGAACTTATCTAACGGCACTCTGTTCTCTCCTCCCACAAGCATGATTCTTGTACTGCAGCATATAGCTGATTTTCTTGTGTATTGCTTCTCCCACCTACACTCTTAGCTCTGCTTTACAGGGACTGTCAGAGGCTGATACCAAATCAAATTCAAGTGCTAACTGCTCACATTTAAAAAAAATACATCTAAAGATGTAATAATGCACTAGAGCTGCATTGTTTTGTATCTTTTATATTTGCCTGGAGTTCAGCTTTGATTGTAAAACCAGTCTAGGAATAACTAGAATTTAACAAAGTTCACAACTTACTTGCTACTAAGGCATCTTCTTAAAGAATATGAAGCCCCGCCACCACATGTCCTTGAACATTCACTCCATGATCCCCAAGCGTCCCATAATGTGTCACGATCTTCTTCGGAACGAGCTGTTCGAGAGCTCTATAAGAAAGAAAGGTTAAAATAAGACTCTGTATATTATTTACTGCATTTTAATGTCATGAAAACTTGGTACATTTAGGTCACATTCACACTTGTGAATAGGCCTGACACCAATTATGTGCAAGAACCTGAGGGGGTTCCTAGTAGTTAGCTGCAGGAGGCAGACCCATTGAAAGCAATTGGAGGCTGCCGGATTCCTGCACCTAATTGTAGTAGCTTGGCCAGAGAAGATCACTGCATTGCTGCATTAGTGATCACATGCGAGCAGCTGTAATTAGCTGCAGGAGCCCTCCATTGCTTTCAATGGGTCTCCCCCCAGCAGCTACATGCCAAAAACCCTTGTTACTGTTTTTTACATGCAATTGGTGAATGTTGCCCAAACTGATTACATGCAATAACCCATGCGGGGGTTCCCAGTGAGTAGCTTCAGCAAGATACACCCATTGAAAACAACGAAAGGCTGCGGGCTCCCGCAGCTAGTCATGGCTGTTCAGTCCAAAAATGATCACTACACCACTGCATGAACCATTACATACAAACAGGTGCAATCAGCTATGGGAGTCTCTCATTGCTTTCAATGGGTCTCATTCACAAAGCTACTCTCAAGGAACTCGTGTTGGGGTTCTTGCATGTAATTTGTTGTCGGGCCCATCCATAAGTACTGAATGAATGTGGCCTAATAAAGCAATAAGTCTTCCTGGTACGTGTGTTTTATATCACAGCCATTGATTCATCTGCAATGAATGTTTGATAAATGTTACATTCACCACTCTACAGTATAAATATGCCGCTAAGACTTACAGTGCCTTGAAAAAGTATTCATACCCCTTGAAATTTTCCAAATTTTGTCATTTTACAACCAACACAAAGTGGCAAATAATTGTGAAGTAAAGGGAAAATGATAAATGGTTTTCAACATTTTTTACAAAAAAATATGTGAAAAGTGTGATGTGTATTTGTATTCAGCCCCCCTGAGTCAATACTTGGTAGAACCATCTTTCACTGCAATTACAGCTGCAAGTCTTTTTAGGGATGTCTTTACCAGCTTTGAACATACTAAAGAGTGATATTTTTTCCCATTCTTCTTGGCAAAATAGCTCAAGCTCGGTCAGATTGGATGGTAAGCATCTGTGAATAGAAATTTTCAAGTCTTGTCACAGATTCTCAGTTGGATTTAGGCCTGGACTTTGACTGGGCCATTCTAACACATGAATATGTGTTTTGCTTTTAGGCCAAAAAGTTAAATTTTGGTCTTATCTAACCAGAGCACCTTCTTCCACATGTTTACTGTGTCCCCCACATGGCTTCTCGCAAACGGGACTTCTTATAGCTTTCTTTCAACAATGGCTTTCTTCTTACCACTCTCCTATAAAGGCCAGATTTGTGGAGTGCATGACTAATGCTGCGTACACATGATCGGTCAATCCGATGAGAATGGTCTGATGGACCGTTTTCATCAGACCAAACCGATCGTGTGTAGGCCCCATCGGTTATTTATCCATCGGTTAAAAAATTTGAAACTTGTTTTAAAATTAACCGATGGATACCTAACCGATAGAAAAAAAACGATCGTTTGTAGGCACGTCCATCGGTTAAAAATCCACGCATGCTCAGAATCAAGTCGACGCATGCTTGGAAGCATTGAACTTTGTTTTTTTCAGCACGTCGTTGTGTTTTACGTCACTGCGTTCTGACACGATCGTTTTTTTTAACTGATGGTGTGTAGGCACGGCTGACCATCAGTTAGCTTCATTGGTTAACTGATGGAAAAATACATCAGACCGTTCTCATCGGATTGACCGATCGTGTGTACAGGGCATTATAGTTGTCCTGTGTACAGATTCTCCCACCTGAGCTGTGGATCTCTGCAACTCCTCCAGAGTTACCATGGGCCTCTTGGTTGGTAGGTTTGCAGTTGTGCCATACTCTTTCCATTTTCAGATGATGGACTAAACAGTGCTCTGTGAGATGTTCAAAGCTTGGGATCATTTTTTTATAACTTAACCTTGCTTTAAACTTCCCCACAACTGTATCCCTGGTCTGTCTGGTGTGTTCATTGTCCTTCATAATGCTGTTTGTTTACTAAGGTTCTCTAACAAACTTCTGGGGGCTTTACAGAACAGCTGCATTTATACTGAGATTAAATTTTACACAGGTGGACTCTATTTACTAATTAGGTGACTTCTAAGGGTAATTGGTTCCACTAGATTTTAGTTAGGGGTATCAGAGTAAAGGGGGCTGAATACAAATGCACGCCACACTTTTCAGATATTTATTTGTAAAAAAAAAAAAAAAAAATCATCCACTTCACAATTATGTGCCACTTTGTGTTGGTCTATCACATAAAATCCCAATAAAATACATTTACGTTTTTGGTTGTAACATGAGAAAATGTGGAAAATCTCAAGAGATATGAATACTTTTTTAAGGCACTGTATATGCAAAAAATATAACCCCTTATATCTACCAGTTTCAGCAGCTGGATCTTCTATAACTTATAACTTTCAGTAAAAGCCTTGACAATAACCTAATTCAAGTGTGCTTTCATTTACACTATAAGCAGGACTAAAAAATTAAATAAAATACAATTAGAACTGTCAAATAACCTTACTCTCTAGGGAAATAAAATGACCCATGACATTCAAAAGTCTTTGTACAATCTATAGTCTTTATTATTACATACATCCAAGGGGATCATTTGGGAAATATATACACACATAATTAGCCTTTCATTTTGCTATTGCAAATAAACTCTTTCTAATTGCAGCAGGAAACCTGGTACCCCATCGGTTTTATGCAGCAATAATGACTGGATCTATTTTAGTCTTCTGACAAAAAAAAAAAAAAAGAAGCAACAGGATGGGTGGACGAGCACAAAGGTGTTTATCCAGTGCGGTAATGAAATCACCTCCTGTGTTGCTAATCCAAGAGTAAATGCATATATCACATGATGCTATTTCCAGATCCAAATGCAGTATGTTGGCTTTTAAAGTTTCATCGGTCTAACAGCAGTAAAGAAACATGGCATACTGTATGTGCCACAAGCCATCTTATGTTTCTTAGATTCAATGCAACAAGGCTTAGAAAAGCACAATTCTTAAGAAAAAGTGCTTTTTCATAGTTGACACACTTTTCTTATACTAGTATAGCAGAAGTAATGCATGTAAAATTACCTAATAAAAAAAATCACTTAGCTTTATCTTGTGAATGCGTGCAGATGGTTAAGTCTGCCTGCTAGGCGGCAATCATAGTTAGCTAACTTAGCAGGTAATAAATAAGTATTAAAGGTTGGAAGAATAGGGCTTATTGCCAAGAAAGCATTAATAGTTACTATAATCAAAAGCCAGATAGCTTACACAGTGTAATGTTGTCTTGCCTGTTCTGAACTACAAAGCAGATAGAGTGAGACGACTATAAATCAGCTTGAGCTAACCAAAAAGAGAATAAAACTTTATAACTTCCCAGTACAATAATGGGAAACTGTGACAGCCAATTCTCCAGATCTTACCTGCACCCTTACATGAAAATTAGATTGCAGAACTTATACACTTGGTATCAGGGTGTAAAATGGCACATGTATTTTTTTATGTACTTTATATCGATTTGCTTATTGCATTTTTATTATTTTTTTGTTTGTTTTGCCACAACTGCTGTAATAGAAAAGTAAGACTATGAATAAAACAGGTTGTTGATGCAATGTCTACAACAACTACAAATCTGTTTCCATGACACCAATTAGGTTTTAGGCACATATTGATTTATTATTTTAATAATTTATTATTGAAAGTGGAAGTAAAAGGCATAATCTAACTAACTCTAAAGCCTCGTACACACGATCAGTCCATCCGAAGAGAACGGTCTGAAGGACCGTTGTCATAGGTTAACCGATGAAGCTGACTGATGGTCCGTCACGCCTACACACCATAGGTTAAATAACCGATTTTGTCAGAACGCGGTGACGTAAAACACAACGACGTGCTGAAGCATGCGTCGACTTGATTCTGAGCATGCGTGGATTTTTAACAGATGGTCGTGCCTACTAACGATTGGTTTTGACCTACCAGTTAGGAATCCATAGGTTAAATTTAAAGCAAGTTGGCTTTTTTTTAACCTATGGTTAAACAACCTATGGGGCCCACACACGATCGGTTTTGACCGATGAAAACGGTCCATCAGACCGTTTTCCTCTGGTTAACCTATCGTGTATACGAGGCCTTAAGCTACTCTCAGTCACATTTTAAGCCTAAATTATCTGGCCCTGTAAAGAAAAAATCATTATACTTACCTTTTCTGAAGTCGCTCTGCTCCGGTCTCCAGCGGCGTCCTCTGTGTCCAGGAGGAAGCCAAAGTCGGCTGGGAAATACCTGTGAAGTGATATCACCCATAGACTTACTATAGGGCTTCTGTTGTCGGCCGCCTTTTCTACATACTGAAGCTACCTCAAATAGCTCAGCCTGGGACTGGACTGGAGTGGCTGCAAAATAGGTAAGTTTAGTGATTTTTTTCTTTACAGGGTTAGTGTGGCTGAAATTTGGTCTAGAGTTAGTTAACTTTTGCCTTTACTTTCACTTTTAGAAACAGAAGACCTTTTGGAAATATTTGGCTATAGGCGTATATTGTTTATGTACTTAATTATATAAATCTATTTTTCCCATTAAACCTGGAGGTTCGATTACCTATCATCCCATTATGTTAATAGAATAACTTTTATGGTGAATGTAGCTTTGTCATCCTTTTATATATTTATTTATCTCATTATTCTACTAGTGATAAATGATCCTTACAATCATATTATAAAGCAATGTCAGTCAGAAAAACTGACTAATCACTGTTATGTTTGTTACTGTGCTGACAGATAATGCTGGAAAATATGCTGGAAAAAAATCATAGGGAGGTTAGCAACAAACTACTGTAGCGTCTATGTATTATATAGTACTGATGCTATTTAAATTTATGTGTAGATCAGAGTGTAGTTAAACTCTGATCCTGATTGTTAGAGCAGTTATGTGGTCTCTGTCTCGACTTGGCTGTGCTGTGGGTCTGTTCTGCTGTATTGGGGTGTTCTTCCAGCCCCGGAGCTGCTAGTGGCAGCGGTGGAGTCGGGGTTTGGGTGCTCTTTCCCATTGGCCAGTCACAGGGGTTTGTCCTCGCTGTGCATGCTAGGGAGGGGTGTTTGTGGGGCGGGCACCATTGGTTCTGGGTCCTTCTTCGTCGAGTGTGACACCCACCTTTAGGGTGGCCACATCACGGCGTCCCGGCTCTATAGCCTACCTAGCCGGGGGGCTGCGTGCCACGCGGTGTTCCTGGTTCCGGGACCATGTTGGCCCAGAGCATCTGAACCAGCAATGGGGATCCAGTGAGCGACTGGGTTCCCTCTTTTAAAGATCCCAAGCTGTGTGCTGTTCGGTGGGAAAACAGGTCTGAGGCGCGCCATTGAGAGGCTGGCGGTCCAATAGGGCTTGGATGAGACCACCGGGGATCACAGGTAGCCGGACACTGCGGGACTGATCACCTTTCAGTCGGTACCTGGGAGACAAGCTGAAGGAGATCCAAACTTAACTCAATTAAGGAGGCATATCTCCAGGAATTCAACCCAGAGGGGACCTGTGGCAGAGGTATCTTCTGAGGCTCATTGAGAGGGGTCTGTGGCAGAGACTCTCTCCCAAGTTCAAGTTCACCAAGGAGGGTTTGGGGCAGAGACTTATTCCTACAATTGTCCGAGCGATGCTCCAGCTGCCAGGTCAGTGAGAGAGGCCTGTCCGGGTACACTAAACCCATTCCGGCGGGAGTGGTACTAAGAAGTGTTACGTTTGGGAGCAGGACTGTTTCCTATCATTACGCCTGAATCTGCTATTCTCCTATCTTCCTCAGCTTTACTTTCCTCACCACAAGTTTACTGTTTTTACCCGGCTGGGTAATAAAGAGCACTGCAAAGAGCACCTGTCTGGACATTCCTTTTACTTCTACTAGATGTACTACGCATCAATTACCCCTAGGAATTTCGGAGGAGCCAAGAGGTAACACGCCACCCAAAAATCAAGCAGCTCCTGCGGGGGTAGTGCTACACTACTTTTGCATTAAACCCAAAAGCAAAAAATGTATTATATTGCTGCTTACCAATTCTAAGATGTTGTGGCTGCATTTTTCTTTTTAGTGTTTTTTTTTTATTTTCACCTGGTGAGTTGCTTAAACAGACCAAGTTGTCCAGCAAAAGTGGCAGTTAGAGGTTTGAGATAAACCATTTAAAACTGTTGCCGTAACTGAGAAAAAGTGTTAGCTGGAGTTCGAGTTGTTAGTCACGTTCATATAATTTTATTTTTAGTGTATCTCTCCCGTGATTGACAATGCTACTGTCCAAGGGTATCTCCAATTCCCCTCTTCCAGAGAGGAGACATCCTAGGGCAGAAAGTGTGTTACTGGCCAGATCACCAGGTGACAATAAGGCCCCCTCCACACTGGGGCGGGAGGTGCGGTGGCGGTAAAGCGCCGCTATTTTTAACATCGCTTTACCGTCTGAATTGCGGCGGTATTCGGACGCTAGCAGTGCTGTTTTACCCCTGCTAGTGGCCGAAAAAGGGTTAATACCGCCAGCAATGCGCCTCTGCAGAGGCGCATTGCCGGCGATATAGCCGCGGTTTCCCATTGCTTTCAATGGGAAGAAGTGGTGGAGGAGCGGTAAACACACTGCTCCTTCACGGCTTCAAAGATGCGGCTAGCTGGACTTTTGGAGCGGTCCTGCTAGCGCACCGATCCAGTGTAAAAACCTGAGGGTGTGTTTACAGCAGCCAGTGTTTCAGGTCGGTTTGCAGGCTTATTTTAGTGCAATAGCGCCTGCAAACCTCCCCAGTGTGAAAGGGGCCTTAAGGGAAACATAGCCTAAAAAAAGAAACACATGTAGTCACCAAATTTAAAGACTGGTGAACTGCAATATAATTAATTTTAGTTTTTGGGTTTATTACCACTTTACAGTTACATACAGTAGTTACATAGTTAGTCAGGTTGAAAAAAGACACAAATTCATCCAGTTCAACCATAAAAAAAAAAAAAAAAAAAAATATCGTACAATCCCATTTACTCAATTCTAACCTACAGTTGATCCAACTTTAATTTTCAGGTATTTCTCTTAGCTGCCTGTGTGGTTCCTAGTGGTTTCTGTCCCGTCGAAGACAAACACCAGGTTTAAATATTGATAGCCACGCAACTGGTAAATACATCTAAAAAAAATATACATATTTTCTTTAGTATTGGATGGAGTAAGTCAGGGGTTGGCAACCTACGGCCCGCTGGGCGCACCTGGCTCACCACTGCTAAATATCCAGCCCTTCAGTGCACATGATGAATTCACGTGCACCCGACATGCGGACATTTTAACTCCACGCCGTCCTGTACTGTTTTTTAGAGGCGGCGATTGGCTTTCTGGTGATAACAACCGATGCGGCTAAGAAGCTGCTTAGGTGTTTTTGGAAGCAGCGGGAGGAGACTCCCCCTCCACCACCTTCCGCGGCTCACCCAGGTGCAGGGGCTGTGTAATGTAAAGGGGTCCAAGAGGTGCAGGAGGATGTGTAATGTAAAGGGGGCCAGAGGTGCAGGAGGATGTGTATTGTAAAGGGGGCCAGAGGTGCGGGTGCTGTATAATGTTAACTTCATTCAGTAGAAGGGGAATGTGCGGCCCTCCATGCATTCACATACATTGAATCCAGCTGACCCTTGGAGTAAGGAATGGTTTAAACCCCTTTCAGTTTTTTCTCTTGATCATTAGATGAAAACGTGTAGGTCTGGATTCCTGGTTTTGGGTTTGATGTGCCAGTTGAATATTAAATCTGGTGGTAGGCAGCTTTCAAGTATACAAGGGTCATGGTGTTTTGTTAAATGATTATAGGAAGGAGAGTGCAACTTTGTTTTAAAGTCTAGAAAAGGTTTATTTGGCTTATATAACTAATACACTGTTCCTGGACTATAAACATAGTATGGTGCTCATCATAATTCTTTTTCCTTTCTGTGTCCCATTTACTTCCAGTAAGATACAATCCTTCCAAAATGAGTGAAGACAGTTGTCACGTGAACATGTGTCCCCTTGCTTTCTCTTCTGGTGAAAATGTCCCCTTCCATTCATCTGGCCCCTAATCTAAATGCAGGCCACCAGATACATGGATTCCAATGGAGGGGGTGTTTTTTTAGAAGCATGTGATCAGATCCAGAGGCTCTAATAGACTTCAAAATAGGGTGGACTCGGGGCGCAGAGCACTGCGCTCTGAGCCCACCCAGTTGTGTGACACTAGTGAATGAATATTAGCTATTGTAACACTGATTCTCCTCCCATCCAATCAGGAAGCGGGTCTGAGACCAGTTTCCCAAATGACCGAAAGGAGAAGCTATGTTGGCCACCGGGAGGTGGGAGGAGACGTGAGGAGAAGAGACTGGGGGTGGCTGGCTGTGCACTGTTTGCCGCTCCCCCTCCCAAACAAAAATACCACCGGCTGCCACTAATTAAATACATGAAACATAATTTCTAAATAGTTGAGATATTGGATCGAGTTATAGCACTTTACTTTAACACTTTAACAAAATGATGGAATGTTTTTAGATAAAAATGAATGAATCACATATTCTCTTTCAGGTAGGCCTGCAGGTTAAATGTGAGAAACAGGCATCTGGTTTTCTGAAAACTATTGAGTAGTGAGTCATATTTTGTGAAAATCCTATTTAAGTCCCTTTTTTCTCCTGTAAAAGTGTATTAAACATATGCTGTACAATTTATGATTAGGGAACCATAAGAGGTCCTTCTCTTGAGAAGTATTCCTATATAGGAAGTAACAATCTGAGTGTCGGATAGAATGATCAATCTCTTGTATCGTTGTGGGATACCATATTAAAGTGACAAAGCTCTTTCAATGATCTGAATGAGTTAAACACATTCAGGGTTTTGAATGTATTTTCCCCCCTTTTAAGTTCTGCATATGTAAGATTATATTTTAGCAACTGTGCATCTGGAATATTAGTTAGCTTGTCAGTGCAACACTCAAAGTTCTGAAAATATATAAAATAAATATCATGTCCTTAGAGCTCAGCCTTTATAGAGATCTGCTTTAAAGAGAACTTATCACCACATTTTGCACTGTCCACTACACAACTGTTTGTAATAGATACAAGATGTACTTAAAGGGGTTGTAAAGGTAAATTTTCTTCCCCTAAATGTCTTCCTTTACCTTAATGCAGTCCTCCTTCACTTACCTCATCCTTCCATTTTGCTTTTAAATGTCCTTATTTCTTCTGAGAAATCCTCACTTCCTGTTCTTCTGTCTGTAACTCCACACAGTAATGCAAGGCTTTCTCCCTGGTTTGGAGAAAGCCTCTTGAGGGGGAAGGGGGCGAGCAGGAGTGTCAGGACGCTCACTAACACACAGCTCTTTGCTCTATCTGCAAAGTAGAGAGTGTCCTGACTTGCCTGCTTGCCCCCTCAAGAGGCTTTCTCCACAACAGGGAGAAAACTTTGCATTGCTGTGTGTAGTTACAGACAGAAGAACAGGAAGTGAGTATTTCTCAGATAAAATAAGGACATTTAAAAGCAAAATCAAAGGATGAGGTAAGTGAAGGAGGGCTGCACTAAGGTAAAGGAAGCTATTTAGGGAAATTTGTTTTTACCTTTACAACCCCTTTAAATTAGATCTCTTTTCTACAGCCATGTGAGCTGTCCAAGCAGAGATAATATCACTTCTAATCTAGAAGAAAATTGACACTTGCCGGAGTGTCGGATCCAAAGCTGGCCATACATTATACAATTGTTTTATTTAATTTCCTTTAGATTTACTTTTAACCATGTAGAGCAAGGGCATACATATTCAAAGTGTTTAGGCTTGACCTCATATTATATGGTTTTGCTAAATCCAAAGGAAAATTGTACAATAAATCGTAAGACCAGCCTTATGCTGGCCATACACTCCACGAAAAATCGTCTGAATGAACTTTCGAAAAACGAAAGTTTGGTCGTGAGCGCAAACAATAGTGTCATCATGTAATGCCTGATAAATCGTTCAGTGGACATAAATAAATAAAAAAGTTTGTTTTTCTTACATATACCTAGTGCAGAAAGTTCGGACGGAAAACACATTAACCTTCCGATTTATCGTTCGTTCGGCAGAAAATTTCCAAACTTGACCTTCGTTTTTTTGGCTCAAAAACGTCCAAACAATTATCGATTTTGTGCCCATTAACTGTTCGAAAAACGAAAGATCTTTCTTAACGACCGATTGTCGGCCGAATTTTCGTATAGTGTATGGCCAGCAAACTGACCCTAAACAGCGGATGCTGTTTCTCCAGTGTGAAAGCCCGAGGGCTTTCACACTGGAGCGGTGCGCTAGCAGGATCACTCCAAAAGTCCTGCTAGCCGCATCTTTGGAACGGTGAGAGGAGCGGTGTCTTTACCGTTCCTCCACCTCTCATTCCTATTGAAATCAATGGGAAAGCGCGGCTATACTGCCGGCAATGCGCCTCTGCCACCTCACTTTCCGCTCCAGTGTGAAAAGGGCCTTACACTTACAAAATGCCTGCAACCTTCCCCTTACAAATAGAGAGGGTAAATCTCCCTAGGTAGATCACAAACAACAATAAAACCTGACAAGGGTTCTGATCCTTACAAATTCAACACAGTGAAGATCATTTGCAACAGACAAGACATAAACTCTCAATTTAACTTCTTATTCATCTTTAGGAAAAATCTGCAGACCTTCAATGACTTTCTAAAAATGTCCCAAAAGCAGTTATCTCTTCAAAAAAGATGACACATTAATGGATAATGGGTACTTTTTTTAAGCAATTCAATGTAAAAAAAAAATCATCATTCTGTAAACTAAATATAAATCATGTTTTAATGCTTCTATTAACACGGATCTGGGATTTCACACACATATAATATAATATAATATTAACAAGCAGTCTGCCCCATATATCTAATTATTCGTTCATTAGGTGCTACCATCCTGCCAAATGTCGGGAGATATTTTCCGGTTAAAAAAAAAGGGCCGACGCTCGGCCCGTGTGTATGTCGGTCTGTCCGACAGAAGCCAGCGTTTTGACTGGCCTTTGTCATACATGCATGCTGGAAAACCAGTAGCCGACTGACTCCCGATCAGCACTCTCAGCCAATGAAGGAGATCGCTGATCGGAGTGTTCTGGCAGGGGAGCTCTGCGGGGGAGATCATTGTACTTACTTTGCATACTGAGTACATAGGCTCCAAAAAAAATTCCGTTCAACCTGCTGGGTTGAACGGAAAAAAACACGAATAGTGTGTAAGAGGCTTCGCACAACATAGGGAGGGTAAAGTGTGGCTCTCAATCACATTCATTGTGGCCATGTTATTCCTGTGGCACTCAGTTGTCACTGCTTTCTGCATATGCCGGTTGCCAGGTAGAGTATTAACTACCAACTTTTGGTAAAAAGTCAAAACCTGTATATTAGTGACAGCACTGTCCAGTGGGCTAAGATTGCATATTTGGGGGAAAGAATGTGTGCGTTTGAAACAGCTGATGAAGTAGATAACACTATGCTTACATGCATTTGGAATGAAAGGGGTTACTGAAAGTGCTACAATTACAATCCATTGACTATGAACTGCTACACCAAAAAAAAAAAAAAAAGACAGAATAATTAAATGGAGTCAGGTACATTTCGGAAACTATAGTTTTATTTCCTATCTAACAACATATCTATGCTTTGGGACTCAAGCCAAGAACCATCAGATTGGAAGATATGCCTTCTCTTTAGTTTCCCACGGGACTACTGAGCAACACATTGCTGCTCCTCCTCTCACTCCTATCTAGATTCTCTTCTACCCCTTTTAATGATTTTTTTCTTACTCCCTAGCCCCAACACTTCGACTCCCCCATCCCAGTATCAAAAAATGCACAGCCCTCTTGGAACTCTAAAGAACTACATAAGACCCATAACAAATCATATGGAAATGAACTACAAGAAATACAAATTTGTAGCGTGTTATGGTACCAAGTTCTCTTCATTCCTTAAATTTTCATGGTAATTTACTACATATACATGTAGCATTACCCCCAGTGGAGCTGCTGGATTTTTGGGCAGCGTGTTACCTTGTGGCTCCTCGAGGTGATTCTTCAATCAGCTTCTGGTACAGGTGCCAGCATCTTAAGTAAGAGAAACCGGCAGTTAAGCCTTCTGGCTTCACAGTTGGTTTCCTACTGCACATGTGTTCTGTGATTTGTGAATGGTCCCACAATCTTCTGGGACCCGTGATGTGTCCCAGAAGGCTGCGGGGGAAGGAGGGGGGCCACAAATCTGCTCAGATTGCCATGCCCGTTGACCAGAAGATGGAGCAGGTACCTGTAAAAACCAGGAACTAATATGGTTACATTTAATGGAGGTACAACATTTGGCAACACTTATGGTTGATGATTAAAAGAGGAACATCTAAGTATGCAGGCATCCAGGGTAAAGCTGTCCACATAGACCATCCCTGGCACGGCCGGCTCTCACCGCTGTCAGTTTGCAATTGTGACTGGGAAGACTACCCTGCAGTAGAGCGATTTGAAAGTGTGGCTTGAACCATTAATGGAGTGCAGCATAGAAGTTGAATTGCTAAATGTTGTACTTTCATTAAATGTAACCATATTGCTACACTTAGAGGTGCCTCTCTTCTCTTTTATACCCAGTTGTGACATGACGCTACTCTTATATCAAGACATCGCTTGTATATCAAGTCAAAATTTATTTTAACATTTTGCTTGTCTTGCAAAACGCTCTCAAACCAAGTTACTCTCAAACCAAGGTTTTACTGTACTTCCTTTTAAATTCTTTGGCTCGTTTCTCAGATTTAAAAAATGTCCTTGTACATAAAATGAAGCAGATGCTACATACATGTCCTCCGCAGTCTTTTTGAGCTTTAAGAAATTTCCATGCACATAAAATAATGGATTTGTGAGCTAAACCAAATGAAATGTACCAGCTTTCTGGTTCACTGAAACACTAGTTTGCTTTGCATTCCCGTTTAACAGGATCCTGTGGTAGTTGACTGCTATAAAAAAAGGTGACCCATGTCAAAGGGTCTTTATGTTTCCTTTTACAACAGTTCCTGAAAATACGACATTGGCAGCTGTAACCAAGGGATATCTAGTCCTGATACATCACACTAGTAAAAAAAGCAAAAAGATTCCTGGGTGGAAAGAAATGAAAGAATTGAGTACCCGGCTAAGGCAAGGGTCAAAAAAGGACCATTTCTAAAACAATTTCGTCCTTATAATCCTACTAAATATCACATGTCCACCAACGTTATCAAAGAAGATGAAATTTCAAATTGGGCTTACAGTTACTGGCTGCTAAACATACAGAGGAGGTAAAGGGTAGTAGGGTAGCAGTGATTGACATAAGCTTCTTCTACAGTTTCTTTTACATGCATGTCAGGCATTTTCAAGTGTCAGGCATTAGAAGTGCGTAGGAGAGGTATTTGGCAGCACACTGGGTTCAGTCATGTGTTAGGAGAAAGGGTCGAAAGTTTTCATAGACTAATAAAACGAGTTCCCATTCTGAAGACTAAAGTCTCTGTAGTGGTTCTAGGGACTGGGAGAAAAAAAGGGCACAGAAAAAAAAACAATTTTACAGGTAGACATTGGCGATTTATAACATTTGAAATTACTTTTTAAATGGTATGCCGAGTCAAAAAGGTTCATTAGTTTTGGATAGAGCTGGGAAGGATTAGAACCTCTCTTAAGTTTTTACTTCTGTCTGGGGCTCCAAAATTTGAATTTAAAGGGTCACTAAAAGGAAAAAAATGTTTTTGCTGAAATGACTGTTTACAGGGTATAGAGACATAATAGTTAACTGATTCCTTTTAAAAACGATTAAAAATAGATAAAAATCATAATGTACCTGTAGTTTTTTAGTTTCGTTTTTGCATTTAGTTTCGTTTTAGCATGTTATGCTGTATCTGTGCTGGACAGTGCTATAGAGCAGTATTGGTTTGAAAACGAAACTAAAATCTCCCAGTACTGTGGTGATCAGGAAACAGACAACCAGGAAGTGTCCAAAACAGAGGAGAATTACAGCAACATCAGAGCAAAAACGAACAATGAGGACATGAAACCAGGACTGCAGTAAGGTAAAGGAAGCTATTTAGCAAAAAAAATTCCTTTAGTGACCCTTTAAGCCTAGTACACGTGGGCCGAATGTCGGTCGGCATCGGCCGGTTAAATAGAAACCAGCTGACATTCACCCGTGTGTACTAGAGTTGGTATGACAGAAACCGGCCGCATGGCAAGGGGTATAATCGTAAAAGGTCTCCCGGCCGACTCCCGATGATTAAGCACACACGTTTGCTGTTGCTCCTAGAAGATTTGTTTGCGCATGTCTTGTCTAAGATTTTAAATATTCTTCAATAAACAAGGATTTTTAATGTTGGAAGTGCCGCCACTTTTCTCTTTGGCTTATGGAACTTTGGGTCGCGGACCAGGCAGGCACCTGGCAATTGACAGCAGTACTGGATTTTATTTGGTGATCTTCAGGAGCGGCGCAACCTTACCTTCTCTTCTGTTCATGAAGGGTGTACATCTTCTGGAGCTGAAGAGGGTTAAACCTGCTTTTGCAATCAGTGTACAGTACCACCCACAGAACACGACCGAAGCGAATAGGGCCATGATGCCATGGTGGTGCAGGCTTTTAGTAGTTAAAACAGGAGGTGTCAAAATGCCTTGACATGTCTCTCAAACACCCTCTTAAAGCGTTCCACCACAGATTGCTCTTCAGAGGCCTAACGCTAGTGTGAACTATAACTAATTTTAATATATTTTTGTTAGATCCAGCTTCAGAAGTAAAAAAAGCCCAAATCATACATCACAAGACACACAGCGCGCATTTCAAATCTGGTTATACAAAATGTCCATTTCAATTAAAGTAATCCAGGTCCTAAAAGGTCCTGCAAATACTTGGGTTGGGAACAGATGCCCTTTCTGACCAAAACTTAAACCACAAAACACTCTGGGTATTTTCAATACCTCGGAGTCAAAAGACCGATGGATACCTTGGAGGAATGGTTATTATTTCAATTTGGCATTTTCCAGAGACATGACTTACACTGAATAAGATCCTGCCAATGAGAAAGAACAACACTCTTCTAGCAATATATAAGCAATCCTGTGTGCGAGGGCATGCTTTGATGGAAAAGCATTTAAACCCAGCAGGATACTCCTCTTTCACATGCCGCTCGCCTTTTATTCTTATTATGGTAACAAGTGCTCCCAATCACAAGCTTACTCCACAAGCAGAAACTATATAAACATTTCTCCTTTTATCTGAAGCCTGAAAGATCGTGCCTAAATTGAGCTATTGAAACAATCTGCTTTTTTTTTTTTGCTATATAAAATGACCTCCCTATATGGAATTAAATCACGCTTCTCATTAACGTAATAGCCGAAAATAAATTTAACCCTGCCAGTAATCACTTAACACAACTTTTAACTTTCTTCCCAGGGAAGTAATATACACTTAACCTTAGGCTGACCCATATAACTACAGTACCACCCAGCATGAGTTCAGTGCCACAAGCATTTTAAATCAGCGGAGGAATTTAACAGTCCCCTAGTTGGGACATATTCTGCAAGACTATGCACCTGTACATATAATGCATATTTGCGTTCCCTAAGAAAAAAAAATTAAATATAATTTTAACCTATTGATGCTAACACAGTTAAAATATGTATGTAGGTTTTCTTTATTCTTGCTAATGTAAAGTTTAGGTGGCATAAACCAAAACCCATCATACCAGCTCCACAGATTTTGCTTGGGACACATGATGCGGCAGCCATCTTTTCTTTATGTCATGGAACTGTTTTTCTGTCATGTTCTATATTTTGGGCGAAGAAAGCATTTTAAAAGTCAGAGGCAGCCCTAGTAAATACACTTCTAGTTTTACTAAACCCACAACAGTAAAACCAGTGTGTATATGCAGTAAAGCATGCTTGTTATACTTACTGTGGAACCTAAGGAGCTAATCCTCTGGACTGTGTCTTCTCTAATCCCCCCTTCTTACACATTTCCCACACCATCTCCTGATAAAACAGAGCATTGGGGACAAGCTGTACATGCTCAGTTTGGTGTGTATTGCTAAAGATTTGCATGTGCATGTGATCAGCACAGGGCCAATCAGCACTGTCCAGACAGAGGGTCAGGGGTCCTGCAGCCTCAGGACAATCGGGGAGAATGAAAACTCCTCCTACAAGCTTTAACCAGGCACTGAGGGAAGTCATAAGACTGCTATATACTGCTGATGAGAAAAGGTATTTAGCAGTTTATATTTACTAAAACCATTACATTTCCATGCTCTGTGCACTGCGGCAGCCCAGATATAGTAAATTTAGGGTCCTGGGTTTAGTAACACTTGAAGTGTTACATGGCTCATTTCAGTGATATTGGTTAAACGTCTCTAATACTAGTTCACAGTGATCCTGGCTTAGTTACATTGCATGTATGATTTTCAATTCATACTTTAATGCAGGAACTGGTCTATGACACTAATTTCAGATGAGTTATGTGACACACTATTGGAAGCTGCAGAGTCATGGTGCCTTCGGATTGATACTTATAGCCTGTCTGGACAGGTGGACACTGTGGGTTTAATTTATTAAAGGCAAATAGGCTGTTCACTTTGCAGAGGAATTTTCAAACTGCAAGGGAATTTCCAGTTGGCTTAGTGAATGTGGTGTAAATGAAAAGAATACCCAATCACAAGCAGGGAAAAACAAAAAAAAAAAAAAAATACTTTTGCTTGAACGTTACTGGATGATTCAACTCATGTACCAAGCTAAGGGAAATTTTTCTTGAGAAATGCAAATTCCCTTGTAAAGGAAGGGCTGATCACCCCCTGTGATTTCTATGGCAAAGCAGGCTGTTCATCAGAACCATACTGAGGGAGACATATTTTAACAGGTACCCGAAGACACAATGGCTTTATGGCTGCCATCTCTATAAACCATTTAAAGAATTACATTCTGCTTCTCTTGGATCTCATGGCAGATCTTGGATTCTAACCTATATGTGTTTATGACAATCTTCTGCTTTCCAATATGGTGTGTTGGCACCAACCATTAAGTATATTATGCCATCTCCAGCATGCCTTCTATTGTCGATTATCATTAACTTTTGTAGTTGCAGGCGCTGTGGAGAAATTTGTCAATCCAGAACTGCTGAGAGAGAAACTAGATTGCATAGAGACAATGGAAGCATTTGTACTACAGACACTTATAGTGATAGCTGAAGCCAGTTTAAGTGTAAGTAAAGCCTAAAGAGTATTGAATGGATGGAGTAGTGAATTTCCCTTGACTTCCTGCCCCCAAGACACAATAGAAAGTGAAAATCCCCCTCTAAAAAAACTGAAACAGGTCCCCCAAATAAAAACCTTTATGTTCCAGTAGAAACTGAACATTTTCAATGTTCTTTGATTTTCCGTTTTGGTGACGATTGTCCTCAGCACAAACAGAGATGGTGGTGGGACATTTACCTCTTGATAGGGGTTCTAATCTTACCCTACTCAATTCAAAACTACAAAAAAAAAATTCTGGTGCTGAGAAACCTTGAGTTTTGCTTTTGGAAGATATCACATAATAATTTACTTGTGTAAAATTATTATATATCCATGAAATGTTGATGCTGCAGAGAGGAGGTTTAGATTTATAATTTTATGGTATAGAAATCACATAAAAAATTTAGGACTTTAGTAAACTTTAATTTACCTATTGTTTGTTTAGATAATTACATGGTATAAAGAAAATATTTTTGTTGTGATTAGATTTTTTTTAATTAAAAGGAAGTAAAAAAAGTTGAAAATAGGACACAGTTTTTTTTAAAAGCATTTTTTTTTTAACATTACATTCAGGCGAGTTATGATAATGACATTACGCAGTTTTTTTTTTTAAATCCTTGCCGTACATACCGTTTTATATATATATATATATGTTCACCGCGGCTTCCGGGTATAACCTGCGTGACTGGGCGTTCCTAATTGATTGACATGCTTCCAAACGGCGCATACAGCGCGTCACGAGTTGCCGAAAGAAGCCGGACTGCGAGTCGGCTCTATACGGCGCCTGCGCACCGACGTTCGGCTTCTTTCGGCAACTCGTGACGCGCTGTATGCGCCGGTCAGAAGCATGTCAATCAATTAGGAACGCCCAGTCCTGCAGATTATACCCGGAAGCCGCGGTGAACATATATATATAAAACGTTATGTACGGCAAGGATTTAAAAAAAAAACAGCGTAATGTCATTATCATAACTCGCCTGAATGTAATGTTAAAACATTTTTTTTTGGGTGAACCCCCGCTTTAACTACATGATCAGTGGTAATGTTTTGTGATTCCAAGCAGAAACTGTAGGTGGCCTACTAAGGGAATCATTTTCAGAGGCAATGAAGCAAACCTACACTGGCTTCATACATTATTGTACATTATATGCAGGTCAAGTTCAAGGTCAACGGAGGTTTGATTGCTTAGTTGATTAGTTTAGCAAACCAATACCATAGGTTCTCTGAATCAGGTTTTGTGCATAACGAATGAATCACCAATACTCTTAGAGCCCATTCACACAGGGGCGGCACGACTTTGGGGGCAGGACGCGATTTGTCAGGTGACTGTCGCCCCTGACGAGTCGCCCCTGTGTGAATGGGCTCTTAAAGCACACATTTGTTTTCTATGCAGGGCATAGCAACAAGTTTACCTAACTGCCCCATTCCTCAGTAGCACATGCAAACCTTTCCTGCACATTCCCAATTACCCATTTGGTCGCTGGGAGTGAAGAAAACAGCATTTTTTTCTGACTATAGAGGAGCATGAGATTTACTCCTCTTACTTTGGGCACTGGTGCCTAATGATTGGCCTTGTACTGTCACATGGGGCAGGAAGATAATCCTCATCCCTGTTTACCTCTAACGTTGGGCTTATGTAGCCCTCAAATTTTCAACTCACCTACTCGCATCTTGCGAGTGGAAAATGAGGGCTGGTGAGGGTAGGCTGCCTGGGAGCGGGCGGCGTGCACCGCCTGCAGGCGGGGTCGTATGGGAGCCGTTCTCCCAGCGATTGTGGATGGGAAGAGAGAGGAGAGCAGACGGCCAGATGATCAGAGTGCCGAGGAACATCACAGCTTTCTTTTCAATTGCCGTGTGTTCCCTGCACTCACTGTCACATACAGCCCCTCCTCCTTGTCCAGGGACTTTTATAGACAGATCACCTGTCTAATCCCAGGACGTGTGATGTATATGATGTGTATCAAAGTTCCCTGGGCCAGGAGGCAGGGCTGTATGTGACGGCGAGCTGCGGGAACACACAGCAATTGAAATTAAAGCGGTGATGTTCCTCGGCGCTCTGATCAACCAGCTGGCAATTCCTCTCCTCTCTTCCCAGGTAGGCTGCATTGTTAGACACAGGCTGTATTGTTAGGCACAGGCTGCATTGGTGGACAAAGGCTACATTGGTGGACAAAGGCTACATTGGTGGACACAGGCTGCATTGTTAGGCACAGGCTGCATTGGTGGACACAGGCTGCATTGTTGGACACAGGATACATTGCTGGACACAGGATACATTGGTGGACAAAGGCTACATTGGTGGACACAGGCTGCATTGTTAGGCACAGACTGCATTGGTGGACACAGGCAGGCTGCATTGGTGGACATGGGCTGGCTGCATTAGAGCCCTGGCTAGTAGCTCAGCACTTGAAATGTTGAGTCCTGGCTTACACATGCTTTCTTTTTCTCACTCCCCAAGGATGAATGGTGCAACAGGGGTGCAAAGTAAAGATGAATAAGTGTTGCTGGGTAAGGGGCAATGTACTGGTTTACATTAAGATAATCATATCTGAGTAAAGAACATAACAAGTGGTAGAAATTAAATCTAGCCCCAACCTGTTGGACTCCCCACCCATCAACTGTTGTATCTGCACTGCCAATGTTACCACAACTAACAGCTTCTTGGCATTGTCACTGTAATGCTGCCTAGCCTCAGAGCATGCCAAAAAAAGCCAAGCAGATCTTCAAGTGGGGGCAGCCTCAAAGCAGCTTAGAAGCACTGTTTAAACAATATATTGGCAGGGATTCAAAAGAGGGGCATGTGAATGAGTTTTTCACTTTCTCTCAGAAAACAGAAAATATAATTAAGTGCTATATGTTTACACTAAACATATTATTTTACTAGAACTTCAGAAACCACAAGAAGTGTGTCCAACAAACATAGAGGAAAATCATGATAAGCAATAAAACAATATTTAATGTTTTTTTTAGGATTTCATCTTTCTAAACTTGCTAATATTTAAAATGTGTATATACCTACAAAAGAAAGCAAGTTGCTTTGTAACTGTTCACAAAGTGAAATTAGCAACAACTGCTTTAGAAGTTGCTGCTGCGGAATGAGCAGCATCCCCAGTATATATCTTGGATTTACCAAACATTTATCATTTAAGTTCGAGGGCTCCTTTGTGTTAAGGCAGCCTATTCATTTCAAGTTGTAAATGAGCCCTCAATGCATCTCTTGCATTTTTTTTTAGCACTGATCGCTGTGTAAATGTCAATGGTCCCAAAAATGTGTCAAAAGTGTCCGATCTGTCCCCTGCAATGTCGCAGTAGCGCTAAAAATCACAGATCACCACCATTACTAACAAAAAAAATAATAATAAAAATGCCATAAATCTTTCCCATAGTTTGTAGACATAACGTTTGTTCAAACCAATCAATATATGCCTATTGCGATTTTTTTTTACCAAAAATATGTAGAAGAATATATATTGGCCTAAACTGATGAAGAAATTCTTTTTTTTTTGGCAGATATTTATTATAATGTATAAAAAAGTATGCAATCAGCGCAAAAACGATCTAATAAAAACTCCCCTGGACAATGCAAGCTGAACACTATAGATTAACACAAGAATCCAAAACAGAAATATTCAAAACAAAGAAGTGCAGCGCAAAATGAATATATCAATATTTATTATAGCAAAAAGTAAAAAATATATAATTTTTTCAAAATTTCCGCTTTTTTTTTTGTTTATAATGCAAAAAATAAAAAACGCATAGGTGATCAAATACCACCAAAAAAAGCTCTAACTGTGGGAAAAAAAGGAGGCAACTTTTTTTGGGTACAGCATTGCATGACAGCGCAATTGTCAGTTAAAGCGACACAGTGCCAAATCAGGAAGGGGGTAAAATCTTCCAGGGCTGAAGTGGTTAAGCACTGATTTAACATTTGGTAATTCATTCTCACGTCTCTCGCTGAATCTTTTGTGCCACTCAAACACACGCGCACGAGACAGGCCGTCATGCCCATAAGCTATAGTGAGCATTTGAAAACTGTTGGTGTTTTACTAAAAATTTCAAACTTGTAACTTTTAAACTTAGCAGTTCTTCAGTACAATACAGGAAACACAACCAAACTAAATGGCGACTCACAATCAACTGAACGTCATAGAATGTTGCTGCTTGTCATGCAGGTTCAAACATGTTCAAGGTCACCACGCATGCAGTTATAACTGGCTCTGACTGTTTTGTTTACTAGGCGGGATCACAGTCTCATTATTTAATAGACACATCTTGTATACTGTATATATATATATGAATTTAAACAATATATACTGTATATATTCAGTACATCTTCAATACATCAATATTTCCCTATGGTTTGTCTTTTTAGAAATGTTGCAAGTACCAGTTGATCTACCAGGAATGCCTGTATTGGGCTGACAATGCTGCCTCTACTGAAATTCCAAACAGTGTTGTCAGACCTACCTGAGTTCTACCATGTGGAACTATAAATCGCCTCCTCCTTGGGCTATGGAAATGAGGGGATAGGGATATGTTCCGTAGTACATTAGAAGAGATCTGGGTAGTGGCTAAAAGCCTCATGCTTTAATCTTGTGCTTCCAAAAAAAACAAAAACATAAAAATCCATGCATCTGGCGCCCTGCATGTAGATTAAGGGCCGGACGCATGGATTAGGGGGGTGGCCCCTGCGCCCCTAATGGAGCAGCTTCCACTGGATCTGGGCAGAGCTGACAACACAGGTTGGAATTTCAGTGCAGCAAAAACACAAAAGTGACAGACAGAACACCAATGACATCACTCTTTCCAACACGCTTTAATTAATCAAGCAACAAATACTGCAAATCCCCGCCAGCAGGCAGACCCTTTTAGAAGCACTCCATTACCAGGTTAAACAATAAGTTAGGAGCTTACCGAATTTTTGGAAGATCAGCGGGTATGTTTTTTTTTTAAAAAATATGGAAAAATTTGACTATATACGTTTTTTGCCCAGATAAACATATAAAAGTATAATATAAGCCTATTTTTCCCTAATACTTTTTAGCTTCATGGGGGATGGTTCATCCCAGCCTGCGTTGTGAGCATGAAATCCATGTAGATAAAAACCAGAGACAACCAAGCCAGAGGCCTTCAGGTGACTTGTGACTGATGAAACAAATTAACACCTTTATCCATCAGCATATATGTCAGTAAAGTTAAGGATCAGACGCATGAAGGAAGTGAGTAAGGATGGATCACCTTTCACACAATAACTCATATGACTATGTTTTAGGGTATATATAAACACTATTTATTTCCCTCCTTTTTTATGAAAAACAGCCCATACATCCAATCTCACAAAATAATTTCCACCAAGTAAATCCTTTTCCTTTCCCCTTACAAGCTATTATGGACACGTTATGTCTCTGTGGTTTCTGATAAAGTCAGTGCTGACATGACAGACGGCCTTATTACAGAACTGTTACATAAGCTTTGTACAGTGTTATGATCCCACAAACACTTATGAATGCACTCAGTGAAGAAAAAAAAAGGCAGATTTGGTTTCATTAATAGGGCAGAATTGTTATAAACAAGCGCCACAGATCTATGAACCATAACCAGGTAATAAAAAATGTTTTATAACGGAGCCAAGCAATAAACCTTGGCTAGCAGACCACGCTTCATATAATTGCTACACTTAGCATATTTTCTTGCATATCTTTCCCAAGGGGGACAAATCATTGAAGAATTGTACTTTCTATCTGTTGCTAGGACCCTTTAGTGGTAATTTATAGAGCAGCCCGTCAAATCTGGCATTTCATTTTACCTGATCAAGCTGTAATCAACAATACAAACAGCGGGGAATTCTACCTTGAAAACTGTGTTTTATAAAGCTATATACAAAGAAGCAGTGGTTTTCAACTGCTTGACTGCCCTCCTGGTAGTCCACAACATCACTGCTGTCTTCCACTATATGATTTTCTTTCCCTTATTATGCCTTGGTTATGTAGCTATATGATAAAATAGAACCAGGGAATTCTCCACTTTTGTTGAGAAAAAAAATGCCCATATCTGGGTGATCAATGTGCATGGCAGTTATTTTAACAAACATTGCTGCAGAGTTCTACCTATTTGTGCTCTGAAGAAAAAGCTGTTTGTTGTCTGGGGAGTGAACCTGAACAGGAGTGGCCTGCAGTATAGTTAACCCTTTGGGAGTATTTCGTTAAAAATTTCATTTTTGTTGCAGATGATGCCTACAACCTAACTTGTATCTTAGTGCAGACTTCTGGGAAAGTCAGTGAGCCAATCACTCAAGCAGGAAATGATAATGGCTCCTGATGTTGTCAATCAAATTCAGTGAGGAGGAAGTAGGGGAAGTGGGGCAGAGCCACAATGTGTGTGTCAATGGACACACCACGCAGCCCGACTCAGGAGTGAGCCCGCATGTGTTCCGCCATAGGAAGTGGCTTGCAATTTGGGCACAAAAAGAAGAGGAGAAGCATGGACCCCAGAAAAGAAGGGTTGGGGTTGCCTTAAGTATAAACCTGCAATGAATTTTAAAGAAAATTACAGTGGTTCAGATTGAAATGGAAAGGTCATTTTTAACAACATTAAATTACTATTTGGCTTGTGTAGCTATTGTATATACTATTTTATTTATTTTTGTATTTGCTAAATTTTTTCATGAAAATGGAGTTACCCTTTTAGGGGACTGGCCATGACACCCTGCATCTTTAGCACACCCTCTGTCTTTTGGGTTGAATGACCCTGGGAGTAATTTGACCCAGAAGACTGAGGACATCTTCTAGATAAATAAAACACTGCCAGGGACAATGTATTACTTAAAGTGGGAGTAAAGTATTATTTTTTACTTGTACCTACAGGTAAGCCACAGCCATAAGGCACGGTTCAGGAGATATTCAGAGTGCATGTAGCCGATACCATCATCGGCGCATGTGCTCTGAAGGTCCGGCTTACCGTGCATGACCTTCAGAGCCTGTGCCGTAAACGGCAGCTCCCGCGCTCCTGGGAGTGACGTCATCGCGGCTCCGGCCCCTGACAGCGCAGGAGCCCATGAACCTGGAAGAAACACTGGGAAAGATGTCAGTCGTCACAGAGGTGTGTGGGCGCCGTTGGAGGGCTTTATTCTAAAGTACGTTTTTCATACTGAGCCAATATGTGATGCATACTAACTCATTATGCCTTTGTCTTACAGATTATTATCAATCCCCCCCCCCAGTGTTTACAACCACCTTAAGGTAAGTATTGCAGCCTGAGCTGTGTTTTTTTTCTTTTTCTCTGCCTCTTAGTCCATTTTAATTTGGAAAATTGCCTGGAGATGGACTTTAACAAATTCGAATGAAAACCTCATCAGATAAGATCGACTCATAGGGGTATCCTGCATGTTTTACTTTGGAGTGGCATATTATTACAAACAGTACAAAAATAGCATTTACTTTTAAGATATAGGGGCAGATCCTCAAAGATCTGCAACAGCGCAGCGTATCTGAGATACGCTACGCCGTCGTAACTTACCTGGCTTTGGTTTGAATCCAGAAAGAATTTGCACCGTAAGTTACGGCGGCGTAGTGTATCTCTCGCGGCGTAAGGGCGCGGAAATTAAATGCGGCGAGTAGGGGGTGTGTTTCATTTAAATGAAGCGCGTCCCCACGCCGAACGAACTGCACATGCCCCGTCTGTCAAAACTCCCAGGGTGCATTGCTCCAAATGACGTCGCAAGGACGTCATTGTTTTCGACGTGAACGTAAATGGCGTCCAGCCCCATTCACGGACGACTTACGCAAACAAAGTAAAATTTTCAAAATTATACTTGGGAACGACGGCCATACTTAACATTGAGTACGCCACCAGATAGCAGCTTTAACTATACGCCGGAAAAAGCCGAACGGAAACGACGTAAAAGAATGCGATGGCCGCTCGTACGTTTGTGGATTGTCGGAAATAGCTAATTTGCATACTCGACGCGGATTACAACGTGAACGCCACCCAGCGGCCGTCGGAAAATTGCATCTTAGATCCGACGGCGTACTAAGGCGTACGCCTGTCGGATCTAACACAGATGCCGTTGTATCTTGTTTGGTGGATACCAAAACAAAGATACGGCGCGTATCAACAGATACGCCGGCGTATTGTCTTTGAGGATCTGCCCCATAGGGTTTACTGTTGAATGTTTCTATGTTTCACCAGAATTTCCATGCAAATGTAATTTTTTCACATCGCAAGGAGAATATCATTAATGCCTTCCTGATATTTAAAGCTTATATCAACATTGAATAAAATATCATTAAATTATTGTAGAAAAAAAAAAAAAACATTTTTCTCTTTCCTTTTAAAAAAACAAAGGAGAAAGGCAAATGCACACATACAGGGCATAAGCAAACAGCTTTTAATATTTAGAACACAAGTGCTCTTTACTCCTATTTCTATGGAAAAAAAAAATCTAAATCTTGGAATGAGTGACCTATGTCAAGCACAATCACTGTTCTTTTGTACAAAGGTAACAACATAAAGTACTATTTAGTGACACATTTATAAGACTCCATTAATGTGTGTCCTGGCACTCCTTCTGTCGAGTATATCTCTTTGCTCACATATTTCTGCAATTAATAAGCGCCTCAATGTCGCTGACTAGTTAACTACACAGTTTGTACACCAGCATCCAAGAAAATATGTACTCAATGAATTTGGTGACAGCATGTCAACCATTTTCCAGATGCCATTTAAACCTGATAATTTATATCACATGTTTTTGTTATTAGATGGAGGCAAGTTAGGCTTTGCAACTGTAGATATTACAATTCAGCCAAGCTATTAGCATTTTAGCTTGTTATTAGCTGTTCACTGGTGCTTTGAGACAGAGCAAGGATGAAGGTTGAACCTGAACTTATTTGTAATATAGAGCAGTGTTTTTTGTGTCAAGGCACCCTTTAAAATTCTGCACAATATCGAGGCATCCCATTCTAATATGTAAAAGGCTAAACTAATAACACAGCAACATCACACACTCAACGTTTGATGTGATGTATTCTTCCACAGCAAATACACCTTTGCACACTGACCGACTGGTATTCCAATATTTCTCTTCTCCCTCAGTTTCTCTCACCCAGCCAATGTAACCCACAGAGACGGGCAGGAGAGGGGCAAACAAGGATGCTGGGCAGGCACCAGGCATCCTCCTTATCAACTGATGATGTCATTGTAAATGTGCACAATGAAAATTTGTGGCTTTGTGTAACTTAAAGACAGGCTCTAAGGATCCCTTAGAGAGCTAACAGGAATGAAAAAAATGGGAAAAATAGTTGAAATAATTCACAATAAATATATAGCTAATAAATACCAAGAAAGAAATAAAAAATGGCAATGAAATGGTATTGGAGTCCCGTTGTGTTAAATAAAATAAACAGATATGGACAAACAGATATCTGTTGGAGATGAAAGGTGGAAAGGGGGACTATGGATCACATTTGGTATGAATGTCATATGGTGAGAAAATTCTGGAAAACTATTCATGAAATATATCAAAAAGTGTTGGGAATAGAGAGGAATCTAAAAATAGATCTCTCATTATTATCTCTGATGCCAGAATCAATAAAGAGTATTAAGAAAGATATTGTTCATCATATGACATCAGCAGCTAGAACAGTAATAGCTCGTAATTGGAGAGAAAATAAAAGTCCAAACATAGCATTACACTGTATTTTTTACCCCTGTCCCACCCCCTTATTTGTATTCCCTTCTCACTTCCATTCACACTCTTCCCACCTTGTACACATTAGTATCATCCATTATTCATCACTCATCCATAGCTCTCAAGTCACTACCTCCTGTTACACATAGATTTTAAATTTTTTCACATTTCATGTACATACTTTTTGCCACTGTTTTTTTTTTCTTGTTTACTTTCTCTGTTTTTGTCTTTCACACTCCACTCCCCTTTCCCTCACCTCACTACCGGTCCTGATTAATCTCATACACCTGGCAGTTCTCACTAGTGACCATCGATGGTGCTCTTATACTCCCCCAAGCACGAGTTCTCCATCCCCCTGATTAAGCACCAAGGGGTGGAGCGAAACACGTTTTTATGATTACGAGGTTATGATTATTACTATCACACACTCGGGTGGATGTGCGAAAGTGGGTTTTTTTTTTCTCTCTCCAGGCTTGATTTTAGATATTTTGCCAAGGCACCCCTGAAGAAGCCTGAAGGCACACCAGTGTGCCAGGGCACCCTGGTTGAATATGGCTGATCTAGAATTTGTGTGACACTAAACAATATCCTTATCATACTGTAGGTGTGCACAGCCTATTGCATTAGGGTGTGCACCCCAAAGCTCAAACAAACATGAGAGCCACCTGCTGTCACAGGAAGGGGCGCTGGCGGTGGGAGCCAGTTGATCGGGAGCATATTAATATACACCCTAAATACGGGTGTTATGTTTTCCTAGATTTAAATATAATGGGGCATTTACAATGGCCACTGGCACCATGACCCACCCACCTGGTGCTGCTCCTGGATAATGCTAATGCACATGGGGTGATTAGGGTGTGCCTATGCACACCCGGCACACCCTGTGCACACGCCTATGATCCTTATACACTACAGCTAATCCTTACACCACTACTTAAAGTCCCTGTAATCTATTTTTCATGCAATAATTTCTTACTGTGATTTTCTGCCTCTTTATAATGTCCTCCATGCGTTACTTAATCTCTTTCCACCCCTAACTTCTGTATGTAAGCAGTGAACACTAGTTTAAGTCATGTACCGTGCTCTATGCACACCACAAATCCCATAGCCCCCAGTCAATCTCAGAAGCAAGCAAGAGATGTTGGCTATGTTTTTACATAGAATGGGACCTTGGAGAATGAACGTAGTCACACTCTAACGGAATTTAGATATTCAGAGGAAGTTGAGAGCAACAGAAGATACTTTATTTGAGTTAAAAATTCATACTTGAATAGAATATTTTTTAAACCAGAGTTTATTGTAATTTTAAAGAGGCATGCTGTCTGGCTTTCAAAGCCAGGTAGTCCCTTGGAGAGTTCATTTATAGTCCATGGGCTTGTAACATCTGATGCTTATCAGATGTTGGAGACAACATTTTTAGCGGTATGGTAAGGGAAGTAAACATTTAAATATTGTTGGTTGGTTGCAAACTATTTGGTTCAATATACCCTAACACAAGCAGAGTCAGGCAGGAAGTTAAGGGCCATGACAGAAGCCTTTAATAAGCACCACCCTTTAGCTTCTATGTGAACTTTGCAAGTGAACATTAATATTTACATTACTTTAGCGAAAAAGCCTGTAGCGAATACATAAAGGAAACCTATATGTTGCTTTTATATTTTTTCAAAAACAGTGTAAATTTAATATTATAAAGCAGTCTTTGAGCTCCAGGCTAGCTACTGTATTTAGGTGGAGATAATCTCATCAGTCTTCCACAGACAGGAGAAATCTAGTCCCTAGTCTTCCCTCTTCCCCAGTGATCAGACTACAACATTGTAACTTTGTAGCAAGTTACAGGGTGAGAGGCTGCAGCATGGGGCTGATCTATGTTAGACATGTATGCATATAGCCCAAATCAAAGGGGTATTCCAAAGGCATTGAAATTTACAAGTCTGAGTCTAGGAGAAGGATTTCAGGAAAAAGATCCTGACCCTGGGTGATGCTTGAACAAGAATGCTGCTGGACTTTTGGAGAGAAAGAGTAGATGAAGGCATGATTAGAAGGAGTACTATGATCTGTCTGAGAGGCTTCAAGCTAGGTACACACTGGCCGAAAATCGGTGGAAAATGGTTGGCTCGGCAGGAAACAGACAACTTTCAGCTCGTGTATTCAGCTATCTGTTTTACAGAAGCTGGTCCCAAGATCGGCTTCTGACAAACGAGCATGCTGAAAAGCCAGCGTCCGACCAGCATCCAATCAGCACTGACAGTCGTTCGGCAATAACAAAAATGTTAAAAAAGGCATCAGGAGGCATTTTTTTCACCTCCTGAACCCCTGCTAACCTTCTTTCATCACGATCAACCAGGGGGCCGTAAATGATACCACTAATGTACAAAAAAAAACTTCCACTGACACATTTTTCAGAAAGCACACAAAAAGTGATATTAAAGGTTCAGTGTTTTAAAAAATAAATAAAAATAAACATATAGAACTTATCTGCTCTATGCAATGGTTTTGCACAGAGCAGCCATTAATCCTCTTCTTCTCAGGTCCCCCGCTGGCGCTTCTCCCAATAGCTTGATCAGTTCTCCCAATAGCAAGCCGTTTGCTATGGAGGTACTGTTGCGTGCTCACTCCCGAGCCCCACTCTATGCAACTATAAGACACATAGAGCCGCGACTCAAACCTGCCCCGCTCTCTCCTTATTGACTCACTGGCTGTGATTGACAGCAGTGGGAGCCAATGAGGAAAGAGAGACCCGGGACAGACGAGGCTCCCATGCACATAGCTGGATGGAGAGGGAGCTCACATGAGTATTAGGGAGGGCTCTGGGGGGAGCAGCACACAGAAGGTTTTTTACCTTCATGCATAGAATACAGCCTTTACAACAAAAACATTTTGATGTTGGGTCCACGTTATGACTTAAAGGGTGGGAGGCACAATTAGCATTATGAATGTTTAAAGCAGAATTAACCCTTCTATCTTTTACAGCCAAGGAAGCTGCCATCTTAGCCTCTTTGATGCCTTGACAGTTCAGTTGAGAGCACAAGTACACACGACCGAGGAACTCGACGGGCGAAACACATCGTTTTCCTCGTCGAGTTCCTTGTTAGACTGTTGAGGAACTCGACAAGGCAAGTTTCTCCATTCCCGTCGAGGAAAAAGAAGACATGCTCTCTTTTTGGCTCGACAGGATCCTCGACAGTTTCCTCGTCGAAAAATGTACGCACGACCGGTTTCCTCAGCAAAAAAAAAAATCCCAGCAAGTTTTTTGATGGTTTTTGCCGAGAAACTCGGTCATGTGTACGAGGCCTAACTGTTTTGGGAAACCTTTAAATCGATCGGTTTAGTTCTACTTTAACAACCATTTTAAAACCTTTACTTTTATAAAATACTGTAGTGCATTACATAGACAATGACAAACTGGAAATGTTCCTTTTAAATTAGTTTCTTTCCACTTCTAGAAGCAAACCTTATTGAACAGTATGTCAGGTTTTCAGTTACAGTAACAGGATTCATATCTTCCCTATCCAAGATTATGGCTGGATGCATGCCATGTAAGACAAAGTTTCCTTGGACTGCACAAGGCATTTATTCTGGAAAGCTAGCGGAGGTATACTTCTACAGCCAGCAGAATCATTTTATGTCATGTATTAAAAGTGAAAGTTCATGGAGTGACTGCTTTCTGACAGGCTGTTGACCAGTTGAAAAATTATGATTGAAATTTGATAGATGACATTTTTTAAACCCAAAACAACATTTCAAGAGCACATTGTAATATGTTTTATAGAGAGATAACAAGCCTCCTATGTAACATAATAGTCCAGAAGGTTTGTAGTAAGGTCCAAACACACTTATTCTTAGTCACATTTGGACTTCTTGGCTATATATTACAAAAATATCCATACACTATGGACATAAAACAAAACTACACACTTTGATTCTTTAGGAACAAAATGTATTAGGTGTCATTTCCATCTAAGTTTGTACTGCTGATTTATTAAAAATAACAAGGTGTTACGTATTGGACCAGACTGTGTTTTACACTGTGTAGAATTTGACATTATTTGTATACACTATAAGAAGATAGTACTTCTCAGAGCTCATTGTGGCTTTGAAAATGTGGTCAAGAACTACTAATCAGTTGATTCTGGGCATAGGCGTGCACAGGGTGTGCCGGATGTGTCTTGGCCCATCCTAATAACCCTATGTGCCTGGGCCCACCCTAATTCACCTAGTGCGCATTAGCATTATCGCTCTGTGTAGCAACGTGGAGATGGGAAAGATCTCCCTCATACTGGCTCTGTCATAAGAGAAGTGCTTACGCACCTCTTTCATTGTGCTGGCAATGGGATCAATGTGCCAATGTGCTCCAGCATTAGAGCTGTAAAAACGCCAGACGTTAAAAAAAACGCTCAAAAACGCGCAAAAACGCTACCGCGTCGTTTTTGAGCTCCATTTAAAAAAAAAAGAAAAAAAGAAAAACATGGACAGGCGTTTTTAAGCTGTAAAAAAGGCTAAAAAAAGTGGCTGTAAAAACGTCCATGGAAATAAAGCCTAAACATTTTCTACCCCCACCGCCTCCTAAACTCTGAAAAACAATAAACTTGCCCTTGTTTAGAGTTTGTTAGATTTTTGTTTCTGTCTGTAACACCATTGGTAAGATTTTTCCTCACATCCTGTTCCAGCGACATCTTTCCCCTCCTCAGCAGTTCAGCAATAGAGAACTGACAACACCTCTGACAGGAGAGGAAGTTAGCTGACAGCAGAAACAGGAAGTTAGGAGCTCACTGGATTTCTGGCAGCATTTTTAAAGAGACAAAACATGGGGAAATATGCATGCCACGTACTGGAGGGTGCCAGTCTTCCATGCCTATTTGTTGTACTTGCATGGATGTTCAATTCCATGCAATAGGTTGATCAATGTTAAAATTGTACTATTATACTAATGTTTAAATATGTTTACTTTATAGACGTATGTATGCTTTAGATGACATTCAGCCTATGAATGAGGACCTAGGGGTCTGAAACATGTCAGGTGTCATTTCCTACAGCCTTTCATACCAGAGGGCATTTATATTCATGCCTGTATTTTTGTACTGCAATTGATTTTATTTTTCTACTGTATAGACTACTAAATGTTTTCAATAAACAATACTTTTTAAATACTCACCTGGTCTCACCTGGTCTGTCCTCCTGTAAGGAGCCCGGAGGTCCCCAGGGCCCCGGATGGCAACCCCCCTTTTTTTATCTTTTTTTTTTTTAAATAAAAAAGAAAATTTCTTTTTTTTTTCTTTCTTTTTTTTTTCTTTTTAATAAAGGGCCCAGAGGTCCCCAGGGCCCTGGATGGCAACCCCCCCCCCTTTTTTTTTTTAAAGGAGGTACACTCCTATATTATTACACACCTATGATAAATAGGAAACACAATCCTATTTTCTAAGAGACCTTTAGCCGGATTCAGAAAGACTTACGACGGCGTATCAGTAGATACGCCGTCGTAAGTCCGAATGCGCACCGTCGTATCTTTGCGTGCATTCTTAAAATGAGATAAGCCTCACTGTTGCTAAGATACGACCAACGTAAGTCCCCTACGCCGTCGTATCTTATCTGCGTATTAACGCTGGCCGCTAGGGGCGTGTACGTGGATTTACGCGTCGAATATGTAAATGAGCAAGATACGCCGATTCACGAAAGTACGTACGCCCGTCGCAGTAAGATACGCCATTTACGTAAGGCGTTTTTCCGGCGTAAAGATAAACCACCAAAAAGATGGCGCAGCCCATGCAAGGTATGGACGACAGAACAGCCGTCGTATTTTACGTCGTTTGCGTAAGCATACGTGAATAGGGCTGGGCGTAGGTTACGTTCACGTCGATAGCATTGAGCCAACGTCGTTTCGTAGGGAGTATTTGCGTCGTGATTCTGAGCATGCACGCGCATGCGCCGTACGAACGGCCCTCATTTACATGGGGTCACGGTTAATTTAAATGTAGCCCGCTCACTACATGCCTACTTTGAATTAGGCGGGGTTACGCCGGCCCATTTGCGCTACGCCAACATAACTTACGGAGCAAGTGCTTTGTGAATACTGTACTTGCCTCTCTATGTTACGCCGGCTTAAACATACGCCGCTCTACCTGAATCTGGCTACATGTGTTTAAAAACAATCTGTCATCACATAGGCTGCCTTACACTATTTTTAAATTCCATAGGAGGTCAATGAAACCTTTTAATTCTGAGACCTTATCTCACCCTGCAGAAATCCTCACATTTTGTTTAGACACCATATACATCTAGAAAGCAGTAAAAACTTTCCTGCAATTGTTTTTTTTAGAGGCAGATTCCTAGATTTTATGAAAATACCACAAATCTGAGAAAGGAATTTTCCTTGCTTTCTACGTGTATCAATGACAGTTACTCTTAAAATAACATTATCTTTGGATTTTAGTTCATTGTCACGTTTGTTTTTGTATTATATTGCTATACAAACATTACTACTTCGTTTTTGTAAGGTACAAAAATTTTAAACACCATGTTGAACTTTCACCTGGCGCATTTCATAAAAAATTGTTTAGCAAAATTAAAAAAGATACTACTTTATCAATTACAAATTACAGGTAGTAATTGTTAGTTTGTTTCTGGGTCCGCAAGCACCATTAGCACCTCTGTCAGGATTATCTCTCTCTCTGGCCTGGTTGGGTAGATCTCCCCACACTCCTTGTTTTACTGATGATTTTGTTAAGGTAATGGAGATTCTCTAATGGGGACACATTTTTTAAAAAATAGAAAGAAGAAGAAGGGAAAAAAACAAAAAAGATTTGAGTGGTGCAATTGGATCAGTGACATTTTTGCTTGGCCAAGTAATAGGATTTAGTATTCTGTTGATCTTGCTAGTATACTGCATCCACAATTTTTCTACTTAACATATATATATATATATATATATATATATATATATATATATATATATATATATATATATATACATATTTATTTATTTATTTATTTATTTTTTTACCTGTTGATTCTGCTACTATATCTGCTAACAGGGTGACAAATGCAGTTCATTCATAAGCTCTTAGGCTACTTCACGCTGGGGCGATGAGGGCATAAAGCGCCACTAGTTTTAGCGGTGCTTTACTGTAGTTGTGCTTTTTGGCTGCTAGCGGCCAAAGAAGGGGTTAATAGCGCCCATGTATCGCCACTGCCGAAGCACTTTGCAGATGCCACGGCAGCACTGCCCATTCATTTAAATGGGCAGGAAGTTTTAGGAGCGGTGTAGGACTGCAATTGCATCACTCCAGTGTGAAAGCACTCAGACTTTTACACTGGAGTGACAGGAGAGGCACTTTACATGCAGTTTTCAGGCATCATTTTTGTAAATATCTCCTAAACCGTGGAGGTTTGAGGGATATTTCAAGCACCTACAGGTAAGCCCTAATCTAGGAAAGCCTGTCCCCTGCAAGCAGTTGCAGAGTGGGAAGTTTGCTCTTTGTAGGGGAGCAGTGGTCTCACTGCAGAGGTCCAATACACCCCCTACAAATTTAAACCTATAGCTCTGCAGACAGCAAGGCTCATGCTCCCCACTGGTTGGATAGCTCTGGCTTTCAGTAGGAAGAGTGTCAGCCTGCTGTTAACCTCCCTGGCGGTAATCCCGAGTCTGGCTCGGGGTGGAATTTCAGTACTAATAGCGGTAACCCCGAGCCAGACTCAGGATCGCATCGCAGTATCCAGGCAGAGCTACTTACCTTGTCCCCTGGATCCTGCGATGTCTTCCTGCTGTGTGAGCGAGCTGTCTCCTCCTCGCTCAATTCACACAGTGCCCGAGTGCCGCCGAGCTCCGTTCCCTGCAACGTTACAACGCACGGGGGTGGAGATCGGCCCCAAATTCAAAAAAGTAAAAACACAATACACATACAGTATACTGTAATCTTATAGATTACAGTACTGTATAAAATAATTACACATCCCCCTTTGTCCCTAGTGGTCTGTCCAGTGTCCTGCATGCACTTGTATATTATAAATACAGTTTTTTCTGCCTGGAAACTGTAGATGGTCCATAGCAACCAAAAAGTGTCCCTTTATGTCAAAAGTGGTTTTAGACCAGCTAGAAAACAGCGATAATAAATTAGAATCACTTGCAGAATTGAGATTTGTGGAGAAATAGCGATTTGTGGGGAAATTTGTCATCAAACACTGAAAGTAATGACAGCGACAATTCTGCAACTGAGCAAATTTCAGTGTTTTTGATTTGATTACATTATTGAATACGTTTTATTATTATTATATTATTATTTGTTATAATTATTTATAGTTATTTATTATATTGTAATTTATGATTTTGTGTTTCAAATGTTATCATACCCGGGATGTCTTCTAGACTCTTGTTTGGACAGATTTAAGTGAGTTATTCCTAAGAATTACAGGCCTAAAATATAAAACGCCAAATTTCCATGCAAAACAATTGTACCGCTTTCAGCACCCAAAATCTGAAAGAATAATACCGCCAGGGAGGTTAAAAGATCAGTGCTTCCCCACACATAGCAAGAGTCTGGTTTTTCAGCATATGGCCAGGGGACAGCCATTATTACTCAGGCTGTGGTTGTTTTTTCCTTGTTCAAATATTTTATTGGCAATTGACAAGAAAAAAGAGCATGTACAGATTACAAAAAATATATTACATTGTATACAGCAGGAAGAGTCTCCCAGCAGGGGACTGTCACAGTGGGGTCCAGAAACATAGCCTGAAGTCAGTTGGTACAATACATACAATAAAGGGCAGAGTATCAACTACTCAACAGGTATTAAAGATTGAGGTGGCTGTGGCGACAAGTGTAAAAACCAATACAGCCTGTTAATATAGAGGTTCAGGGATTATTCCAAATGATGATGCCAATAACCCCCTAGAAAACTATGGGGCACTGTGACCTAAGGGCACACAGAGGGCCCTGAGACCATTGAGGAGTTATCTGGTCGAAGTTGCAGTGAAATACTGCTGAGAGGAGGTGTAGGGAGGAGACAAGCAAGTAAGGGAGACAGAGATAGAAAAAATAACTGAGAGGAGGATAAAGAAAGGGAGACAGGGAAGCGGAAAAGGGGGAGGGGTGAGGGGAAGGGATAGTTGAGAATGGGAAGGGGGCACCTTGGTTAAGACCAAGGATCCTCAAACTATGGCACTCCAGCTGTTGCGGAACTACACATCCCATGAGGCATTGCATAACTCTGACATTCACAGACATGACTGGGCATGATGGGAATCGTAGTTCCTGAACAACTGGAGGGCCATAGTTTGAAGACCCCTGGTTTAGACAGTGACACTGTAGTGATCACTAGGTGTGTGCGGGTTCTATGTCAAGGAAATAACAAAGTCTTGTCAATGTTGGGTGGTAGATAATGGAATGCCAAAGGGTTCCAGAGTTTCTCAAATTTCCTCACTCTGTCCATCAGAACCACCTCAATCTTCGCATTAACAATAGCCTGTGTGAGATTTCCAGGCTTTCACAATAGTTTGCTTGGCCATGGTGGTAATATGCAAGAGAAACCTAAATTGACGATGGGTCAAACCAGGTTTTTTTTTTTGTTAAGTAAGCTACAGTGGGGTCTAGGGCCTTAGGAATGTCAAAGAGTTTGGAGGGCACTGTAAAGAAAAGGCCTGAGCAACTGGGCATCCCCACCAAATATGTAGATGCGTACTTTCAGTAGTGCAGCCAAAGGCTGTGGTTGGTTTTTTTTTCAAGAAAAGTTTTGATGCGCCTGGAACATATATAGGTCATTTAAATTTAAAGTTAAATTGGGCCTTAAATTAAAAGTCACAGGAATATTGGTGGCATTTCTAATCATTAACCATCTCTGAAGTGAGAAGGCTGTGTGGTGCTTGACAAATACAGTTCTTTTTTGTCTCAGACATGTTTTTCTCATATCGGTAAACTCTCCATAAACACTTACATGGTTAAAATGTTGACACTCAGCTGCGAGTGTGGAGTGTGTTCTTACAGTTACTGTACAAAGGAAAGGTGTAAAAATACGACCCTGCTAATCTATTTCACACTTCTGGAAAATCAAAAAAGTGGTGTCTTGTATGTCAGGAGATATGGCCAACAAGGCTGAGGTCTGGTGGCAGAATATTTAGTTGGCCTCTTGAGTGAAAAGTTGATAGGAAATTTGAAAAAAAAAAAAAAAAAGATGGATCAGCCAAGTTGGGTTTTGGCAGCTGAAAAGCTCAATACCTCAGCGTGTTGAACTGCTCACTAGAACATTTATTAGGCCTCATAATGTTGAAACATTTATAATAACACTTCATAAAATGTAGCAACCCATCACTGTACGTATCCACGAATGATACACATCAAATGAGAAGAAGGAATGGAAACAAAAGCTTTCCGAGGAAGACAAATTGGAAAGGTTGGCATAAAAAAAGGTGCTGTCAGTTTATTAAAGAAATAATAAAACTTTTTTTTTTCCTTGTATAAGGATACGAATCCAGGGTTATTGAAGGCAGTGCAAACGTACAATGATGATCTGGATAGTACAGAAGTCTATTACGTGTTTAACGGCTTACTGACCGTCCTGTAGCACTTTTACTGCCGAATCATGTATGTATATATATATATATATATATATATATATATATATATATATATATATACATATATACATATATATATATATATATATATATATATATATATATATATATATATATATATATATATATACACACGTGATTCCTGACTCCTGCCTACAGGGGGCGCGCATCAGAAAAAAGGGGGTAAATCTTCCAGAGGATAAGTGGTTAAACCAGACAATGAATTGACTGCTATGGGTTAATGTACCCTGTCTTTTAAAATAACTCTACATGATCGATAATGTCAGTCTGAAGAACTGACATTACAGAACCCTGAATAATATGGGAAGTATTTCCTACCCTATTTCCTTCTCATCAATACTGTTGAATTTTTCTGGATCTCATAAAAACTGTTTGCAAGTATCTTTGTTGCATGTAATAGCCAACTGTTAATGTAAATAAATATTTTTTAATTAAGGATTTAAAGTGGTTGTAAACCATTCCATATACCCAGTGCATTGACAGGTGATACACAGAGATTAAATAAATCCTCCTACATAAGTTGTATCTGTTTATCTAAAGTCTTCTCTCCTCAACAGCTGTTTAAATTTCAAAACGTGTCAAAAGTGATAGCAGAGGAATGACGCCTACGGGGGTTATTTATGAAAGGCAAATCCACTTTACACTACAAGTGCAAACTACAAGTGAAAAGTGCACTTGAAATTGCACTAAAAGTGCACTTTGAAGTGCAGACTCTGTAGATCCGAGGGGGACATGCAAGGAAAAAAAAATAAAAAAAAACAGCATTTTAGCTTGTACATGATTGGATAATAAAATCAGCAGAGCTTTCCCTCGTTTTAGATCTACCCCTCAATTCCAAGTGCACTTTTAGTGCAATTTCAAGTGTAGTTTGCACTTGTAGTGCAAAGTGGATTTGCCTTTCGTAAATAACCCTCATATGTGCGATTGGAGCTGCGGCTGTCTGCTGATGCTGAGATTTAGTTGCTTGCTACAGAGAGAAGAGAGTAGGAACACCAGTGGCCGGGTGCCCTACGTTGCCTAGTGGTAGCACCAGCCCTGGCTGCAATAAATTAAATTATTGTTTTGGGGTTTAGATGCACTTTTATTTTTTATATTCAATTTTGAATGTAATATAGTATATCCTTATGTCTGTGGTAGTGATAAAAGCTGGACAACAGAAATAGTGCTCAAAGGTATGGTTGCCCATAGCAGCCAGACAGGTTTTTTTTTGTATAATTTGCACTAAATAAACATCTGGAACCTGATAGCCACTATGGGAAATACCTCAGATGCCCCCTAGTTTTAGTATGGATCCAATTGCATAGTGTTTTATGTTTACACTTTGTCAGTATGTTTCTCTGATACATTTTCAAGTTTTCACCAAAAACAAAACAAAAAAAAACATTTTTTTTTTTAAAGCTAGTACCTACATATTTACTTTATATCATATCTGCAATAGAATCAAATTGAATTGAATTGAATTTATTTTTTGTTCTTTCAGCAACCACTGAAGTACTGTGAGTATAAACTAAAACATGCCTTTGAAAATCAAGCCAAACACAAGAAGACTAAACTAAAACATAAACATCCATTGCAAAAGTTATATTTGCTTTATTTTTTTATAAAATATTCAGTGGGACATAATAGCATAACATATTTAGACAGAAATGCTTAGTATAAATATTAATAATAATAAAATAATAATAATTCTATCTTAAAATTCAGATTATAAGTAACCGTAGTATTTTTCTGTTTACAAATAGACAATAATAATGATAAAGAAAAAGAGAAGCCGTCAAATGTGCCATAAAACCAGTGATCCTGCCACCTGCAGGTACCAGGACAGGTGGCAAGTGCATTCACCTCACTTTTCTTACTTCATCAAAGAGACTACATGTGGGAAAGACATTAGCAATCCTGAGCTCCTCACTGCTCCAATAAAACGAAGCTCCGGCGTTGCTTGGCTTGCTCTAAGTTACCTCTCTTAAATCCTTTGCACCTTCTGAATTTACCACATTGACAATAACAGCCTTTTTTTTTCTTTTTTTACTTTATGCATACAGAGAACATTTCTGTGCTGGGTATCTAAGTTCCAAAGTGCAACTCAGAAAATAAGGGAAACAACACTTGAATCACGTGTTGATTTTCTATATCTAGTCTTCCATAATTGTAAGCAGTTACTTACAATTTTCTATGATTATATTATCACTTTAGCAAGTTTAATTTAGGAAAAAAATGTATTTTTCTTTTAAAACAGGTCTGCAGTCAAAAGGGGAATAATTGTTGTTGTATAGGTAATATCTGTTAAGATTTCTTGTGGTTAAGCAGTACTGTTTGCTTTGCAATTGTGATGGGAAGTAGCAGTGCACGTGAGGCACGTGACTCCCTTGGGTTGATTTACTAAAACTGGAGAGTGCAAAATCTGGTGCATCTCTGCACAGCAAGAACCTCAGGACTCCTACATAATGTATTCGGGATCCATGCTTTCATAAAAACATTTTGCTGATGCCCTCCCCATCCTTTCCTGCATCCCGTTGATCTGTGACTCTTTATTAATCATTCCCCACAGCAGTCTACAGTGTACCATTCTTCTAGACTGTAAGCTCTAACGAGCAGGGCCCTCTGATCCCTCCTGTATTGAATTGTATTGTGACTGTACTGTCTTCCCTGATGTAAAGCGCTGCGCAAACTGTTGGCGCTATATAAATCCTGGATAATAATAATAATAATATTAATAATTCATCAGTTCATTAGAGAACCAACCATCAGGTGTGGCAAGTCTTAAATGACATAATAAAGCTCTGCTGATCTACCAAGTTGGCCATTGCTACATTGGGTCTGATTTACCGAAACTGGAGAGAGCAAAATCTGGTGCAGCTCTGCATGGTAGCCAATCAACTTCTAGCTTCAGCTTGTTCAATTAAGCTTTGACAATTGGCTTCTGCTGCTGTCTCAGCCAATGAGAAGGAAGAGATCCGGGAGAGCCACTGCTCTTGTGCACATCGTAGGATCAAGATGGGGCTCAGGTAACTGTTAGGGGGCTGAGGGGGGGGGGTGCTACACACAGAAGTTTTTTATTTTTTTACCTTCCTGCATAGAATTCAGGAAGGTAAAAAAAACCTTGAGCCTTTGCAATCACTTCAAGAATTATGTCAACATAAAAAAAATAATACAGCATGCAATGTAATTTTTACATAAAGCCAATGCTTTGCTAAGAACTCACTGATCCTGGGCTCTATGGACAAATTTTATAACAACTCTTGTCTTTTTTATTACAATTGTTTTTTTTTTTACAATCATTTTTGCAAATTTTTTTCATTCCTTTTCAAACTAGTTCTAAGACCTCTAAGGCCCCTTTCACACGGATGGATAGAATGGTGCTTTTAGCTGCGGATTTTCTAGTTTTCTATCGCAGCTAAAAGCACACAATGCTTTCCTATGGCCCCACACATAACGTTTAGCTGCGATTTCGTTGCATGCGGTTTGGTGCGAATAGAAAAAATAGAATTGAATGCGTCCAGGTGCGATTCAGCGCAGCTATATGCACTTAACCGCAGGTAATCGCAATTTTTTTGTGTCAACTGTGGATAGCAGCGTGAGAAAAAAAAAAGAACAACAGGAAGCACATCAAAAAAAAAAAAAAAAAAAGGGTTGCTATGGAAATGACTACTGCAGCTAAACGCGGCCGCATGTAACCACACGTAATCGCACTGTACAAATGCAGCTAATCGCAGTGCCCGGAGCCTTGAATTTCACTGAAAATGTACATGCTTTTAATTTCGGCAAAACTGCCGTCCGTCTGAATGGGGCCTTAGGATAGTATTATGATAAGGGAGACATTTTAACTGAAAAGTAAACCCTTCCATGTGCAGTAAAGAGGTTCAATCTCTCCCCATACATTTTTTCCCCACAAATAGAGCTTTGTTTTGGTGGTATTCTATCACCTCTGCGGTTTTTATTTTTTGCACTATAAACAAAAAAATTGCGACAATTAAAAAAAATATATGATTTTTACTTTCTGCTGTAAAAAATTTCCAAAAAGTAAAAAAAATAATTTATTCAGCAGTTTAGGTTTGGTATGTATTCTGCTACATATTTCTGGTAAAACAAAATTGCAACAAACAAATATTGATTGATTTCGCAAAAGTTATCATGTCTACATAATAGAGGATAGATTTATGGCATTTTTATTATTATTATTTTTTATTAGTAATGGCGGCAATCAGTGATTTTTAGCGGGACTGCGACATTGCAGCGGATAGATCGGACACCTAACTGACATTTTTGACACCTTTTTGGAAAAAAAGTTACGTTATTACAGTAATCGGTGCTAAAAATATGCACTGTTATTGTACTAATGACACTGGCATGGAAGGGGTTAACATCAGGTGCGATCAAGGTGTTTAATGTGTTCCCTCACTATGTTTTTTAACTGTATAGGTGACGGTGTGATGGGGGAAACACACAGATCCATCTTCCTGCTTAGCAGAAAGACAGGATCTGTGTGATCTCCCCTGTCAGAACGGAGATTTGCCTTGTTTGTTTCTGTCACTGCGGAGAACAATCGTATTGAGTCCGCCGGACCCGCTAATTGGCTCTCCCGCTGGCCAATGAGAGCACCCACAATAGTGCGTTCCTGAGCTGACATACAGTTACGGCGCTTCACGGGATCGTACCACCTTGCCGCAGTATAATGGCAGCGGCTGGTCCGCAAGCGGTTAAAGTTGAAATTTAGGCAGATAAAAACACAAATTATTGCAACTTGATTTTCAATTGAGAACAATTTTTTTCATTTAAGGTTTTCTTGATGCAACTTGTTTAAGAATCTGAACTTTTCATTGTCTTTCAATCTCCTATACAGCAGCACTTAGAATTGGAGAGGCATTGTGGGCCAAACAGGTGTGCTGCCAGAAAATGTGCTGACAAAGAACATTCTAATAGGAATAAAAAGCAGAGAGATGGCCACATCAGTCTCCTGCTGCTTTAACATCCAATCTGCAGTCTGGATATCAAGAAAGGCCATCATCCTTTTTACAATATATAACTGCAGCAGAAAAAGTGGTGGCATCTGCTGTATTTTACCTGTGCGTTTACTTTGCCTGGAGTTCAGCTTAAAAGAGATCTGAACAAACTGCTTGTTAAATGCTCGTAACCATTTTCTATTCTGTCCAAAATAAACAAAAAGGTTTACAATACACTACAAATAGAAATGACAGATTTTTATGTTTTGGCTAATGCAAACAAAATGTATCCATATGCAAACTGTATAAACTGTATTTGATGTATTATTGCATAAAAACTCTACATGTTCTGTAAAAGCAATTCTCCAGTCGCAATTTTGCATATTAGAAGGACACATATGGAGCGTACAGTAAAAATTTGCTCAACTCTAAGTGCATGTGGAAATGTAAAGCCTTTGCTTGCTTATAAAAGGGCTCAACTGAGCCCCCTGCTGTCTACAAGGTAAACCAGCTTCATTTTAGAAATGAGAACCAGACGTGAGCTTGGTCTTTATAGATGAAGATGGATTAACTAGGGTAGCCATTGGACTGCAGAACACAATAATCAAGACATTCTTCATATTTATCCACAGGTAAATATATTTTTATGACAGTAAACTTGACTAAACGCAGAGGAAAAACCTCTATTCTTTTCTGGTGCAACCTGGCAACATTCTCTTAACGTATGATTGAGCAGAGAAAGATAAACAAATGATAGAAAAAGCTGGTAGAAGGAAGCACATTATTACAGTCAGGTGAGCAATGCTTCTCCCAATGCTTATTAATTCCAAATGCAAATTCCTACTAGTGAAGGCGCTATATTGGCATCTCCATGCAAAAGTGATATTTTGGTTTAGGGCTCTTTCACACGGAGCGGATCCGTATTGATCCGCCCCGTGTGTGTCCGTCTGCTCAGCGGGGATCATCCGTAAATCCCCGCTGATCTGTCGGCGGACAGGGCGGTCCCCGCACACTGTGCAGAGACCGCCCTGTCTTTCCTCCGCTCTCCCCTATGGGGAATCGGATGAATACGGACCGTGTGTCCGTATTCATCCCAGACGGAAGAAAAATAGGGTTTTCTTCCGTCTGAAAAAGCGGAACTTTGCGGAGGCGGATCTTTGCAGACGTTAGCGGATGCTCAATCCGCTAACGTCTGCAATCCCATAGGGAAGCATTACAAGTAAACGGACTTGTAAAAAACGGACCGTTTGTCCGCCCGTGTGAAAGGGCCCTAAGTGTGGTTTCTGACAAGTTGAATCACACGCTAGTTTCTATTATCTCTCAGGAACTTGAGTGAGCTATCCCTACTAAACTGCCAAGTACCAATGGATGACAATGTCCCATTTGCTGTTGTAGAAGGTATACTGGCCCCTTTCACACTGGGGCGGGAGGTGCGCGGCACTTTACCGCTAATTTTGGCGGCGCTATTTGGCTGCTAGCGGGGCGGTTTCACCCCCCACTAGTGGCCGAAAAAGGGTTAAAAACCACTGCAAAGCGCCTCTGCAGAGGCGCTTTGCCAGCGGTATAGCTGTGGTGTCCATTTGGAGAAACAGGTCGGTTTGCAAGCGCTATTTTTAGCGCAATAGCGCCTGCATACCGCCCCAGTATGAAAGAGGTCTAACAGCTACGCCAGACAAAGTGTGTCAAATGCCTGGTTCCCCGCTGCACTACATAGTTGCATCCACCAACCCATTTGTCACTACTGTGTCCTGTAGTGACATACAATAGTGCCTAACAGATGGTGGTGAACACAGGCATCTGAAAATCCCAAGTAGCTTTTGAAAAGACTGAAAACTCTTTAAACAGGAGGCAGAATAGGTGAGTATAAACATCATTATGTTGCAGGGTGCTTATTACACATAGATTCTGATTATAGACTTTGATTATAGATTCTGATTCTGATTCAGATTATAGATTCTGCTGAAGGTCATAGCTTTTGAAAAGAGTGAAAACTCCCCGAACAGGAGGCAGATTATGTGAGTATAAACATCATTCTTTTGCAGGGTGCTTCTTATACAAGTCACATCATTTTAAGAAGAACATGCAACCCCAAGAGCCCAAACTCACCACTGAAAAAGTGGGCATGAATTAAATGCCCACAGCATGGGATTGTGGCTGTCAAAAAAAAAAAAAAAATGTGTGTGGAATGATGATAATTTAGATTATGTTACTGTCTCTTTAAGAGTGGAGATAGCAGTCAGGTGTAACTTAAGCGGGAAAAACGTGATGCTTGGGCGCGTAAAACACGTGTATTCAGGGGCAATACACGTGCCTTAAGGGGGCTATATAAGACCCCCGCATCACAGCTCCTGTCACAATCTTTCTGAAGCAGTTAGGCGAGCTCCCCTTCCCTCCCACCCTGTCACACCACCTATATGTGGTTTGTCACCCTTGATTCAAGGGGGGACTTTTACTGTAAGTTTTGATTTATAGTTCTCGCTTGAGTTCTATGACTGAGCGAGATTGTTATAGTTATTTCAAGTATGACAGGTTCAGAGATAATACTGTTATCGTAAGAGTCGGTTCACACTAGGGCAACACGACTTCCAGCACGACTTCAGAGGCAACTCCGACACGACTTGAGCATGAACCACAGGGCGATCTGGGGCGATTTACAACACGACTTGAAGTCGTCTCCAGGACAGGAGACTTTCCAGTGGCCAATAAAACAACAATCAGCTCTAGGGGAGGGAGGGGGAGGGAGGGGGAGGGAGAGGTTTGCCTGAGAAATGTATGTTATCTTCCTGGAAAGTCACTTCAGTTAAGACAGTGATCAGACTTGGAGGCGACTTCCATTGAAATCAATGGGTACAAAACGCCTACAAGTCGGATTGAAGTAGTACAGGAACTTCTTTTGAAGTCGGAGTGACTCGAGTCGTGTGTATTAACACCGCTCCCATTCACTTGCATTGTTTTTCTCGACAGCGCGACTTGGGACGACTTGAGGAGACTTCAAGTTGGATCCCAAGTCGCCTGAGTAGGAATGGCTGATTTGTGCAAATTGTTCATTTTTCAGGAGTTTTACCAGGCATTTTTTTTGTTTATCCTCCCTATTTTTTTTCTTTTTCAGGAAATACAGCAATAGTATTAAGGAGGAGATTCATATACTTGTGGTGTATTACAAGGGGGTACTCTTAGAAGCGCTCCTGCCTGTTTATGCTCTTCTTTCAGAGGAACAAGTAGAAGAGGGGTGTCAAATTCAATTTGCTTGTGGGCCACATCAGCATTACTGTTGCCTTTAAAGGGCCAGTGGTATCAGCACCCCACCCACTTTACATCAGATGTAAAGAGCCGCCAACCATCAGAAGTCGTGCACCCCCACTATCCCTTACATCAGTGCACCCCCTTGCCTTGTGCTGCTGCCAGGAGGGCTGGACAGAGAAGGATCTAGTGGATCTTGTGGAGGAGTCATATCCTCTCAGCTGCTGACTGCTGCGACCAGGTGGGGGGAGAGACGAGGGGGGTGTGAGGGCCACATGAAATGACCTGGAGGGCCAATTTCGGCCCGCGGGGCTTGTGTTTGACACCTGTGAAGTAGAATTTGTAATATTTTGCACTGGACATACATCAATAGCCTGTTTGTGACAGTAGAAGATAACCAACCTTGTTTATAAATCCATTTTTTTTCTCTGGCTGGCCCCTACATTTAATAGTTTTTGTAGAAAAGTTTTGCCTGAACGGGATTGTTTAAAACTGAAGATTTCACACAACAATGTTTTATACAATGACTTAGAATGTCAAATTTTAATTTTATATCTACAACTTCCTGTCTACTTTCTTAACACAAGACAGATATTTTGATTTAGGAATAAACCAATTACATTTAATTGTCCTTCCAGATTTCAGAGGATGTTGACCAAAATTATGTAGAAAGACCTCAAAAGACACAGTAAATTAATTTACTGCATTGAAACAGATGACTCAAGTGATCTAACCACTCAAAGGGAACGCCTTGTTTGAGAGCCCTGCTGCCATGGCTGAGGTCCAAGGAGCTATCCATTCTTTGTGTACAATGGCTCCACTTACACCAGTGGTTGAAGGCAATAAAGAGCCTTCAGAAATAATAAGAGACTTGAGTGCCACATGGTGCCCAGAAAACAGCTTTCTGTCTCTGTCTGTACAATAAATGGCAACGGACATTGAATTGTAAATTCCACCTGCACTCCATTCACTTGTTCGGCAGCATCACAAGAACAAAGAAGGGCAGGAAGCTCCAAACAAACACAAATATGAGTCAACATGCTTGATCAGAGGTGGGCTGAATTTGGCTCTCGAAAAAGCATACAGATGTCACTGGCAGGTCATGATGTCATCTGGATTCCATTTACAGTAAATGAGAGTCAGATTGTTTTTATTGGCTTTTTATTAAAAATGTAACAGAAGGAAAATCTGTTAAAGTGTCCATCCGGCAACGTGCAAAAAAAAAACGAGTCCATAAACTGCTCAGAGATCTATTGATGATAAAGCCTTAGTGGGGTATCTTAAGGAAATGCAGAGATCTCTGCTTTTCACCTTGACTCAAGTGTTTTACTCATTTTGACATCACAAAAGGGAGGGACAGGAAGATGTTTCCAGGTTATGAAGTCATAGCCTCTAGCACAAAGAAAGTCAGAAAAAAGTTGGTTAAAGAAGCCTATTTTTATTTCCTATCTTACTTTTACTATCTATTGAACTTCATCAGTACCTAGCATATGATGTTATAGGTAATCATATCTAGTGTGAGAAAATCTATCTTATATCATGCTTAAGGTTCTTATTTATCAAAATGTCTACAGAAAGAACAATTCTTGTGGTCCATTGATCGGTTTTTTACTTTCCTTGAAAGACAGTATGACATGGGAGAATGACTGTTGCGGGTAACAAAAATCCTTTTAATTCACACGCATGTAAAGAAGTGATGTTCTGTACTCACAACATATCTGATTTCTGTCTGCTATTGACAGTATATCGCATTGAAATGTGTTGCATTGTCTGCCTTGTCAGATCTGCCCTTTTTGTGACTTTCTTGGTGCTAGAAGTTATGACTTCATAACCTGGAAACATCTTCCGGTCTCTCCCTTTTGTGCTTTCAAAATTTGTAAAATACCTGAATCAAGGTGAAAAGTAGAGATCTCTTTATTTTCTTTAGATACCCCACTAAGGCTTTATCATCAACACATCTCTGAGCAGTTTATGGACTCAACAAATAAAAACTGGTAAAACTGAGGTAATGGAATGCATTATAAAATCAGTGGAAAGCAGATAGCAGCAATCATTTTAAACCTACTGTGCTGCACTACATACATATAAACTTTCACCAAATCACGCAATACATTCCACCAATAATGAAAATATAAAATAAAAGTCCAAGTAAAATCTACACTTGTGCAATAATGTGTTAAATAACACTAGAAACACCAGTTGAAAGGGTTGTTGTTGTGAATCTCATACCAGAAATGGTCTCCACCATCAGACAAGCACAACAGAAGGCTTACCGGAGGAATATCACTTAAAGTGCTCTAAATAAAGTGCTATGAAATCAAGTGCTCTAAACAATAGTGACCAATATTCTGCCAGGCTTCCCATTCCCATCCACCAAGATTGACATCAAAGGGATTATCTCTTTAAGGCCTCGTACACACGGACGGACTGTCCGATGAAAACGGTCCGCCGGACCGTTTTCATCGGACATGTCCGCTGCCGGATTTTGGTCTGATGGTTGTACACACCATTAAACCAAAATCCCCGCGGACAGGATACGTGTGACGTGGCCACGCCATCGCCGTGACGATGACGCGGCGAGGGCTTTCGGCCGAGCGGACATGTCCGGTAAGTCGTACAGACGACCGAACATGTCCGACGGACAGGCTTCCAGCGGACATGTTTCTTAGCATGCTAAGAAACATTTGTCCGCTGGAAACCTGTCCGATCCGCCGGAAAATTGTCCGTTCGGACGTACACACGACCGAACATGTCCGCTGAAACTGGTCCATGGACCAGTTTCAGCGGACATGTTCGGTCGTGTGTACGAGGCCTAAGTCTCCATCTCCACTGGTTACTCCAAGCAGACATACATGTCAAAGAAAGAATGGAGCGGCAGATGTCAGCGGTGACATGTCCACTGACACTCACTGCTATCCGATCCTGTCCGTGAAATCCAGGCGAATGGTGATCCTATTTTACATCCATCTGGCGGATCGGATAAGGTCGGATCAGATGAAAACGAACAGACCGTCTGTTTTCATTCGATCTCCCCATAGAGCAGAGCGGGGCTCTGACCTGACAGGTCCATCTCTGCACAGTGAGTGGAGACCGACCTGTCATCCACCTGCTCAGCCTGAATCAGTGGATCGATCCCCCGCTGAGCAAAGCGGAGTTCGCTGGGCGGATCGCCCGTGTGAAAGGGCCCTCACTTAGCTCTGGTTCACACTGCTGTGACTTATCATGTGACTTGCTACACATAAAGCCAAAACACATTAATTTCAATGTGTGCTGTCCTAATAAATGTGAAGGTCCTGCACTACTTTTCTGTGACTTTGGTGTAACTTGAGTACCATAGACTGCAATGTTAAATCACAAAAGTCGAAAGCAAGTTGGCCAACTTTGGGGTCGCAGCAGTGTGAACTGAGCCTTAAAGTATGGGTTCCTATGACTTCTAGCCATTACAACAGAGAGAACAAGTAATCTAATATTTACATTTTAATATAAATTGTTACTTGAAACCAAAGAACATCAAGCACACATTTGAGGATTACCCATTTGAAGACTACAACCTACAGTATAGAAAAACGTTTAGAAACTAGTCAACAAAGATTGCGCTAGGCCCCTATGCCTTACTGTTACCATTTGTGTGCATACTATCTTTTAGGTAGCCTAGCTCTCCAGAATGCTCCTGTATTCCTGCCATATAATGCCCCTAACTACCCCATGAGGTAAATTGTCCACGTTCTTTCCAAACAAGTTTAATAACAATCGGCTACTAAAAGACCTGCATTTCTTCCAACAGGACAGTTAGGTTTACGAATCAAAGTATATTATCTCTACAGTGTCCACCTTCCTCTGATCCTAGAACCCACTACTTACAGTTTTGACTTTTTCTTTTAATTTGATGGCACTATACAGCATCAAGCCTTCATCTATGCTTTAGAATACACAGCATAACTAAAAAATATTCTCAGGAATTATCATAAATCTGTCATATTTGATTGTTACAAATGTATAAATTACAAACTGCAGCCAATAGACATCAATATGAAGACATGAAAAATATAACGTTTTCTGGCATAAGCTTTATTTTACCATTACGGAATGATAGGAGCGGAGCCAATAGATGATCATATGAAGCTAGCAGGATATACACAACTGATGCTTTAAATTATAAATTGCTTTATTTTTTTTTATTAAACCCAGATCCACACATTGATCTCTTGAGGTTAGATGTGCAATAAAGCCACACTGCCCTCTTGGATGTTTCTTTTAAATCTGTAGTTATACATTCTAATAAATGAAGGCATCATAATGGAGGCCTGTCAATTCTAACCGCACATATAAGCTTGGCTTATGTAATTGAATTGGCACAGCCGCACATAAAGCAGACCGCCTGGTTGCCATAACCCAGTCGTGTTGGCCAGTGTATTTAGAATCCCCCCAAAAAATCACGACTGCTAGTCAATATGAATGAATCCAAGCTTGCTATATAGTTTACTTTACTCAAGATACAATAGAGAATTGTTAATTTATCTATATATTTACACACACACACACACATTTTATATATATATATATATATATATATATATATATATATATATATATATATATATATATATATATTTACAGTGTACATACAGTATATAGCTCTAGTAAGGGTTCTATAAAAATAATTCATATATAGAAGTCTTTGTTTATGCTTGCTGTCACATGACTCAAAGTCATATTACCATACTTAAGAACCATTTAAAAAGGGTTAGTCACATCTCTTTTCTAATAGAGTCAGCAGGCAACTAAAGTATTGTTTTCCAGATGTATTTTTTTGGAATGACTACTGTCACATTGAAAGTCACATGTCTATTACTGCCACCATCTCCTCTTTAATCTCAAAGGAGGCATTCTGAGAATAATACAGTATGTTGGCAGGTTCCAACATTTTTTTTTTTTAAATATGCAAGTCAATAATTTGTTAAACAGGGTTGTCTAAGATTGTAATATATAATCTGCCCATTCTTCTTCAAACATCTACACGTGTGACCTTATGATACTACCATCTAACAGGAAGCAACATTTTCTGAGCAAACTTTTTAGTACGGGCGGCGAAGCTGTAAGTTAAGCACATGAGTTAATACGAGGACAAAGGAATCTGGGGTAATTTGTTCTTTTGGGTTTTTTCTTTTTATATCATTTAAAAAATCCTAATGGCCTGCCTTCTTTTTGTGTCACGAAGATCTTTAAGGGATGGTTCTGAAGCAGTGAACTGTATCCTGTTGATGCAGCTCATTGCCCCTAGTTCCCTTGCACAAAAACATACTTTTTTTGCATGAATGAGTAGCACCATGGATGGATGGAGTCGTCATTCAGCAAAGTGAAAAAAGCATGGGCTTGGACATTGGCTTTCAAAAAAATTACCACAAATGTATTTTCTTGACTACTAATGTCATGCTGCTCTTACCCACAATGTATCTGACTGACAGCCCCATTCAACAATAAAGATGTTAAAGAGATGGCTCACAGAAGAAGGAGTAAGGCAAAGACTTACAGGGAGGATAGTCCAGAACCAGCATACCATAAAAATTATGCCTGATTGCCAAATTTTGGGATAAAGGTTTGGGGGTAGCAGTACTCCAGAAAGCTAGGTTTTAACCAGGAAAATGACTGTCTAAATAAGAACAGGATTAAAGTACAGCAAAGTTGTCAACTTGGTTATATAAATATAAAATGTATTTTGTCAAATATAAAGTTTCTTCTAAGCAACATTATAGTAAACCCTGGCCAGGCCTTTCAAGTATTTTTAGATCCTTAAAGTGGCAATAAAGTAATTTTTTGTACTTGTAACTACAGGTAAGCCTATAATAAGGCTTACCTGTAGGTACATTGAATATCTCCTAAACTTGCAGTGTATGCAATGGATGCAGTCGGTGACGTAACTGGTGCATGGCCTCTGAAGGTCCGGCATACTGTGCCAGAACTTCAGAGCTCCGTGCCACAGCCGGCGGTTCTCACTTGCATGTGTGGGAGTGAAGGCATTGCGGTTTCGGCCTTTCAACAGAGCCCGCGAACCCCGAAGGAAGACCGGGTGAAGTTGGAACTCTGTGATGCATACTAGCACATTATGGCATTGCGTTTGTCCAGGATATATTTTTTTTGCCAGCTGCGGTCTACTACCGCATTAACATGTAGTAGTTGAACCAGGCTGTAGACATTCAAATATTTATATATTCTCAGCTAACCCTGCTCCCAGAATACCTGCTCTGTGTTTACATTAGTATTTAGAAAGGCTGCTGCATCACTGCTGGTAGGAAGCACAGTAAGCTAAGCTGTTGAGATAACTATTTGAAGGCTTTAGCGCTTTTGCTGGAAACTTTGGTGGTTAATTGCTGCAGAGTGCATGTGACTACATAGGTCAATGAGGGTTTGATTTAAAGCTCATTTACTGCTTTTACAAATATGGAATGATTGTCCAGGGCCTGGCCACATATTCACTAAAACTGAAATTGTTATGATATAGTGGGCATGACAGGATGCACACTTAATGAAAGTTAAGACTGAATAAAGAACTTGGAAGGCTTTAGTATATATAAAGTAGTAGGCTTTGCTTCCAACTTAGTTCTACAAAGTGGTTGTTTTTCACTACTTTTTAGAGATGTATTTAATGAGACTGCTGACTCATTGAAAGCAATGCACTCCTTGTGTTGATGTTTTCTTGTCCCCATAATCAGACATCATCTGAAAATAGTAAGATGTGTTGATGTATAGATGTATGTTGTTTATGACATTTACAGTAATAGAGGACAGCGCTGCTCAAAAACCCACATTCAAATGTATTCAAATGTATCAAAGACTGCATTTTACTTGCTTTGTCTGTGATGTGAACAGATCTCAATAGGATTTGCCATGTCCAAAGAAACGCAATACAAAGCAGGTCAAGTGCAGTCTCAGAGCAGTCATCCACTTTGCACCATTAAAGTAAATGGAAACTGAAATGCTTACATTTGACATGTGCTTGAAATGCAGGAAAACAACACTCATCTACATAATCCCTAACTGTAGTAGCCAATGCACCATGCCACCAGTGGCTTATCTACAAATCTCTGCACCTTATAAAATAACAAAAGGGGGGGGGGGGCAGTAAAATGTTAAATAAAAAAAATGTAAAATGTAAAACAATTAAAAAAGTCAAATTAAGACCCAATTTTGGATAAACACAGTAATAATATGCTCACTGAAAATTTATTTTCAGTATGGTTAAAATCTATGATAATATTTAATTTGTAATAATAATAGAATTATAGTAATTTTTCATTTCTATTCAGGAATATATATAAACCACTGTCCTTTGTTTTTTGGGGCTGTACCACCATGTTTGCATTATGGGCTTGAGCCATGTCTGAGCCTTTACATATGTTGGCATTTCAGTAGACCATGCCTGGTGCTTGGTTTGTTGGACTCATTCCCACGTCTTTCCCCTGTCCTATCTATTAAGCCCTGTACACACGATCGGTCCATCCGATGAGAACGATCTGAAGGACTGTTGTCATAGGTTAACCAATGAAGCTGACTGATGGTCAGTCGTGCCTACACACCATTGGTTAAAAAAACGATTGTGTCAGAACGCGGTGATGTAAAACACAACGACGTGCTGAAAAAAATGAAGTTCAGTGCTCCCAAGCATGCGTCGACTTGATTCTGAGCATGCATGGATTTTTAACCGATGGTCGTGCCTACTAACGATCGTTTTTTTTTTTTTTATATCGGTTAGGAATCCATCGGTTGAATAAAAAACAAGTTGGCTTTTTTTCACCGATGGATAAATAACTGATGGCGCCCAGACACGATCGGTTTGGACCGATGAAAACGGTCCATCAGACCGTTCTCATCGGTTTAACCAATTGTGTGTACGCGGCCTTACTCTTTGTGTGCCCATTCTTCTTTACCCTTCATATTTAAGCACCTTTGCCTATTTGAATACATATTAGGGAACGTCCAAATACCACTGATTGTATTTTGTTTTAAAGAGAGGCAATCACCACACAGAGATCCCACAAACCATTGAAGATCTTTGGCTGGTTTAAATGTATGCTTTTTACCCATAATTATTTTGGTTATCCTGTTATTTGGTCTGAGTTTAATTTTCCAGTTTAGATACCTGGCTTTGCTGAATTCCTGTCCCTATTTCTCGATCACACCTTGTCTTAGACACCTGGCTTTGTTGAGTACCTGTCCCTATTTCCCGACCCTACCTAAAATGTTTGCTATGACTCTCAATCAATGGCTTCCATTTAAATATGTGTCCCTGGATCTCCTCTTATGCATCTGCCATCATATTCCTTGCTGCAGCCCTAGAAGTCTCCAAAAATCCTTAGGGCCCTTTCACACAGAGCGGATTCGTATTGATCCGCCCCGTGTGTGTCCGTCGGCTCAGCGGGGATCATCCGTAAATCCCTGCTGAGCTGTCGGCGGACAGGGCGGTCCCCGCACACTGTGCAGAGACCGCCCTGTCTTTCCTCTGCTCTCCCCTATGGGGAATCGGATTAATACGGACCGTGTGTCCGTATTCATCCGATCCGTTCCGCCAGACGGAAGAAAAATAGGGTTTTCTTCCGTCTGAAAAAGCGGATCTTTGCGGACGTTAGTGGATGCATCATCCGCTAACGTCCACAATCCCATAGGGATGCATTACAAGTCCGTAAACGGACTTGTAATAAACGGACCGTTTGTCAGCCCGTGTGAACCTGTTGGTCAAAAAATCAATTGCACTAACAATTTAGAGTCAATACAGGAGGGGCTTCTTAATGATTAGGGTATTTAAAGTGTATCTAAATCCAGAACAGAAGATGTTGTTGGCTGAAGTATTATCTTTTTAGGCCTTACTTTTGTTATTCTTTCTCTGGACCAACTGCGGGTATCGGATTGCATATATAGGATTGTATTATTTTTTTTTTTACTTCTATTGATTGAACTAGATGGACTTTTTCAACAAGACTAACTATGTATCTATGACAGTAACACATTAAAGCAGTGTATACACTGAGTATTTTTTTTTCTTTGTTCAACATGCAGAAAAAAACTGATATATTCTTGCATGCATCCACACAAGTGATGTAGATGCAGGGATACCCCCTGATGTTCTATTGTATTATGACAGCAAACACCCCCCACCCTCCATGTAGGCATAGCATTGTCACCTTAGAGCAAGAGATGTCACCCTTAGGACGGCTGAACACCTCCTCCACTCCTTATCTCCATAACATAAGGAGTAGTGTTCTGTATTAAGCCATGTACACACGATCGGAATTTCTGATAGAGAAAGTCCAACTGACTTTTTCCATCGGAAATTACGACCGTGTGTGTGCCCCATCGGAGTAATTCCATTGGAAATTCAGATGAATTCCATCAGAGTTTAGAGAACATGTTCTATTTTACTCCGATGGAATTCCGATGTGATTTTGGTCGGACAAAGGTCCGATTGTGTGTACGGGGCTTAACAGTTAGCAAAGGCAGACAATACAGGGAGTTATCAGCGCATTTGTTTTCTGGTAAAATTAACAGGACTTTTTTTTTAATTGAATAGATATAAAAATAGACTGTCAATGGCATACATAACAGACTAAAAAGAAGCAAACAGGAGAAGTTCATTGTTAGGATTTACAAATACTTTAAACCGAGCAGTACTCTACTGCATGTTGTAGTCATAGCAAAATCAAAACTGTAAAAAAAAAAAAAAGAAAAAAAAAAAACACTGATTGCTCATCTTATAATTGATTGTGTCAACAGTTATAAAGGAAAGTATTGTAATACTTTTATCCATGTAATTCATCCGACTGCCTTAGTGGGATCAGGAGGGATTTTCTCTCTCAGCAATGCAAAATAGGCTGCAGATACCCATGGGGTTTCGTTTTCTATCCCTTGGACCTAAACTATTGGAGATGTAAAAATTCGAACTAGATGTAAAATAGTTGTTAAGTTTGGCACCAGCTTACATCGTCTAACTTGCATTGGAAAATAACAAGTGGAACTTCACTGCTGATGTGGACAAGACTTCAATTTTTATGTTTTTTTTTTTTAAACCTATTGGTTCTTGAATATCTAGTTCAAAAATAAAATTCACCTTTAAGACTGTAGTCTAGCTTACACAGCTAACCACAAATGCATCCTATCATGTACAGAAATAAACATTAGTTATCAATATATTCCTGAATGGACTCCTTATACTCGAAAAATGTCTTCTCTCCCCAGTGAAGGATACCTCCTGCATGTATCCTTACCTGTCAAATGTTTCCCCTCTGTCTGTTATGAGACCTGAAAAACTGCAGATTCTGAGGGTGGGTCTGTTGTCTGGAGCTCTGTGGGTGGAGTCGTGATGTCAGTAGACTCCCCGCCCACCTCTACACTCCCCTTACACTAAATTCTGCTATGATCACTAACATCCAGTCAAAATCCAGAAAAGTAACCACATGACTTCAGAAAAGCAATGGGGGTGGGAATTAAAAAACAATGCCTGTCTCCAGGCTAGTGCATGAGATATGTAAATAACCTGTCACTCACAGCAAGGGGGCGGAACGGAATAAGGTTTTTCTCTGTAAGTCCGTTTTATTTCACTGAACAATAAAAGAGGATTGCTCAGAGCTGGTTTGGGCAAGACTGGGCACAGATGATAGGAAATCGTATACTGTAATAATTTTCGGGGTTTACATCCACTTTAATGAACCATGTTAATTACTAGCAAAGGCACCATTGTCCATTTTTTTCAATATTAGATTTTTAAATTAAAAATGAAATCTATTGCATGTCTAATTTAACATATAGTACTAAATGAGCATGATTTTTCGATGTCAGTCCCCTCGTCTGTGTATCGTGCAGAGGTCTGACCAAGGATGCCTCTTCATGCAAACTGTTACAGGACACTAGATACACTGTTATGTCTACACAAGGAAAGAACAATCAGTAATAACAATATTATGAGTGTACATACAGCATGCTGTCTGCTGCAATAAAATTCACACATACAACGACATGGAACTAGGGCTCTGTCTGTATCTCACACAACTCACCCATTACAGGCTTTGACAGACATTTTTTATTTTTTTAATTGGACCAATTGCTGCAAGATCACTTGTATTTCAGCAAACACTATCTAGGGCTCTTGTATGCACTACAATACTTAAAGGCTCCATCTACAAGCTTAGTTTACACTGCATACTAACCTCTAGTTAACACCACTTAACAGTTACTAGATAGCATAATTGCTTGCTGGTATTCTTACTTGGCACCAAGTCAAACCCTTACGTACCTTTAATTTAAAAGGTGCTGTAGGAAACCAGCTATGAAACAGATACATACCAACATTCCCCAGGAAATTAATATTTCCTATATAAGTGCATACAGCATGTTGAAATCACATTGGTTTCATAAACATTATTGCATTATTCCATGTTTGGAGTATGGCTTTTGTAAGTAAGACATATACGGCTCAGCCTAAAATGAAATCTATCTAATAGTCATCCATCTTTCACTCGCTATCTCAAAGCCGCTATCATTGATCTGTCTTCCATTCTGGAAAAATAATAGTTGCATCAGTGCAGTTTCATGTGGGTCTAATAAAAGCTAGTTTGGTAACTGTACTCTCATATTAGTACAAAGCAACAAGACACATTGGAGTAGATTAACTAAAGGCAGATAGGATGTTCACTTTGCAAGAGAAGTTGCGCTTTGCAAGGGAGATTTCCCAAGAGCTTAGTGAGTGAGGTAGAGCTCTGCTGACTTCCATCATCCAATCATGTGCAAGCAAGAATGCAGTTTTTGTTTTCTATTTTCCTTACACATGATTGAGTATTCTTGACAAAGTGAAACTTCACCACATTCACTAAGCTCTGGGGGAAATTTCCTTTGTAGAGTGCAACTTCCCTTGCAAAGTGAGGAGCCAATTTGCCTTTTGTAAATCAACCCCATTGCATAACTTTGGAACATGATTTTCCATGTCCTTAAAGCAGATCTCTTCCCTGAAAACAAACTTACCTCCTCTCCACCCCTTCTCCACTTTGATACACAAACATTGCTTACCTTAATTTTAAAGCCGAGTTCCACCCAAAATTGGAACTTCCGCTTTAAGTTCTCCTCGCCCCCTTACATGCCACATTTGACATGTATTTTTTTGGGGGGGGGGGAGTGGGTTCTTCGTTTTGAAGGGGACTTCTTGTCCCGCTTCCTCCTTCCACCTACGGGCAACTCCTCCTCTCCCCCTAGACGGCCCCCCCCTCTAGGCGAACGTCTGGGACACGTGACAGGTCCCAGAAGATCGCCTGTCCACGCCAAGAGCGCAGCGCGACTCACGCATGCGCAGTGTGCGCCGGGCCGGCTGGGTGGCCACAGTCCTAAGGATGCCACGGAGAGGAGGGGAAAAGGAGCAGGCCATGGGACAGGTGAGTGGCTGTTTATTAAAAGTCAGCAGCTATACTTTTTGTAACTGCTAACTTTTAATAAACTAAAAATAGCCTGGAACTCCGCTTTAAAGAAAAGATTTCAGTCGTCCCCCCCATGTTTATCACGCACCTACTCGAATGACCAGGACCCACTTTAATATTGATTAGACTCTGGGAAAACATTTTATTGGGCTCCCACACATAGATTTACAGTAAGCCGGCCATAGACGGCACATCATTACCGCTCACCCATTGGTTGCTAGAGGTTACTGCACATCATTACAGCTCACTGATTGGTTGCTAGAGGTTATTGCACATCTTTACCACTCACTGATTGGTTTCTAGAGGTTACTGCACATTTTTACCACTCACCAATTGTTTGCTAGCGTTTAATGCACATCATTAACACTCACCTATTGGTTGCTGCACATGATTACTGCTCACTGATTGCCTGCAGCTCACAGTGTCCTCCCCTGCAAGCTTCTCTGGTCCTGCTGCTTTACCAATGTCCCTCCGCTGCTGATGGAAGAAGGGCGAGGGAGAAGAATCCACACACAACCTGCCCTGTGTTTTTGATCTCCACGCTCCTGACCAGAGGAGGGGGGGGGTGAGCGGGGAACACAGAAAGACACTCCGCCTCACTCCCTGTCACAGCCGTACTGGTCCTAAAAGAGTAAGAAGCGCGATTTGAAAAATATGTCTCAAGGGGCAGCTGCTTTGGACCCCACAACAATGACTGGGCCCAGGGCATCTGCCCCTTTTGCCCTTGTGCCTTCTGGGATATTCCTGTCACATATTCCAAGAGAAATAGTCTTTCATTCACAAAGGGAGGAGGGGACATGCCTAGCATGCTAGTCATTGGGAGGCTGGAGCCAGAAGAACTGGTAGCCTTACGATGATGTCAAATAAGAACACGGCAACGCAGGACCTGAACGGTGGCAGCAGAGAAGAGAATCTCAGCAGAACAACGCTGCATCTTCTGGCTGGGTGAGTATCTGAATCGTGCATAATCTACAACCTGATAATCGGGGTTAAAAAAATGGGGGAGGAGGGTGAAGATTTGCTTTAAAATTGCTGTACATTAAACCTATGGGTGTTTAAAAATAAGATCAGAAGATAGATTTCCCTTTGTAGTCAGTCACAAGTCAAATTCCTCGGATGTGTATTAGTATATACTACCTATGATAGTAAGATCGGTTGAAAAAAGATACACATTCATCATGTTCAACAAATAATAATTATTCATAATAATTACAGCACATCGAACATTTTTGTTATTTATCTAATTTAAATGCATTATGTCAAATCAGATAATTTCCCATCCCCAACAGATCTGAAGCTAAATCTGCCTCTTGCACCAAGCAGTAGAAAGCAGTGCTGGGGAAGTGAAGGTAAGGTAAGTGTATACCTCTGGGGAGCAGCGGATCATAGATCAAGGACTTGTTTACGCTGCTCACATGCCAAAACACTCTGTTTAACCACTTAAGGATCCCTTCACGCCGATATACGTCGGCAGAATGGCACGGCTGGGCACATCAACGTACCTGTACGTTGCCCTTTAAGCCCAGCCGTGGGGTCGCGGGCGCGTGCACGCGACCCAGTCCGAAGCTCCGCGGCCGCGGGACTCGCGGACCCGATCGCCGCTGGAGTCCCGCGATCGGTCCCCAAAGCTGAAGAACGGGGAGAGCGGTGTGTAAACACAACTTCCCCGTTCTTCACTGTGGCACCGTCATCGATCGTGCGCAAACAACTGTCAGTTTTTGGGTGCAACGAACTGTGGTGAGTTTAGTTTTTCTTTTTGTAACTTTATGTGAAGTGCACAAAGTGACACTTTATTCTTGTCTGCGTACAACAGCATGATGCGTTGTGCTGCTGTGTGGTGGTGCCTTCCTGTGCTCTGCAGTAAAATGTTACATGTCTGCATTTTACCACAGCTGTGCACCTTTGGGCACACACACTAATGATTTCTAATACGTACCCTAGAGGTGACTGGCATTCACCCAATTCTGAAAACTGTGTTGATGAGTCCTGAATGCGCCAGTCCCCGACGGCACATGCTAACCTTTTCTGTGCTCCCACTGTTGGTCATTTGAGCTTCTAAAAGTGACAGAGGGACTGTGTAAGCTCCAAGCAATTCTAGTGGAAGATCACATGGGGCCGAGAACTCTCCTCCCACCCACATGTGACAGAGCTGGGCCAATCACCAAGCACCACTCACATGACAAAAAAATTACAAAAAATGTCAAATGCTCCTCCATACTCAGAAGTACCAGCTACTTTGTTCTTCTTTCAGCAGCTGACTGGAACTGCAGTGGAGTTAATGAAAAGTGGCTATGTGCTGATGGAGGTGGGGATTTTGGGTGAACTTGTTGCTTTTCCCTAGACCTGTCAGTGTAATCTGGTAGTACATGGGGGGTCAGCTTTAAAGACTGTAGTCAGATGGACTATTTTAGTGCCAAAAAAACTGCTAAAATATCAATTTTATCAGCGTAAGCTCCATGAGTAGGCAACATCAAAGCTGGTGCTTTCTAACGGGATCACAAAGCCATTTTCTGTCTGTAAGTCTGTGCTATATTTGTGTGACACTGTAATAAATACACCAGTTAAAGTCAACTGCACAGTTTCCTGGAAATCCTTCATTTGACCCCAGCCTAGCAGCAATCTTGTCATTTACCACCTGGCTTGCCACTGTAAAAGTGAGCGCCTCCCCTGTATTAGAGCTTTCTTATCCCAGGGGACTGGCATATTAAATGAGATCACTGCAATGAGCACAGTGTTCTTCCCCAGTCAGCCAGAGAAAGGAACACTTCTCCCACAGTGACGCTGCAATTTGCAGAGCAGACAGCTCAATCTGCCTTTGGGGAATCCCTTCTGATGGAAAATTGTCATCCTATAATCACCGCTAATCAACGGAGCCTTGTCATTAACCCCTGCTGACAAAAGGCAGTCTATCATGTGCTTATAGCTCAGCTCATCTGGCAACTTACCAAAAGTATCTCCTTTGACCTTCTCTCTCTCTCTCTGTTCTTCTTCTCACTCTCTTTTCTTCTCTCTCTTTCTCTTTTCTTCTTCTCACTCTCTTTTCTTCTCTCTCTTTCTTTTTTTCTTCTTCTCACTCTCTTTTATTCTCTCTCTTTCTCACTCTATTTTCTTCTCTCTCTCTCTATCTCTCTCTCTCTCTCTCTCTCTCTCTCTCTCTCTCTCTTCTTTTCTCTCCCTCTCTCTGTCTCTCTCTGCCTTTCTCTCTGTCTCTCTTTCTCTCCCTTCCTCTCCTTTCTTCTTCTTACTCTCTTTTCTTCTCTAATTTTCTCACTCTCTTTCCTTCTCTATCTTCCTTTCTCTCTGTTTTCCTCTTTATCTCCCTCTCTCTCCCCTCTCTCTCCCTTGCTCTGTCTTTCTTTCTCTCTTTTTCTCCTTTCTCTTCTTTTTTCTCTGCCTTTTGCTTCTTTTTCTCTCTCAGCTTCTCTCTATCTTCTGTCAGCCTCCATCCCCTCACGCCTCTCTCTCTCTCTCCTTCTTCTCTCTCTCCCTCTCGCTCTCTTCTCTCTCTCTCTCTGTCTCCCTCTCTCTTTTCTTCTTGTTCTCTCTCTCTGTCCCTCCCTCTCTCTATTCTCTTTCCCTCCCTCTTTCTGTCTTTTTCTTTCCTCCTCTCTCTTCTCTCTATCTTTCGCTCTCTCTCACTCTTTCTCTCTCTCTCCCTCTCTCTTCTCTCGCTGTCTCTCTCTCCCTCTCTCTCTCTCTCTCTCTCTCTCTCTCCCTCTCTCTTCTCTCGCTGTCTCTCTCTCCCTTCTCTATCTCTGTTCTCCTTCTCTCTCTCTGTCACTCCCTCTCTCTTTTCTCTTGCTCTGTGTCTCTCTCCCTTCCTCTCTCTTTCTCTCTCCTCCTCTCGCGCTTTTCTTGTCTATATCTCTCTCTCCCTCTCTCTTCTCTCGCTGTCTTTCTCTCTCTTCTTCACTCTCTCTTTTCTTCTCCTCTCTCTCTCTGTCCCTCCTTCTCTCTTTTCTCTCGCTCTGTGTCCATCTCTCCCTCTCTCTTTGTCTTTCTCTGTCTCCCTCTCTATTGTTTCTTCTCATTCTCTCTCTTTCTCTCGGGCCCTCCATCTCTTATTTCTCTCTCCTCTCCCTCAAATTCAAATAAGCTTTATTGGCAGGACCAAATACATTTTGGCATTGCCAAAGCAGTTGGGTTTGTATTGGAAGGGGTGCTCTTTCTTTCTTTCTTTCTCTTCCTCTCTCTCTCTTTTCTTCTTCTTCTCTCTATCCCTCCCTCTCTCTTTTCTTCTTGTCCTCTCTCTATGTCCCTCCCTCTCTCCCCCTCTCTCTCTCTCTCTCTCTTTCTCTCTTTTCTCTCCCCCACTTCTTCACAAATTCAAATGAGCTTTATTGGCAGGACCAAATACATTTTAGCATTGCCAAAGCAGTTGAGTTTGTATGGAAAAGGGGGGTGGGGATTTCTCTCTCTCTCTCTCTGCTAATGCAGTCCACAATCTCTCAAGCAATAAAAAAATTGCCAGTTGGCTTTATTCATTAATGCACTCCAAAGAGCAAGTACACAAAATGTAGCAACCCATGGCAACCATGATTAACCAGTGATTTAAAAATCCTGGTTGCCTTATGCTATGTGCATCGCTTTACACTATTATTATTATTATTATTATTATTATTATTATTATTATACAGGATTTATATAGCGCCAACAGTTTGTGCAGTGTTTTACATCAGGGAAGACAGTACAGTCACAATACAAATCAATACAGGAGGCATCAGAGGGCCCTGCTCGTTAGAGCTTACAATCTAGAAACTATGCAACTAACTCTACCATCACATTCAGATCTACAAACAGCTAACTCACTACAATTAGAAAGTGTTGCTTAGTAAGAATTTTTACTATAGAATGTCATACATGTAATGGTGGCCACACACACACTTCGATTATCAGATCCATGTGTGTTTTGATCAAAATGATCATATCTGCATACACAAGAGTTGTGATCATTAACATTCCAATTGATTTAGACTTGATTTAGATCACATTCAGTCAAACTGAGTTGATCACCCAGGGTGGAAATTCCTGATCGTTTTGTATTGATTGGCAGCACTGATACTTTGTTCCTGGATATGATCATATTTCAATCAATCAGATTATAAGATTACCTAGTGGAAACAGAGAAAACTATCTATAATTTTGTATGAAATACTACCACTTCGCCGTGTGTGGTGTATAGATGAAATGGGTTGTTGACTATAGATTGATTGGGTCATATCCTCAAAAGGGATACGCCGGCGTATCTACTGATACGCCGTCGTATCCCTGTTTCTATCTTTGGAACTGATCCACAGAATCAGTTTCACATAGATAGGCAGAAGATCCGACATGTGTAAGGGACTTACACTGCCGGATCTTAGGATGCAGTACCGCATCCGCCGCTGGGGGCATTTCTCGTCGAAATGCCGCTTCGGGTATGCAAATTAGCACTTACGGAGATCCACAAAGCTTTTACGCTTCGTTTTTTCTCCGTAAGTATTAAGTTGCATGTGTAAAATTAGGGCTGCTTTTACAAAGTGTAAACTGTTTACACCTTGTAAAAGTAGACCCTTCTTACCCGCGACGCTGTTATTTTTTTTTTCCCGCCGTACCTTTTTTTTTTCCGACGCAACATTTTTGACCCGGCGCGATTCACGAAGCTCGGCGTAACGTAATTTTGCGCTATGCACGTCGGGAAAATGACATCACGAGCATGCGCAGTACGTCCGGCGCGGGAGCGCGCCTAATTTAAATGGGACTTGCCCCCATTTGAATAGGAACGCCTTGCGCCGGCGGAATTTAAGTTACACACCCGAAAATTTCTAGGTAAGTGCTTTGTGGATCGGGCACTTAGGTAGAAATTTTCCGGCAGTGTAACTTAAATGGGAAAAGATAAGTTACGGCGGCTGGCTGTGGATCTGGCCCATTATTCCTATCAGAATGGCTCAATTGGGAAAAAATTATAATTTATCAAAGTGTGTATGGCCACCATAAGGGGCACCTTACATGTTATATTCTGACTGTACAATCTTTGCACTTAGATTTACCAAAACTATGTAATATGAAGACCTAGTTAAACTATCCAATCAGGTGGGACCTTGCACTACATTGTTGTTTGTAGATCTAAAGGAGGTTGTACAGTCAGATTTTAACTTGTACAGTGACCTTAAAAAGGTTTGTATAAAGATTGTACGATTGCATTGTGAAGTGTGAGTGTGTGGCCAGCTCTAGATCTACTAACAACTTTAGTGCAAGGCCTCACCTGATTTCATACAAATTACAAGATTGATTTGCTCTCATTTTACATTCACATTTTGGTGAATATCAAGGAGATTGTACAATCAAATTGCATAGTGCAGGGGTCTCCAAACATTTTAAACAAAGGGTCGGTTTATTGTCCCTCAGACTTTAGAAGGGCCGGGTTGTGGCCAGTAGGAGTTTGGAGACCACTGGTAAAGTGTATGGCAAGCTCCAGAAAATAAACCTATTACCAATATGTTAAACAGTGATATGCATCAAGCTCTAGTCACAAAGGCCCAGATTCATGTAGAATCGCGGCGGCGTAACGTATCGTAGATACGTTACACCGCTGCAAGTTTTCATCGCAAGTGCCTGATTCACAAAGCACTTGCGAGAAAACTTCCGCCGGCGGCCTCCGGCGTAAGCCCGCGTAATTCAAAGGGGCGTGTGCCATTTAAATTAGGCGCGCTCCCGCGCCGGACCTACTGCGCATGCTCCCTTTTGAATTTCCCGCCGTGCTTTGCGCGAAGTGATGTAATTTTTTCGAACGGCGACGTGCGTAGCGTACTTCCGTATTCCCGGACGTCTTACGCAAGAAGGAAAAATTTTTTAATTTCGACGCGGGAACGACGGCCATACTTTATACAGCACATACGTGTGCTGTGTAAAGTTAGGGCACCTAAAACGACGACTAACTTTGCGACGGGAAACTAGACTAGCAGTGACATAGCGAACGCGAAAAACCATCGTGGATCGCCGTAACTACTAATTTGCATACCCAACGCTGGTTTACGACGCAAACTCCCCATAGCGGCGGCCGCGGTATTGCATCCTAAGATCCGACAGTGTAAAACAATTACACCTGTCGGATCTAAGGGATATCTATGCGTAACTGATTCTATGAATCTGAATCTGAGAATCTGAGAGTATCTGAGATACTGCGTCGTATCTCGGCTGTGAATCTGGCCCAAAGCCTTTACACGTGGATTACGTATGATTATCTTATCCACATGCCTGTCATTTTCACATTTTATTGGACAAAACTAAAAATAAACTGTCACCTAAATAAGCATCATCCTGGTTTGTATTTTTCACAAACTGAACACCAAATGCGTCTTTGAAATGGTGATACTTCTGTGCGATTTCAAAACCGCCGGTCAATGCAATTTCATGTGTGGCTTGCCAACGTCTGTGCAATTTCATGCACAAATGTCAATGCAAAGTCACACATGAAATCGGCAAAAATAGCACAATGACCTTTATCAAATTGGTGCAAGTCGGAGTCGCACCGATTTAAACGGTTCCATAGGCACAAATAGGGTGCGAATTGTCATGCAATGTCACACCAGTGTGAATGGGGGCTTTGTGTATCAACTGGCACACTTTGGATACACTATTTACAAATTCAAAGTAACTAAATGAATAAACATACACGCAAATATCAAAACAAATTGATGACAACATATACACCATCTCAACAGCATTCCTTATGACAGAGAATGACAATCTAAGGTTTTCCAATATGAAGCCACTAACACCAGACCTGAGTGACAGTTCATACTAGGACTTATAGGACCATCTCAGTAAGAGACACATCCTGTACATGAATCAGCAGTTCTACAATACTATAGAACTCCTACAGGCACATTGCACCACCGGCTCATGAGAGGGGGATTTCATAAAACTGGAGTAGCTGGAGTAGCTGTACATGGTAACCAGTTAGATTATATCTTTAGTTCATTAAGCTTAGAAAATGAAAGCTAGAAGCTGATTGGTTGTCACCATACACAGCTGTCCCAGATGCTGTCTGCGCCAGACTTACTAAATCCCCCCTCCCGGGCTCAATTCACACAGCTAACCCCAAGAGGATAAGGATTATTATTTTCCCAAAATGACAGTTATTCTCAACTGCCAGCTCGAAGATTTGAAAATGACAGTCCTGTGCCTGAAAATAAATATCACTACCCTTGTATTAGAGCTGTGTGGATTGAGGCCCCACAGGTATCCATTGCTTCCAACCCAAGACTATATAGAGGTGACCCAAATGGCAGGCAAAGCAGGGAGTATGTCTATGTCATCACAGTAATAGGCAGTGTTTGATGCTGGATGCTGCCTGAAAATCTAGGAATGCATTCAGGGAAGTGGAGACCCCAAACTGCCACTCACTAAATAACCTTTCACACGCAGCTCAGGATCTGTGATGGTTAGCCTGCTACTTACTCCGAGTTTGCAGGATCACTGCAGATGATCATAATGAAGGATCACAACAGAGGATCATTACAGAAGATCACTGCAGATGACCATAATGAAGGCTCACTACAGAGGATCATTACAGAGGATCACTGCAGATGGTCATAATGAAGGATCACTACAGAGGATCATTACAGAGGATCACTGCAGATGATCATAATGAAGGATCACTACAGAGGATCTTTACTGAGGATCACTGCAGATGATCATAATGAAGGATCACTACAGAGGATCATTGCAGATGATCATAATGAAGGATCACTACAGAGGATCATTGCAGATGATCATAATGGAGGATCACTACAGAGGATCATAGAAGGATGATTGTGGAGAATCACTAGAGGGTCATTACAGAGATCATTGCAGAGGATCAATACAGGGGATCATTGAAGGGGATTGCTACAGAGGACATTACTGATGAATATTACAGAGGGATAAAGCAAATGATAATGACAGAGGATCACTAGAGGACATTACATAGGATCACTACCAATGATCATTACAGAAATCATTGCTGAGGATCATTAGAGGACATTACAGAGAATCACAAAATAGGATCAATTCAGAGGATCATTATAGAGATCATAGCAGAGGACCACAGCAGACGATCATTATAGAGATCATAGCAGGGTATCACAGAAGAGAATCATTACAGAAATCATGTTGTAGAATCACTACAGAGGATCATTACAGAGATCATAGCAGATGATCTCTACAGAGGATCATTACAAATATCATTGCAGAGGATCGTTACAGAGGATCACTACAGAGGATCATTAAAGAGGATTGCTACAGAGGACATTACTGATGATTATTACAGAGGGATAAAGCAAATGATCATGACAGAGGATCACTACCAAGGATCATTACAGAAATCATTGCAGAGGATCACAGCAGAGGACCATTAGAATACATTACAGAGGATCACAGAAGAGGATCAATTCAGAAGATCACTACAGGGGATCATTATAGAGGTCATAGTATAGAGATCATAGCAGAGGACCACAGTAGATGATCATTATAGAGCTCATAGCAGAGGATCGCAGAAGAGAATCATTACAGAGGATCATTACAGAGATCATAGCAGAGGATCATTACAGAGATCATAGCAGAGGATCATTACAGAGATCATAGCAGAGGATCATTACAGAGATCATAGCAGAAGATCATTACAGAGATCATAGTAGAAGATCATTAAAGAGATCATAGCAGAGGATCATTACAGAGACCATAGCAGAGGATCATTACAGAGATCATAGCAGAAGATCATTACAGAGATCATAGTAGAAGATCATTAAAGAGATCATAGTAGAAGATCATTACAGAGATCATAGCAGAAGATCATTAAAGAGATCATAGTAGAAGATCATTACAGAGATCATAGCAGAAGATCATTACAGAGATCATAGTAGAAGATGATTACAGAGATCATAGCAGAAGATCATTACAGAGATCATAGTAGAAGATGATTACAGAGATCATAGCAGAAGATCATTACAGTGATCATAGTAGAAGATCATTACAGAGATCATAGTAGAAGATCATTACAGAGACCATAGTAGAAGATCATTACAGAGATCATAGTAGAAGATCATTACAGAGGTCATAGTAGAAGATCATTACAGAGATCATAGTAGAAGATCATTAAAGAGATCATAGTAGAAGATCATTACAGAGATCATAGCAGAAGA